>NW_021939396.1:41487088-41905528 GCF_001715985.3 Manacus vitellinus
GCTTTCTGGCCAATGGCGAGGCGCGATCGCAACAGGAGCACCCAACGGAGGCAGAAAGGGGGGATGCGGACGGGAGAAGGAAAGGAGGAAGGAGATAAACCCTCCGAACCCGCGAGGTGAGGGCCGCGTCTTGCTTGACCTGCAACAGTAGAGAGAGAAGTATAAGGCAGGATACTATTTGTGCTACGATAGGGAGGCTGCCCTCAGGACTGCCACATCGCCCACCCCCCTCAGTCCAGAGTGGAACTGCCCGCACCGGGCCGAATTTCGCGGCAAAACTTGCGCTGCAGGGAGGCGTGGGGAGGTCGGAGCGGCCCATTCTGAGCAGAGGGGGAACCACCACTGTATCCGATATTACCGTATCCCGTTCTGGGCTCCTCAGTACGAGGGACAGGGGGCTCCTGGAGCGGATCCAGCGGAGGGCGACTGAGATACTTAAGGGACTGTACCATCTCTCTTACGAGGAAAGGCTGAGGGAGCTGGGCCTGTTCAGCCTTGAGAAGAAATGACTTGAGAGGTGTCAAGAGGGTGGAGCCAGGCCATTCTCGGTGGTGCCAAGCAGTAGGATAAGGCAACGGGCAGAAACTGATGCACATGAAGTTCCACCTGAATATGAGGAGGAACTTGTTTATTGTGTGAGATACTGTGCACTGCAACAGATTGCCCAGAGAGGTTGTGGAGTTTCCCTCCCTGGAGATCCTCAACAACTGTCTAGACACAATCCTATGCTTTGGGATAACCCTGCTTGAGCAGAGGGGTTGGACCAGATGACCCACTGTGGTCCCTCCCAGCCTTATCCATTCTGTGGTGTTAAATGTGTGCGTCCTGAGTCCATCCTGCGACGAGATACACAAATATGCCCCGAAACGCCCTTCCCTGCCACCACCCCTCATTCCTCCCTCCCGGAATGCTCTAGCTGAGGATTCTCCTGCCCCTCGCGCTCAGCAGTCCGTGTCCCCTCTCTTGGCTGCGTTGGATGCTCCCGGGGGCGGGTCCCTCCCGCCCGCTTCCGCGCCGCGCTCCGGGAGCTGCGGGGTCGGCATGGCCGGGGTGCGGCAGTGCCTGCTCCAGCTGCACCGCTGCCTGCAGCCCGGCGATGCGCTGCACGGGTACAGCCTGCTCCGCAGCCTGGCCGAGACCTGCCTCACCAGCCTGGACAGCGGCGAGCAGGGTGCGCCCGAGCGGGCCCCGGCCCCTCGGGGGGTGGTGGCGAGGGGGTTTGAGTGGGGCCTTGGGGCGCCGCCCCCGCGCCTGGAGTCGGACAGCGAGTGCTCGGCTTGGGGGGCTCGGTGGTGCCGGGGACACACGCACCGGGGCGGCGGAACTGCGGGGCGGCCACGGCGCTTCACTCCACACTTCGTGTTACTGCTGTGGCAAAAAAGGTGTATTCCGAGGGAGGGACGGTCTCTTGCCCCAGATAACTATTTACCCGAGTAAAAGCACTTCATGCGCGCCCCTCTCTGAGCTGCCCCCAGGTCGGCTTCCCCTCGGCCCCTAGCAGGGGCTGGCTCAAGTGCACAAGCCCTGGACCCGAGGCCATGGGGAGGTCGGTGACACTCACACTGTGTTGCGGTTTTTTTGGTGACAACCATCAGTCGTGCCCGAGGCGTTAAGGCACCTGCAGCCCCCGGGGAGGGGCGGGGTGTTGTGCAGCCCTCCCTGCCCCAGCAAGGAAACCAGCCACTTGATGCTTCCTTTGTTCTGTAGCGCTGCACCTGTCCCTGGTGTTCTCCCAAGAGCATGGCTTACTCGTTTTTATCCACAGATCCCTCAGCATCGAGGAGGTGAGTTGGTAAACTTTAATTGTTAAAGCAGAGTTGAGATAGTGCTGAGTGAACAACTTATTATATGCTTTAACTTTTTTGTTTTGTTTTAAACTGTCAGTTTCGAGATTGCAGGGAAGAAGCGTTGAAGTTTCTTTGCGTCTTTATGGAAAAAGCTGGTGACAAAGTTCATCCCTATGCCTGTAATATTAAGGTAGGTAAAGGAAAGTTGTTTCATAAAGGCCTTTGCCAGGTGGTTGAAACAATTCAGGTGGGGCTCATACCATAAGAGATTCCTAGCTATCTTGCCCACTTCCCATCTCTAGTGTTCTTGTTAGACCCGAAATAACTTGGTTGTCATGAAGTGTAATTCATACCACAGAAAAGTGTGGAATTGTTTCTTTAATTATAGACTTAACTTTATTAACTTTTTTTTGATAGAACTTAATAGGTGTTGAGTCTGAAAATCACTTATTGACATTGAAAGTAGTAGTTATAACTTTTAATTTATACAAACTAAGCTTGTTTCTAGAGGTGGTGGTTAATTTTAAATATCAATTTTTTAAAAATTTCTCCTGCAAAGTTGTTATGCAGAAATTAGTGGTAATTACAATAACTCTAAAAATGAGGTTCATTGAGTCTGGAGTGCTGAAGAGCTCTGCGTTGCTTCGCACAGAAATGCTTGACCGCACCTCTGAAGTTTCTGATCTCAAATTAATAGCTACTTACTGTAAGAAATGACAGTACATTAGAGGGGGAGAATGTACTATGTTTGCCTTTTACTTCAGAAACTGCAATTTCTTTGCTGGAGTTGGGATTTGTTATTATGTCAGACAGTGCTGCAATGTTGTTAGTCAGGCCACTTTGGGGACTAGATACTGTTTTAGTCTTTTTTAAAAAACCGCGAACTTGTGAGGAACAGATACTTTAGAGAGGTAGATGAATATGCGTTATCTTTGAATTTCCTTCTTCACTTACAAGTAATTTAATCTCTATTTTCTTTCCTATGTAGCAAACTTGTCTTAGTGTCTATACAAAAGAGAGAGCAGCAAAATGTAAAGTCGCAGCACTGGAACTTCTGATGAAGGTAAAATGCATTTTTTAAACCTCTCTTGTTTCTAGAAAACAGTAGAAAATCTGTTGTATTGCTACAGTTATCCTATATCATGCAGAAAATCCGTAATCTGCAGTAGCAAGAGAATAGTGATAGTGTAACATTTAGATGTTAGAAAGAGGTATGCCTTAACAACGGATTGTCTTCAGTATTCTCCAGTAGGTTGCTTAGGATGTAAGCGCATCATTCCTTCATCTGCTAGAGCAAGACACAGTTGTTTTGGGGGCAGTTGCAGATCTTTCAGTTAATTACAGTTATTTAAGGAGAAATTTTGCAGTTCAATTGTATTCTTACTTTAAAATATGTATTATATGTAATATTTTAATATATTAGAGTATGTGAAAGGTGTGGAGAAGACAGACTTTTTTTTTAGAAGTTTAGTTACTGCATAATTTTACAATGTGCTTCCTTGGAATGCATTAGACCCTTGTTTTGCAAATGCTTTTGCTGTTACTTAGTTTTTTTTATGAGAAAAAACCCATCCCTTCTGAGTTATTCGGAGTCAGTTCTGTGAATTTGATTGGCTTTATACCAGCGGGGAGATAAATACAGTATGATAAAAGATATTGCAGACTTGCTAAGCCTGTGCTCTTGTAAGGTGCATGTGTGTATATATATATATATATATATAAATAAAAATAAATTATATTTTAAAGTTAAAAATTTTTTATTTATGCAGATTTAGGAAGGTAGTTTATTGTTAAAGTAGATTTCGTACTGTTAATCTTACCTGGCTCGATCACCTTAAATCTCTTTCGTTGACTAGCTTACTTGCATACTTAAGCTGAAGGAACGTGTATGAACTGTATTTTTATTTAGACCAAGTAGTATTGTGTTAGTGATATTAATGCTTCTCCTGAATTTTCTTTTTTTCCTTTTTTTTTTCTATCTTAGTTGCTCCAAAGTTTACGATGTTCCTGTCTGATGGAAGAAATGAAGGTTGGGGAGATATTTAATAAATTTTATGGGGAGCTTGGTACAAAAAGTAAAATTCCTGATACAGGTAGGCTTTAGTTTTTCTGTCAGTTTTCTGAGTTTTATTTACATTCAGTTTTTGTTGGATTATACCCCATGGAAATGTATAGTTGTTATTCCCATGGCAAGTGTGTTTAAAAATGTAAAAAGGTAGTAGTGAAATTTGTTCAGGTCTTCTGATCATGGCCAAGGAGTTAGCTGCTTCTTAGCAGACCTGTATATATGTATGACCTAACATTAGTAAGAAATCACATAGTTGCATTCAGTGGTGGCAGTTCATACTGAATTTAAGCATAGTTCGGGGTTAGGATTCCCAACAAAAACTATTTTCATGTCTTTCCTATTATAATTAGATCCTGAATGCCTAAATCCTGAAAGTAATTCCAGCTTTCTTGTCAGTAACCAACTTAGCTTTGCTAGATTCTTAGATTTAATTTTTTTCCCGGGTTCAGTGCTAACCTGGTGTAGCTGAACCTTTGAAGTTACTCTTGTGCCTGGTTTATAAGTATACACACACACAGACACATACCCTTATAACTTTGAGCCTTAAGAGTAGTGCTGGTTCCTCCAGTGGGTGCTCTTAGCAAAAGCAGAGACTGCCCGTTCCTGTAGAAGTTCATGTCAACTCCAGCTCAGTTGCTCAGGGTGCTGACCGACAGCCGGCTGAGGGAACTGGGGTTGTTTAGCCTGAAGAAAAGGAAGCTCAAGGGAGGACCTTATCACTCTACAACTATCTGAATGGAGGTTGTAGGAAGGTAGGGGTCGGTCTCTTCTTCCAGGCAACTAACGGGAGGACAAGAGGAAATGGCTGTGAGTTGCACCACCGGAGGTTTAGATTGGATATTGGGAAAAAATAATTCACAGAAGGGGTGGTCAGGCATTGGAACAGGCTGCCCAGGGAAGTGGTGGAGTCACCATCCCTGGAGATGTTTGAAAGATATGGAGATGTGGTGTTTAGGGACACGGTTTAGTGGTAGGCTTGGCAGTGCTGGCTTAATGGTTGGACTTCATGATCTTAGAGGTACATTGCCACCTAAATGTTTGTATGACTCTAAAACTCTTTGTAACCATGTTCTAACCCTGGCCAGTCTTGTCCTCAAAGCTGCAGTTTTAGTGTGATAGTTCCTGCATTGGTCACCCCTAATGTGAACTCATGATTTCCCGCCTTGCCTAATTATGTTATTTATGATCTTGGGCAGACTACTATGAGCTCTAGTTTGATTGTCTTGGCTAGTTACAGCTGAAATCTTGACACAAAACTTGCTGTGCCTATGTAGAATCCTCCAGTCTGATTTCAAGCCTAGAAATTTCTGCTTGCTGTTGGCCTTAACCCCATGGTACTTAAAAGTCACAGTAAAACTTCAAGGCCAGCAGCAGACTTGGATTAGTAGCAAATGCTTCCTCAGTGGATATGGCCTTTATTAATCAGTTTTCTGAGCTATGTTTAAAAATAGTAGATGTGTTTAACTTATTGATGGGAGAGGAGGATACATCTCACATTGTAGTGTGTATATATAGGTATGTATATGTATGTATGTATGTTGTAATGACCTGTCTTTACCGCACAAAAATCTTCAATTAAACCATCAGGGATGGTTTCCTCATAGTTGCAAGTTACGTAGGAATTTTGAGGGAAATGTCAGAGTAATTATTTTAGTAATTAATAATTATAAATTACTTTCTAGTACTGGAGAAGATTTATGAACTTTTGGGAGTTTTGGGAGAAGTCCAGCCTAGTGACATGATTAACAACTCTGATAAACTGTTCCGAGCTTATTTGGGAGAGCTTAAAACACAGGTATGACTGGATTTTCTTTTCAGACTCTTGCATTGCTTTGGGGTTTTTTTCCTGTACATTGAAATACTGTTGTAATATATGGTATACTGTCGTACACTAGTACAATTTGTGGGGATTTTACTGGACAGTCAAACATGCTTTCTCAAGGACTGTTAAAGTTTGTAGTTTCTGGTTCTGAGGAGCTTTCAAAGTAAAATTTCAAGGCCATCAGTGACAACAAGTTAACCAGTTTACTGTGAGAAAAGATGGCACGTGGTGATCATTCCCGAAGAAATGTTATATTGCCATGCATTGATAGTTTCTGATTTGTTCTCTACTAGCTACAAAGTCCTTGCACATGAGGTAAATTTCACAGTTTTGCTGAACTTTACTTTCTACTATTCTGGAGTTTTAAGTACTTTTAAGACATTAGTGCGTTATCTACGTTTTGCTATGGTTGGTCTTGGTGGAACATATTACATGCTTTTCAAAGGATTTCTTATGCTTCCTTCCAAATGATATGAAACTTCTGGGCAGGAGATGTTTCTGTGGCGTTGTGTTTGTAGAGTTGGGTGCTTATAAAGTTATTTTATCTGCACTTCTTGGTGTAAATTAATATTAGCTTGAGGATATTTTTTTTTATATTTTTTTCAGATGACATCTGCTACAAGGGGACCCAAGCTACCTGTTGTAGCAGGATGTCTGAGGGGACTGGTTGCACTCATGTGCAACTTCACCAAATCTGTGGACGAAGGTATGTTCTTTTTCTGTAAGAAAGACAGTTACACGTTTTGGTACAGTTGTACAGACAGTTATACTTTTAATTGCTATACAGCCAAAAAGTAGCACCATTTCTCAGTGTAAATACCAAGTGAAAATTTCCCTACTGGTTGGGTAGGGTAGATGGTTTATGCACAATACGTGGTCCCTGTCGTTGTAGGAAGTGGCTTCATCGATATGTTTCTATACATTAAATGTTTGCAGTGCTATTTTCTGACCAGATATTGGGCAGCCTTGAGAGGCACATTGAAGCTGGAATGCAGTTTACATAAAGATGTGTTTTGTTACAAGAGACATGTCTGTTATAATATGGGTATTCAAAAAATCAGTTAATAGAGATGCACAATTTTTTATCAAATTTAAGGAGCGTTTCAGGAATGTCTCTTAAAATGAGTTATATAAGGCTTTCCAATATTGCTTCTTCATAGCAAGCTTTGGATAAAAATATCTTTGTCTTCACTCTACTTCTTGTATGTCAACAGTGCAATACTCACTATTGGATTGTTTCACAGATCCTCAGACTGCAAAGGAGATTTTTGATTTTGCAATGAAAGCAATCAACCCACAGGTAAATCTACCATGTGCTAATTGTTCAGCATAAATGAATTAGCCCTGATGAAGAGTAAATCATATATGACAAACCTTTTCTGATATTACAGGTTGATCAGAGGCGATACGCAGTACCTCTAGGTAAGACTGTAAATTATTTCAATTTGTGCTGAGGTGGATACATGCAATGGTGTCTTCTGTCTGGAATTGTTTATTCCTTACTGGCTCTGTTCAGGTGGCTCTAGTATTCAATCTCCTAAGCTGGTCGCAGAGGAACACCAGAGTACTTTAAGTTGAAATTTGAAGAGTTTAACAAGAGGTTAAACTAGGCAAGGTTTCATCAACTTATAAATAGCACCATTGCACTTGGTGCCATTTGCCCCTCTGGAGTAATACAAAACTGTGATATGAGAAAGGAATCATGGTAGGAGTAGAAATAAGAGGAGTATGGGTAATTAGAAGAAAAGAAGAGACAGGGGATTGGGTTAAAACTAAAAATAGGAAGAAAAATTTCACTGGAAGAAGGAGAAAAAGAGTGGGGAAAAAAATTTGGAAGAAGATTAGAAATTGGCCTGTGAAATGTGAGTGGCTTATGCAGAAATTGCAAAAACGTAAGGTTTGAGTACTAGGCCCATGGTAACTGTGAATAGTAAAACTCCCGTTAAAGATAGTCTGCCTCCAATTAATTCATTAAGGATCTTGAAATTTCATTTATGCTTGTATTTGGGGTAGTGAAATTACCTGTGATCTGAATTCCTTATTTATCTGCATCACAGTTTGGCAGAGGAGCGGACTTGTGCAAATGTCCTTACAACAGAAACCACATCCTTCTGAATTGTGCAATCAAGTATTATTATTTATAACCAATAAAATCCCTTTATTGTCACTGTTAATGTAAATTACTTCAGAACACAGCTGTACTTTGCATAATGGTGTAGAGGATTTTGGAGAGTTGTTTTTATGCTTAAATTCTTAATGTTTGGATACTGATACTGTAGTGGCTAGAGGAATACGTTTTATATCCTCCAGCCATTTTGGTTGTAGCTACCTGAAATCCTATCATGGACTTTATAGCCTGTGCTGGTTTTGTAAAGGAGAATGTAAGTCTGGTTTTTAATGAGAATTGTTTTTAAACTGCAGCTGGTTTACAGCTGTTCAGCTGGCATGCTGCTCAGTTTGGTGCCTTGCTCCTGGACAACTATGTCTCCCTCTATGAAGTGATGTGTAAATGGTGTGGCCACACGCATCAGGAACTGAAGAAAGCCAGTCATTCTGCACTGGATTCGTTCCTCAGTCAGGTGTTGTAACTTCACTGGGATCTCTGAGTCTAAAGCAAACTCAAATTTGTTTAAGTAGTGGGAATATTTGGTGCTCGAAAGTTCAACAAATCTGTCTAATAAATAATTATTTTGTTTGAAGTGCTTTGTGCTACAATATCTTGTAAGACTTACTGTACATTTTTGTGAGTTTTTGTAATATTTCTGGAAGTGCTGAAATGTTTGTATCTGCTTTACAGATTTCTTTAATGGTAGCTAAAGATGCAGAGCTACACAAGGACAAATTGCAGTTCTTCATGGAGCAGTTCTACGGAATCATCAGAAGAATGGATTCGAGCAGCAAAGAATTGTCCATTGCCATTCGTGGATATGGGCTTTTTGCAGCAGTATGTGCAGAAAAGTTATTCTGATGAAGGAGCTTACTGAATGTACTTGAAGTTAGGATTCACAGACATTCTTTCACGATTTTACACAGCTCATTTAGTAGGGAATGCTGCTGTTTCTGGACAAAGTGTTGAGCTTAGTTAACGACATTTTAAAATACCTTGTGGTTGAAAGTTACTGGGACACATACTGAATTTAGTGGGAGCACTTAGCAGTGAGGGTTATAGTTACTTCTTGTGCACAATTTCTGAAGTGGAAAAACAGGAGCTTCCTGTACAGCTGTCACAAAACTTAAGGATGTGCTTAATTGCTTAGGTACAGACAATACTTCTTTATCTCTATCTGCTTTTAAATGATAGAATCCAGGCCAGCTTTGCTCTGAAAGTAGTTCAGATGTTTCCTACAGAGCAGGAATCAGTCAAATAGCCAAACTGCGCTGCTGGCTGCAGGACACTAGGAGGCAGTTTGTGAAACACCCATAAATTAAAAAAAAAAACCCAACAAAACACAAACCCAATCGAAGAACAACAAACAAAACCACGCTTACATACATATGTAGAGGGCAGGTATGTTTGTCAGAGAGCACCATTAGGAACCAACTTCCAATTTTTGTCAATAGTCAGTTGAAATGGGAATATAACGATGAAGTCAGAATTCGATAAAGGAAGGGTGGTATTCATGTACCTGTGACCTCTGTACTTGATGGTGGTACCCCAACTTTCATATAACATTTTTCTGGACACTTTTTTTTTCTCTCTCAAAGCAAAAATTATGTTAAATAATCTCAAGTATTATTTAGAGAAGGTTAGGAAATATGATGAAATGACTGGTTACTGGCTGAATCCTTTCTATTTTACTACCTTTTGAGCAGAATACGTTTGTTTTGTAGAATTTTTCATGTGCTTTGTTCAAACCTAGTCTTCCTCTTCTGTGATATGAGATAGAAAGGAATTGAGTTCAAGGTATTGTTTCCAGAAAAAATGAAGAAGTTCAAATGGCTGAGTTGACAGAACCCTATTCAAAAAACCTATTACTGAACTAAAGAATTTAAAATTGCATAATGTAAAAACAATCATAGAATAATACTGCAATTTTTAACAAATTTAATACTCCAATACCTATAAATCTTTAATATGTTAAGACTCACTAATAGTTGCTAGCGTGTTTAGGTTAAGTCTTGGCCAAGCATCGGATACTAGGTTGTGAGGAAGCAGAGTCTTGGTGCTACTGCAAACAGTGACTGTGTCACTAAACTTGTGTTCAAGCTTGATTCAGTTTCAAGGCAGAATATTTCTTTTATTGTCTAATTGCTAAAATAATCTTGAAGTTCTACAAGTGATAAATGGATAGCCTTAACTTTGTCAGCATGTTTTTAGACAGACTAGATTCAACCTTTAAGCTAACTCACATATTTGGCTGTTACCTAAATCAGTCCATTCTTTTTCCATGGTAAATTCTCTAGCACAGTTCTTGCTTGTAACCTGGTTCCTGGTTCCTTTCCACAAAGGCTGCTTTTTGAGCTAGCTCATGCTGTGATTTATGAATCATTCTATAGAAATGTGTAAGCTTTATTACATACCCTCTAATATTGTTTGGGATGCTTTCCACTTATCCATTAGTTAGGAGTTGTCTTTAGCCTCTGTAGAAACCCTATAACAATGAAAGTTCAGAATTTTGACTGCTGGGTTAAATGTTAAATAGTAGTAGCCCATCAATGATAATTGGTTAAGCCACATTAAGGTAAGCCACTTACTACTTAAGTGCAGCTAGTTCAAAATATAAGTAAGTATTAGCATCCATAATGCTGTATTTAAGGTATTTACAGGCAAGCTTCAGGTATTTCATGCTGAATTTGAAATTCTAGTCACTGGACGTTCAAATACTTTTACAGTAAATTGCACTGCATTAGTGAACTATTATTTTAGTTCTTTGCAAGTACAGTGTTGCTCATATGTGTAGCAAGTAGAATAAAGTTAATTTATTCAGATGTGTTGAGTTCCTGGAAAAATTTAAAATATTGTTCTTACTGTGGTTCAGGAAAGACTTGACTGGGTTTTTTGGTGCTACAGCATATATTTGCTGAATCAATATTTTATTTCCTCTCTATAAGCCCTGTAAAGCTATACATTCTAAGGATGTGGACAACATGTATGTGGAGCTCCTTCAGCGTTGTAAGCAAATGTACCTCACTGAAGCAGAAACAGTAGATGACCATCTGTATCAGCTACCAAGTTTCCTCCAATCCATTGCAAGTGTGATATTCCATATAGATACAGTAAGTGGAGTGTTTAAAGTACCTGTCAATTCCTTTATGCAATTACAGTTGTATAAGGAGATAGTAGCTGTGAGCTTACCTACAGTAAAAGGTGTTTCTTTATCTGAAATGCAGTGACTTTTATCCCCTAGAGTATGGGAAGAATATCAGGAGAATACTTTATTGGATTTTATTTGAATAAAGAAAATGCACCGAATATACTAAATAAAATGCGACAGTGCATTGTAATGAAAAACACGATAGCCAAATGTGAATACGTTTTTTTTATTTTAGGCTATTTATTTGAACATAGCCATACCCTTTATGTGTTTATTCCACTCTGTTGCTACTTTGTCTTTTGGTGCTGATACTCTGTTCTCTGAGGTTGATACTTTGGTTCTTCTATGATGTTGTGCTATCTGTTCAAATGAGGGCTTTCTGGATCCTACTGGAGCTGGGGAGTAAGGTTGGGTCACACATTCTGTATTCAGAGGGTTAAGAATGAAGAGATTATACTGCTGATATTGTTTAATTAAATTGATACTTTTATAATAAGCTAAAGACTCGTTTCACTGAAGCACTAATCTACTGAGCAGCTACTTTCCATAAGATGTTCCCAGAAACTTTCTTATTCTGTTTGTTTAGTTATATTTTGGGGGGATCTTTTTGTTGTTTTTTGTTTGTTTCTTTGTCTGGGGTTTTCTATGTCTAAGATTAATTCACTTGCCAAGTCTCTCTTGTTTTAAGAGCAGATCATGAGACAAATTCCTGTAACAAAGTATCTTGCTGAAATATTTTAGCATAATTCTTCGTGTTCATAATGACTAATAGCCATTGTCTTTGCGTGATGGGTGTTGTGTTTTTATTTATTCTAGGTTCCTGAAGTATACACTCCAGTTCTTGAACATCTAGTTGTGCTGCAGATCAACAGCTTTCCACAGTACAGTGAAAAAATGCAGCACATGTGTTGCAGATCTATCATAAAGGTGTTTTTAGCCCTCTCAGGAAAAGGTCCAGTTCTCTGGAGCTTTATTAGCACTGTGGGTGAGTCTGTGATACTAACTTGGTTGGAGTTTTGGGGGGATTGTGGGTTTTTTGATTTGGATTTTTTTTCCTAAATCGATTAACCAATTCTAAGAGAGATATATGGAATAGCCATTTAGAATCAAAAATGAAGCCTTTCCTATTCTCTAAGGATGGAGGTTTAGCATTCTTATCGTGTTATTTTTCAATATCTGTTGTTAAATCACTTCAGGAATGCATTTAACAACTGTTTTAGATAACAGGGTGGTTACGATTAAGGGCAGGAGAATGTATTTTTGTGATAAGACTTCCATTCCTGCTCTGGGGATTTTGAGAATAAAGGAATTTTGTAGAAAAATGTGCAGAAACCTATTCAATACTCTCTCAATTAACCCTACAAAATATTACAAAAAGTAGGGTATGTCATCTCTATTAGAAATGCACTCTTTTCATGCTCTGGAACTTCTACATAGTAAAAGTAAAATTCCAAATGTTAGTCAGGTACAGTCCTGTGAACGTAATATTGAATTGTGTCAGCATTGGTAACTGACAGTTCTAGTAGCCTCCAGCATGCTGATGTTTCTTTGTAATTATATGTAGAAAATATTTTTAATTTCTTTCAATTATTTATAATGTATTTTCTCTATTGCTCTGGCGTTTCTGTTGTTTCCCATGGTCTTGATTTGGGAAGTGGTGCATTCAAGCACCATGCCTGTGAGAGTCATTGGGAATTGTTGCCTTTTCAAAAAGGGCATTATGGGCAATGCCTTGGGCATCACTGCATTCAGAGACAGGAAAAAGTCAAAGCAGTATTAAGGAAAAGTACTCACAAGTAAGTTCAAAACTGGTTCCCTGTGAAACATCCTATAGTTAAGGCTTTGGTTTGGGCTATTTCATCCTTAAAGAAAAAATCTGTGTTCCTTTGCCTCTCCCTTATCCTGACAGAATATAAAAAATAGAAAACTGATTTATTTCATTGTTAATGTAATGAGTGATATGGATACTGTGCCTTTTTAAGTCAGTTCAGGCAATTTGGTTTTTTGTTTGTTTCAGTGCATCAGGGATTAATCAGAATTTTCTCCAAGCCGATCACATTTTCAAAGGTAAAGTAACTGTTTAAACATATTTCTTTCATCTAGATTCCTGGATTATACATTCCAGTTCTTGACAATCTAACCCAGTAAACAGGAGAAGGCCAAAAAATGCAAAAATAGTACTATCCATTTTGTTATTAGTCCATTATTACTATTACTTATTGGCTCAGTTTTTACTATTCTCTCATCTCCACATCTGCTCAGCATAATATGGATGTGCCTCTCGTACTGAATGGGAAAATGACAGGAAATAGACTTTTGGCTGGTTGTGTTGTCTTTGTAAAGTCATCCGGCTTTCTTCCAGGTTAACAAATGTTGGACATTTTACAAGTTTTATTGAATGCTTGCGTTAAGGGAGGATTTTAAAGCTTTTTAATTCTGTGCAGCAGGATAACTGTAGATTCTGTCAAATACGGAGCACTAGGAGAAGAGCTTTAGAGATTTTTTTGGAAGGAGATTGTTGTTTTGTGTTCTTTTCAGATGGGTTAGGTGAGAAAGCTAATGTTTCTACCTGCAACAGTAATTTTAAATTGTGTCTTAGCGTGGGTCAGGTAGTTACATATGCAGTTGTGTTGGCATTTGACTGAGACAGAGTTAATTTTTCCCACAGCAGCCCTCATAGTGCTGTGCTTGTATTTGCAGCTGGAAATATGTTGATAACACACCAGCGTTTTGGGGACTGCTGAGCAGTGTTATCACAGCATCAGCACTGTCTCCCAACATTCCCCCCCTCACCAGTAGGCTGGGGGGATTTAGCCAGGATAGCAGACCCAAACAGACCAAAGGGATATTCCATACCATATGGCATCTGCTCAGCAGTGAAAGCTAGGAGAAAGGGGGAGGTGGGGGTCATTCATTATTAAGACATTTGTCTTTTGGAGCATCTGCTACATCACCAAAGGCCTATTTCGCAGGAAGTGGCTGGATATTCTCTGCTGAAAGGACATAGAGAATAAATCTATTCTCATCCTTTGCTTCTGCATATGACCTTTGCATTATTACTCTTCTTTATCTTGACCTACAAGTTAATCCATCTTATTTCCCCCCTCCCCATCCTGGTGAAGAGGGGATGATAGAGTGGCTTGGTGGGCACCTGGCATCCAGCCAAGCTTAAACCACCACAGCAGTGTATCTAAAAAACATTGTGTCCCTTTAGGATTTTTTTGGAAAAGAAACTTCTGGATCAACAGAACCCTCTGAAGCTGGAGAGGTTGGGACAGGGAGATGGAAAGTACCGACTTATAAGGACTATCTGTATCTCTTTAGAAGTCTACTGAACTGTGACACAATGAAGGTAAAAGCACAGTTAATATGGAAGTACAAAAGGAAACACAATCCCGAGTCTTATTGCTGCTTTTCAACCTTAGATTTTCTCTAAATGTCATAGTGTAAGAAGGACTGTTTCTTGATTTTAGTTGGATTTTATATTGATAAATGAATTAAACAGGGGTTAATTTGTGCTTTCACAGTTGAGAAACATCTAAAACTGCATTCTCTGGATCATTCAAATGTTAGTTTATAAGGTAAAGAATTAATTTTCATTTGTGTTTTGAAATGCAAACTTTTTTCCTCCTACAAAGGAATGTGTTTTTGAAGATGCAAACTTTCTTACTGAAAATTCACCACTGCAATCTCTGAATCGCTTGCTGTATGATGAACTTATAAAATCTGTTTTGAAGATTATTGAGAAATTGGACCTGACTGTTCAGAAGCTGGATGTTAATGAACAGGTGAGAGCTGAGGACTTGTCCATTAATTGCTGCTGTTGTAGGGGAACCAAAATCACATCCTCTGTTTTGTTTTTGTTATGCTTAGATAGCACCTAACAATAGCAATAACATTCATACTGGGCAAGATGTTTTACTTCATATTTCTGAATATTGCATGGCAGTGTTAGGGGGTGGAAATATCAGATTCAGTAGAAGTTCACAGAATCTGTTATTTTAGACTTTCTGCTTTGGCATCTACTGGTTTTGATTTTTCTTCTCAGAAACAAGCATCCGTTACTACTCCTTTAAATTGTTGATGTATCAATTAAGAGTCCTTTGTGTCAGACTAGCTATTAGCAGCCTGAAAAAGAGACCGTTTATCTGGCAAAAAACAGTGTAAATGCTTTCTATGTTGTCAGATCTGGTGTTCTTGCTTCAATATTTGTTTTCAGGATGAAAATGAAAGTGACAGGGCTTTGGTTGGACCTACTTCTGACCCTGTTTCAAATCTTCAGCCAACGAAGCCAACAGACTTTATTGCCTTTCTAAATCTAGTGGAATTCTGCAGGTATTGATATGTTTTTATGTAATTTGGAAGTTACAAAGTGGTTGGAAGAAGTTTGAGGTCAGATTTATTTAAGATGCATGTTTCTGAGTTAGTTTTATAGATTATATTTCAAAATGCACAAGATTATTAGCAGGGAGACAGTAAGGGGTTTTCAGTTGTCTGGATCATAGGTAAAAACATACTCACTCATCAGCTCAGGTGTTTTTGAAGAGTACAGGAGAGGAGACAAGTCATTCACTTTCATTATTCAGGTGTAATTGTCTTTCCGTATATGATGTAACTTTTAGTATTATACTGAGCATATATCCTAAATACTTCAGAGACCAGAAATACAGTCTTCATAGAGTAGTAAGGGACATTAAGTGAAAGGTACAGCATTAGTTGCCTGTGGAGGTCTAGTTGATTTTCCCTAAGGATACTATGGTCTCAGTAATGAAATGTGATATATGAGGATACAAATTCAGTAACAAGGAAGAAGTAACTTTGTACTCTAAAGCAAAATAAAAATCTTCCTGTGCTTGCCTCAGAAGGCAGCATGCAATTATTCCCTCACTGTCTTTGGAGCTGCTCTGTTTTAGCAATATTTCCATTCTTTTGCTGAGATGAAAGTTTAAAAAACCATATTTTATTTAGTTTCTTTTTTTTCTTTTCCCCTCCACCCCTATGTTTTCTTTACCTCTATTTTAGAGAGATACTTCCAGAGAAACATGTGGAATACTTTAACCCTTGGATGTATTCATTTGGTTATGAGCTTATTATGCATTCAACAAGACTACCTCTTATTAGTGGATTCTACAAGCTGCTTTCTGTTACAATGAAAATTGCCAAGAGGATAAAATACTTTGAGGTGAGAGGAGGGGTAACTTTGCATTAGCGATTGTGCAGTTCTTTATGTATAGTATTTTATGCACTGTGGAAAATAGTTCATTGAAACTGTTACTTGTTTGTTTCAAATATTTATAGCCTCCTATGCCTCTAGTTACAAGCACATAGAAAGTCAAAATTTAGACTAGGAACCCACTTTGTGAAGAGACACCAGTCATGCATAATGTTCTTTCCAAAATCCTGAGCTGGGTGAATGGAGATAGGAAGTACTCTTGCAGTGCAGGCAGTACAAAAGATAGCTTGGACGTCAGAAGCAATCTAACCAGAACAGCAGAGACATGTATGGGTTAATTTTTCATCTTCTGGAGTATTCTTCTACTCCACTCATTGATTTCCACAGGAAATAAGATGCTCTGGTGGTGGATGCACTATTTGTGGCATGGAAACTATGTTAAAGTGATGGGGTGTGTGCCTGCTGTGTGTAGCCCATCACAGAGCCCACAGCCGTTCCTGCCACTGCTGCTGATGGCACCAGTTGAAGAAAATTTGGGAACTCGTTGTAGATGCTCGTTCTGTGGATGCTGTTGTAAATTGCAGTTTTCTTATTCCATCATCATTCTTGCCACCTGGATATCTGCTGTTAGGGAAATTTGGGGTTCTTGTTGTTTGTTAGACGGGCTGACAAGGAGGAAATTAAACCATGGAAAAGTTACTTTTCAATCATGTCTCTTGCTTATTGGCATTAAGTGTGTTCAAAAAAGTCACCCCTCGGTGCACTCTGTTAATGTTAGCTTCTAACCTTTGGAAGATCAAAGGTACATTTCAAGTTCTCACTGATGCCAGTTTTGTATTGAACAATGATGTATGTATTCTGAGTTGATCTTGTGTTTCATATTTGTGCTGTGTCATCATCATGGCCAGGCTTCACGAACGAAGATTTGGGAAGGGCTCTGCCCACGTTTGTTGCAAGCGCGTTGGTGGCTAAAAAGGCCAACTGTGTACTACATGTGTTTTAATACTGTTCATGTGTGGTTTCTGTTTTGTAGGGTGTCAGTCCGATGAGTCTCAGAAAATGTCCTGAAGACCCAGAAAAGAGGTCTTGCTTTGCACTGTTTGTAAAGTTTGGAAAAGAGGTAAGTAATTTTGCTCGCTAAGTTTCTTAGTCTGAATATTGAATTGAATATACATGATTCAATCAAAATTGTATCTTCTGAGAAATCTTACATGTATGATAGAAGTATTCCTGCTCTTTGGGCTATGCAACTTAGAGGCTTTTTAAGATCTTTTTCTGCCTGTTTTTTACTTAATGTCAGAAGAGATGTATTGGTCACCTATTCATATAAAATTGAGAAATAACTGTATACTTGTGTATTAATTACTTTCTGGTAACTGTCTGCAAGTGAATGAGATTCCAGTGTTGGTTTTGACTTGTTTATTTTACATGGGTATTGATACAGCTAAGTTAAGATTTTAAAAGGTTTATGATTGTTCTTGACCTATTTATCTGAATTTTAGGTTTCAGCAAAAATGAAACAGTATAAGGATGAGTTATTGGCATCCTGTCTTATTTTTTTACTCTCTTTACCACATGACATCATCATGCTCGATATCAAAGCTTATATTCCTGCACTACAGGTGGGTCAAAGTGATGTACAACTAGCACTTTTTTGTTTTTAATAAAATACATGCAAACGTTCTGGAGGAAAGTTAGTATCTGCTAAGCTATTAAGATAACTATTAAGCTTTATACTGTCTTCAGTGAGATATATTATACAAATGACTTGACTTTTTGGATAAACAAATAAATTATTGGAATTGACTTTTGACCTAAGCTGACCCTCTTAGTGCCCGTGTTGCAATATAATATGTATCTCCTGTGCTGATCTTGAGTGAGATGTTAAGCAGGCAAAAGTTATTACAAAAGGATATGTATTGTATGCTAAATGCTTTCAAACTTGGGCTTTTTTTATCTTTAAATAATAGTAGTCAATAAAAATGAAAGGCTGATAGTTTTATATTTGACACACAGACTGCATTTAAGCTGGGCCTTAGCTGTATCCCAATGGCTGATCTGGGACTGGATGCTTTGGAAGACTGGTCAGCTCACATCCCCAGACATATGATGCAACCTTACTACAAGGACGTTCTACCTCTTCTTGATGGTTATTTGAAAAGCTCTACATCTATAGGTACATACGTGCAAAAAATTGGTAGTCTTAAGGGAGCAGAAAAATAATTTTTTATAGTTAATGCCTAAAGAAGTGGATGTGACATACCTTTTGTCTATATTTTATACTTCCTCTGGTTGGAACAATACAGCTTCCCTTACACCCCAAAATTTACCTCTTTTTTTAAACTAGTATTTACTTGCTTCTGCTAAACAATCATTAATTATAACCATTTTATATGTCACTTCTCTGTGGTATGTCCTTTGTATGCATAAATCAGCTTAGTTTTCGCTAATAGAGACTTATTAAAATATTATGTTTTCCTTAATAAAGCTTTTAAATGAAAGAATAATTGTCACATCTTAAAAATAAAAATGGGCAAAACCAGAGTGTTGTGTCTTTTAATGAAATTATGGGTAGGTGCATGAGTTGCTGTTACAATAAACTGATTGATATGCTCTTTTTTTGTTCATCAGTTGAATCCCAGAATAACTGGGAAGTAAGGAAACTTTCTCGAGCAGCCCAGAAGGGATATAATAAAGTTGTGATACAGCGTATAAGAAAAGCAAAGACATTTTCAGTGGTAAGAATCCTCTGTCTTTTTAGAGTTAAATGTTAATTGCTTCCCACTGTTTCTCTTCCTTTCTTGTATGCCTACATGTTTGATTTGGGTTTTTTTGGTGAGGGTTATTTCTACCTTAGATGAGTTTAATAAATCCCATTCTATAGAGTAGTTCAAAAAACTGTAACACCAGCGTGTCTGGAAAGATTCCTGTTCTAGGGTGAGAATGGGAATGAAGCAAGGAAAGGGAACTGAAGAAATCCTGTAAGTCAGTATCACTTCCAGACTGATATATTATGGCAACAAAAATTTAGCTCCAACACCCAAAATTAGGTACCAGCTTAGCAGTGGTGCACTATGCACATAGAATTTTGTGAATGTGTAAGTTTTTGGCTTTTTTTTTAATTATCTTGTGTGGATAGGTTTATTGTCTTTAGAGGCCAACATATGCATCACTTTGACCAGTGACCAGTAGTTCAAAATTAGTGTAGCTTAATTTGTATATTCCAGTGCACGAGCTAACTTGGAATAAACTTCTTCTTAGGCATGAAACTATTATTTAGTCCTATATATAGAATTCTTTCCAACCCAGTGGTGTTTAAACATAGAGCTCCTGGAGCAAGTCCAGTGGAGAGCTGCAAAGATGATGAGGGGACTGGAGCATCTCTTGTGAGGAAAGGCTGAGGGAGCTGGGCCTGTTTAACCTGCAGAAATGAAGACTGAGAGGGGACCTCATCAATATCTATAAGTATCTGAAGGGAAGATGTCAGGAGGATGGAACCAGGCTCTTCTTGATGGTGCTGAGCAATAGGACAAGAGGCAATGGGCAGAAACTGATGCACAGGAAGTTCCACCTGAACATGAGGAAGAACTTCTTTACTGTGCGGGTGACCAAGCACCAGAACAGATTGCCCAGAGAGGTTGTGGGGTGATCTTCTCTGAAGATATTCAGAAGTCATCTGGACACAGTCTTGTACCATATGCTCTAGGGACCCTGCTTAAGCAGGAAGGTTTGACTATATGACGTGCAGTGGTCCCTTCCAACCTTAATCATTCTGTGATTCTGTGAAGCAAAATGGGTACATTTTATATCCCATACAGGCTGCTTATAAAAATAAGTTGGCTTTGTTTACCCTGGAGAAAAGGAGTCTCTGGGGGACATTCTTTTTTTATAACTCCCTGAAAAGAGGTTGTAGCAAGGTGAGGGTTGGTCTTCCAGGAAACAAGTGACAGGACAAGAGGAAATGGCCTCAAATTGCACAAGAAGAGGTTTAGATTAGATATTTGGAAAAGGTTGCCAAGCATTGGAACAGGCTGACCAGGGAAGTGGCAGAAGCACCATCCCTGGAAGCATTCAAAAAGCAAAGCATGGATGTGGCTCTTGTGGACATGGTTTAGTGGTGAACGTGGCAGTGCTGGGTTAATGGTTGGTGTCTATGACCTTTACTAACCTAAATGATTCTGTAATTCTATATAGATACAGTATCTAAATTTTGTGTTCTGGAATTAAAGCAAATGAAAAGAGTAATTTTTGCTTCAATTTGTTTCTACTTTTTAGATTGTTATGTCATTCTGTAGGTATATGTTATCTGTGGTAATAAAATTTTACTAAAATTTCAACGTTTATTTGAAAAGTTGCAATTGAATGCTCACAAAATGTGATGAGAATGCTTTCCAGTCTTGCCCTCTTTTGCTTATTAAACCAAAACTGTTCTCTTGTTTGATGCAGTTCTTCTCCCCTTGGGTTCTTCATTTTACTTTCTAATCTTTATGCTAACAAGAGCCATAAAACCTTCATTTACTCTGTAAACTGAATTACTTCTGTACAGAAGTAACTTTTCTTTCAATAATATTAATCAGTTGAATATTTTAGGAAGACAGTCCGTCCTTGGAAGCAGTAAGGACTAGAGTGGCACGCCTTCTTGGATCTTTGGGAGGGCAGATTAACCACAACTTAATTACAGGTCAGTACACTGTCAATGTAAATAAAAATATTTATATGCCTCTGCTGTCTCTCTTGAAAGAAGATTTCAATAAGGTCTCAGCATCACTTTATGGGAATGCATGAGCTTTTCAAGGATACCTATATTTTGTTTCTCTTGTTTAAACAAAATTGCTTTTATTCAGTTCTGGGGCTTAGTAGAGCAAAGTATTCACCAACTTACTATGGAATGCAGAAAGTATGTAGAAAACTACAATTAAAGGCAAAAGATTATATATGCATCTGAGTATATGGTTTTATTTATTCCCCCCTTTCACCCTCTGGCTGCAAAGCCATTTTAAAACTTTGCCTCAGTTTGTAACTCCTAAGTACCTGTTTCACCTTTTAACTACAGTTCTCACTTTAGTCAGTGCAAAATTTAGATAGTCTAGAAACTAATGTAGTTGTATAGAAATTTTATTCTTTTCTTTTTATGTTTACATTTGTTTTTTCTGCCTTTACAATCAAATTTCTTTCTGCCACATACTTCTCTATTACTTACTCATAAATACTGTTGGAAAGTAGCCTTATTCCCTGGAAATTAAATACAAAGTGTGGTCAGCTTTGTTAACCAAATTAGCAAATATGAAAATATAGGGAGAGAAGGGAGTAAGTATGCCAGTTTTCCTTGGAAGAGATGGCCAGGGATGTAGTCATGTTCTGTGCAATTGCAGGAGTCTCTATGTTGGATCTTGTCTGATTGACCTTCAGGAATTTTCTATAACATTAGAAGACAAAAGTTGGATGTCTTAAGAAGTATTTTAAATCAAGTGTGATTCAATGTCTGCTGGATTTATAATTGTCTCCAAACTTAATCTGTATTGAAACTGGAGACTTCTGGAGCTCTCTCCTGAAATGCTGGCTACAGTTCTTACAGTACTTTATAAAGAATTAACATTGCATGGCAATCTAACTGAAGTTGAAAGGTTACAGATTGTTTTGACTGAGCTATGTAAATACTCACTCTATGTGTATGATATAAAGCTTGTTTTGATCTTTTTTCAAATGCATTAGCTACCTCTGCAGAAGAGATGATGAAGAAATGTGTATCCTGGGACACTGAAAAGCGTCTGAGCTTTGCTGTACCATTTGCAGATATGAAGCCTGTCATCTATTTGGATTTATTTTTGCCTCGTGTGACTGAACTGGCTCTTTCTGCAAGTGACAGACAAACAAAAGTATTGATGTTTTCTCTACATTTTGTTTTGTGCTAGCTGATAAATATTGCATAAAATAATGTCTTCCTTGTGACTAAAAACCTATTTTAATTAATTCACAGGTAGCAATGTACTTCTTTGCTCTTTCATGATGATGTTATTCTGAGTGTTTAAAAGCTGAAGAGCAGAGGTTGCACTAAGCTCTGTCAGACAGCATTGTGCTTTAAGAGTTAGACTTAACATAAAAATGAATATTTTAAACTAGTGGATCTTCATTGTTGTTTGGCCTTCTTCTCATGCCTAGCCTATGAACTTGTGGGCCTAATCCAGCAGAGCACTTAAGCAAATATTTTCTTACTGTCCTGGATTGAGATGGTGATATCCAAAGAGGGTCAAGAATGGAAGTATCCTTGAAAACATAATGATGGGTGACTTTTCTAATGATTAATTTTCTCCAGCTGAAATGTGACTGCCCATGACAGAGACTAAAACATTAGGAAAAAGGCCAGTATGTGCGTAAATTAATTCCATGGTCACAGTCTGTTCCTGAAACAATGATTTAGTATAGATTGGAGTGATTTCTCAAGTACACTATTTCTTGTGACTTACTCTCTTCTGGCCACAGTTTTGTCTTCTCTGTGAAAGTAATGGATGCATAACCAAAGGGATTTTTAAATTTCAGGTTGCAGCATGTGAGCTCCTGCACAGCATAGTCACATATATGTTGGGGAAAGCGACTCAGATGCCAGAAGGACATCAGGGTCCCCCACCTATGTATCATTTACATAAGCGAGTATTTCCAGTGTTGCTTCGTCTTGCTTGTGACATAGACCAGGTAAGTAGATTTATTTATAAGCATTTTAATACCTTTAAATGTGGGAATTAATTAGTAATTTTATTTAGAAGTTTTCCTGTCAGAAGTTTTCCTAACATGTTGCCTTTTTTTTTCCCTCAAATGTAACGTATTTTTTAAGCTGAAATTCTGTTTTAGTTTGGGAATGGGGTGGAGGCCTTTTCAAAGACTTCTATAATGCAGTGTAGTTCAGAGTAACTCAGAGAAATGCACAAGAGAGACTCAAGTTTCAAGCTTCATTCAGCAAGTTTGTGGCAATAGCACTCTTTAGCACCGTATTTAATTTCTATAGTTGTTTTTCAATAAATTAATTTGAGGTGACGTTGATTGTTTCAATACTGAATGAGTGCAAAGCTGCAATCACAGAAAAACCATTTGGGAGAGAATTTGTAACTGCCTCTTTGACATCTCAGGATGATATATTTAATTCAAACATCTGAACTTGGTATTTCTCCTTTGTTGCACAAAACAGAACAGACACATAGGTTCAGCTTTGCTGAAATTACAAGTCTTGTGGCTTTTGAGACTGCTGTTTGGACCCTGGCATCCAGATCTACTTTTAGACCAAAGGGACTTCATGTTCTGTGTTACCAGTTTAGGTGAAACCTCTTCTTCTGGCATGTGGCTCAATGTAAGCCGTAGGAAAATAATGTCTGGATTGGTCCAAACTGATGCATACACACTGCATTCTAATCATGTATCCATACATATATAAGCATATTTAGTGTTTTTCCCTTCATGTTTCAGTAGAACAGTATTCAGTCAGATTGATTTACAGGTAAAATGGTTGAAGTCCAGGAAGTCAGAATAATGTATGTGGTAAAGACCGATTTTTAGATGTAAATACAGATTAAGAAACAAACTTCCCTGTTTACCTGACTGTGTCTTGCCATATCAATCTGTGGCATGCAATGTGCTTTGTCTCAGAGGATCTTACTGAAAGTAAGTTTGGAGGTCATTGAAACCAATGGAATAGAAAACAGGTAACCAGTTTTAACTATCTGTTTTTTTTTATTCCCTGATACAGGAATGTAATATGAAGCTCTTCTTTAATTTTATAGACACTTTTTCAAAGTACTGGTTTTTATTCTTACATATTTTGAATAGCAAAATACCATAGAAATGTATTAATCTTAGAAATGTAGTTGATGTTTACTCTTTTCAGGTAACGAGACAGTTATACGAGCCTTTAGTCATGCAACTCATTCACTGGTTTACCAACAACAAAAAGTTTGAGAGTCAAGATACAGTGGCATTCCTGGAAGCTATCTTGGTAGGTCGTAAGTCTTTCCTCACTTTTTTCTGTGCCATTTTTAACTAGCATCATTTTACTACTGAAGGAACTAGGAACACATGAACAGATATAATGGCCCCTTAATTGTCTGAAAGAAAGAAAGTGTTTTTTAATGACCATTTAATGCTTCTTAACTGAGATTTTGATGATGGATTTCTCTTTCTTTGGCATTCTCAAAATACAGCTATATGATCTTTAGAATCGTTATAGGACTAATGAAACACTCTTTATCCTCAGTGTGTACTAGGAACTCCTGAAGTACATTCACCACTCATCCCCCTGAATGGACGTTGCTTTTGTTGTGTGCTTAATTTTTCTCTAAGTATCTAAGGCTTTCACCAGGTGCAAAAGCTTTAAATTTCAAACTAGCTTTTGCGCTGAACTTAAAGTGGTTGGAGGCAAAGTAGGTCAAGAGGTCTTGCAGTGCTCTTTTTGAATGTAATTTCAGAGTGGCATAGTGGATCCAGTTGACAGCACTTTGAGAGATTTCTGTGGTCAGTGCATACGAGAATTTTTGAAATGGTCTATTAAGCAGACAACACCGAGACAGCAGGAGAAAAGCCCAGCGAACACAAAGTCTCTCTTTAAAAGGTTGTATAGTCTTGCTCTTCACCCCAGCGCTTTCAAGAGACTGGGTGCAGCACTCGCTTTTAACAGTATCTACAGAGAATTTAGGTGAGTAAACAGAACTTGAAACAGTAACTGGCTTGGACTAAAGGTTCAGTGAGCTAAAAAGAATTGTAGCACTCAGTCATCCACTGACACTCATTCTGTTAATGCATATAGTAGCTGTAAAATTGAGTTACTTAGCCTAATAATTTTTATTATAATTTAATTATAATTTTGTAGTTTCTGCCAGTGGGGAATATATAAATCTAAGTTTTTTATCACAAATTTATTGGAAATTATTTATGCCTTTTCAGGATGGTCAGCAAATGTCACTGCTAGTTTTTAAGCTGGTTTAGACGTACTTTTTTGTGAAAACATCTTGTGCAGTTTATCTCTACAGTATTTAATTTGATGATTTTTAGTTAGAATTTCACGCTTAGTGCTTCTTCTACTCACGTTTCTTGTTAATTTTTTTCTGGATTTTTAAAGGGAAGAAAATTCTCTGGTGGAGCAGTTTGTGTTTGAAGCTCTGGTTGTTTTTCTGGAAAGTCTGGCCTTAGCCCATACAGATGAGAAATCATTAGGTGAGCTATAGTTAATGAACTATGGAATGAAGAAAAAAGTCATCCTGTTGAATCTTGGGTTAAAAAAGAAAAACTGTAACTGTAAGAAAAGTAAATGTGCTTCCTTTTGCAACAAAGAAAGAATTATTTTTCATTACTGGTAGAGAGGTCATTTGATATCTAGTTAGGAACTCTTTGAATCAACTCCTTGCAATGTATAAAGGTGGAATATTTTGAACTCAGGAGAAAGAACCTTATCATATTTATTATGATTTACAATTTTGTAATAACACTAAAAATGCTACTAGTCCTTCAGATTTGAGTCCTGGTTTCGCACTTACACAATGTAAAATGTAGCTTGATGAGAATCTTAGTCTACTCTTTTATAACAAACAAAATACTCCAAAAATTGACATTTCTTTGTATTTTGTGAAAGATTTTCCCCATTTTGTAATACTCTTTCGTGGTTGCCTTGTCATTACTCTGTTTAACAGTATGGAGATGTGTGAAGAATCTATGACCTCTTACACAGTACTAGCAATTCTTCAATAAATCTACTCTTCTTTCTTTTTTTTTTTAATGCTCTAACTTTCATCAGTTAACAGTAATTAGAACATAAACCCAAGAACTGGTGTAACAACACTTTATGTCTTTCAGAGGAATAGTTCAGGCTGTGATAGAAGTGACCCTAAAAGAAATTCTCATATGGGAAATTTTTAGTTTCTCTAAGCACAATCACGGAAAGTAGAATACATATTTATACTGGAGGCTCCAGGGCTGGCTAAGGCCATGCTGGCCTGTCTGCTATTTCATCATTTTGCTCTGCACCCTTGAAAAATTTACTGTAGAAGCACAGAGTAGTGGAGCTGATAGACATTATCCTCTGTGTAAGTCTCTTGCACTGCGTCTATAGTGCTAATATCTCAATTCATTTAACCAGATTGCTGGAATTTACTTATAGATGGCAATTCTCTCTTTCTAACAGGTACTGCACAACAATGTTGTGATGCTATTAATCACCTGAAGCGCATCATCAAGCATAAAGCCCCTTCTCTGAACAAGGAAGGAAAACGACGAGTACCACGGTCAGCAATTTACCTCTTTCTTTTTTTAATATTACATTTTAATGAATTATGTCAGTAGTTCCATTAAATGCTTGGGATTCTGAATGAGGAATTCGTCCTATGGCAGTTGCTGATACAGATGTCCCAGTATATCTGTTGAACCACTGGTGGGAAAATGCTGGACATAATATGAGAGGATCATGATGGTCATTCTTTATTGCAGCATGGTGAACTTGCTGTAGTTTAGCAAGGACAGGCAGAAAAGAAAAGCATGTTTCCCTCACAGCAGTGTTTATAATAACATTAGCAATGGTGCTACAAAGCAGCACTTGCAGGAAACTCCTCCAAAGCCTTTCTTACTGCTGTTAAGTGTTAGCAGAAGCAGAACAAGCTGCAACAGGATGATCAGCAATTAAAGAGCAGTAACAAAAAAGGTGGAAGAAGAAAAAATGGATCCAGTATCAGGCTGGATGAAGTTCTGAGTCGCCTGGTCTGATCACATAGCTGACCCTGCTTTGAGTAAGAGGTTGGACTAGAGATCTCCCGAGGTCCCTTTTTACCCAAATTATTGTGTGATCTTAAAAAATTGGCGAGTTGGGTCTAGATGTGGGTCACTGATGTTGTCTTTGATAAGTTAAGAGACTGGATAATTAGGGGAATGGAGAAATACTGTGCAGGCTTATTTAAACTTTAATCTCCATTTTTGCATCTCTGAGTTACAAAGAGAAGCGAAGATACTTGATTCTGTATTGTAAATTGTTTTGTAAATTGTTTCTACAAGGACTATGCTCTGGGGATCCAAAGTAGAGTCTGGGGATCCAGAGCAGAGTGAGGAAAGAGAAAGATGTGCTTGTAGAAGAGCTCTTCCTTGTAGTGCAAATGGGTTGTGGTTAGACAGATAAAATGCCGTGGTGCTCATGGAACATTTTGATCTCTTTCAACTGGAAGACTGTGGCTTCTTGGTAGATGTCAAGAGGATTGTTAATCCCTAATACTTCTTTGCAGAGGATTTCCAGCTACTAAGTCAGTGTGTCTTCTGGACGTTGTCATGTGGCTCTTAGTGCAGTGTGGACGACCTCAGACAGAGTGCCGACATAAAGCCATGGAGCTCTTCTATGAATTCGTTCCTTTATTACCAGGTATTTTAAGTCACAGTGCACTATTATCTTTACTTTTTAAATATTGTGCATGCCTTTCCTTCGTGTTTTCCATGCAAGGTATTAATTACAAGAAAAATTATTTTTGAAGTAAATATCTCTTCATTCAGTGTTGTTAAATAAAAAGTGAGTAGTTGCTTATAGTGCAAGTCAGGTATTGTGGGAACCTCAGGGTTTGTGGGCATAGAAGAGGGTTTTGTGGTGGACTTCCTCCCAGGCAGGACAGAGAACTTCCAAGCCCAGAACTGCTGTAGTATCCAACTAAAAAGGCAGAATTTGCTGATGGGGGACCAGTGGAAACGTCTTGCAAATTGACCTCTTCCTTATGGGTAATTTTAACAGTATGACCAAGGCTAAAGCAGAGCTAATACCTTTTCTGCTAGAAGACCCACTTTAAAACACAAAGTTTGTGTGTGTTAGTCTGTTTGCCTCTAATTCCTTGCTATTGAAATGCATTTTTCCTAGAGAATTTATATTTCTGTTTCTGTCAGGAAACAAGTCTCCGTCTTCTTGGCTGGCTGATATTCTAAAAGCCAGAGATGTTTCTTTCCTCATTAATAAATTTGAAGGAGGTGGCACTAATGCCAGAAATCCATCTGGGATCCTCTCTCAGCCAACTCTCCATGGTATGCAGCAACCCTTCAGTTTACAGGCTGTCATGCAGTGGATGGATATGTTCTTAGCAGCACTGGATTGCTACAATACATTCTTTGACCTGCGAATGATCAAACCTTGTGAAATACTGGGTGAGTGATTATCTATTGCATGAGGTTCATTCATGTGTGTTACACAGAGTCCATCCAAGATGAGTACTTAACTTGGACTTGAAGGTTTTTTTGTAAATGTGGGAAGTTTTCAATGACAGTTTTAGTGGGATGTTTTTTTATGAAGTACTTTGTATCTTAAGAATGTTTCTTTTTAGTCCTAGAAATATGTCTTTGCGTTTCTATCTCTGAGACATCTACTTACGAGCAACTTCTTTTACTCTATCCCATCTTTGAAAATTATTTTCTGGAGCTAATTTCCCACTGCTGGGAAGAGCAATAGATCTTTTTTTTTTTTAAATCCTTCCGAAGCTTTTTACCTGCTCCTTAATAATGTCTGGAGACAGCTATCAGAAAACAATGAAAGAAGTCACCTTTTCACTTCAAGCCCTGTGCATGTTACTTTTCTTCAGTTCCTGATGCATCAACAGCATCATGTCCAAAAGCCTTGTATTTGAATTTTGATCAGGTACCTAATAATACCTTGTGTAGCCATTGAGTCTCCCAAAAGGTTTTTCTTTTAATTATTCTTGCAGGTCAGTCTAAACAAAATAGTTTTAATCGCTGATAGTACAGTTGCATAGTTACTTTATATGTGAAGTCTTGTACAAGTTTCAGGTGGTCTGTCAGTGTCATCTCTGTCTTGGTTTAAAACAGTACTGTAAGATCATTGTTGGATGCAGGTAGCATAGGGCTAAGTCATTCAAAACGAGGGATTTAAAATTTTTACCCATTTTTTTACATTTGCCTAAGTCATCATCTTTAATAAGTGCTTGTAATGATCAGTGCTTGTAGTGATCATTAAGTAGAACACTGCCCTTTATTGCCTATAATATTAATATAATATAATATTAATATTTAGAACTGATATAGGACTTTCAGAAAACACTGGTGTGAGATGCAATGCCTTTCTGTTTGTTACCTCAGTCTGACTGTTTTCTTCCAAGCACAAAACAATATATTTAGAAGTTCAGAGCGGCTGTATCATTTCAACTTAGTGTGATTCTTCTCAGGTGTAAATGAAACTTCCTCATTCTTGGAAGCTGTGCAGTTCTTCCTTGAAACTATTGCTTTGCACGATATCCACGCAGCAGAGCAGTGCTTTGATTGCAGTTCGAAAGGCAGCATGTTCAGTCCACAGGAGAGAGACGTGTACAATTACAGCAAGTGCACCATTATAGTCCGAATCATGGAGTTTGTCACCATGATCCTGGAACTGTGCCAGCAGGATTTCTGGAAGGTAGGCACTGAAATCTGTAGTGAATGCAAGATACAAATTTTACATGTAGCTAAATATGTGTGTTCTGTAGATGGAGTACTTGCAATGGATATTTCCTGTGTGATTCCTGATGGCATTAAATGTGTGGAGGTGGTAGCTGCTTGAAAGGCAGATTGGCCAATTCTTCCTTTAATTGCTTAGCTTTGATGCAGTATAAACCATATTTAACTATATAAAATATAGCAATTATGATTCTCTTAGGAAATTTACTCTGCAAAGTTTAGTTCTGAGACTGTGATTGTTTCTTGTTTGCAGTAAATCTCTAAGAGTGTGCACAGAGGTGTACATCAGGATTTACAGGTGTATATTCAAGACAGAAAAAGGCCTATGTTGACTTAAAAGATCTTACATGCATTTTGATGAGATAGCATATATCCTATGTCTATTTTTATAAATACCGAATTTCTGTGCATTCCCGTAATTGATTGAAAGTCAGACATTTCAAAAGAGAAAGTCAGTGAGAATAGTTACTGTTTCATGCTTGGTTTCATTTTAGATAGATGGATTAATGATAAGTTATGAAGAATAAAACAGGGAAATCAATGAATTTTTAAAGGTTTATTTAATGTTGGGGTTTTTTTCCTTTTAGCTACTTGAGAAGGAACTGCTTAATGCAACCTTCACAGAGCTTGTGGTGATGACTGTGTGTGATCCGTCACACATAGGCTTTAACACAGCTGATGTGCAAGTCATGAAAAATCTCCCAGATGTCTCAGTAAGACTCTTGAAAGCTTTGATGAAAACTCCCTATAAGGAATCTTTGAAACTGTGCATAAAGAAAAGAATCACACCTCAGAGGTAAGTAGGTACTTTCTGGTAGGCATGAATCCGGAAAAAATGCCACTGGCCGTGAAAAATGGGGAAGTAAACATTGTTGTCTACGGATGCACATGGATCTCCCAACCAATGTAATGTTACTGCTTCTCTTTTCTCTTTAGCCTTGAGGACCTTTGTTCTGTTGATCTGTTTAATTCAGATGCACGTTTTGATGAAGTTAGGTTTAGTGCTGTCCTTTCTGCCTGCAAGCAACTCCAGAAATCTGGCCTGCTTCATTCTGTTCTTCATAGTCAGGTAATTATTTATCCAGAAAATAATGTTGAATATTTGTATACAGGGAAGAGCTTTTCCTGTGTAAAAGGCCAGGATGAAAACAGAACAGATCAGATGAAGTTGTTTAAAGTGAGATTAACAGCGAAGAGCTGGTATTGAATGGGATCAGAAATAAACGTGTTATGGTTATTCCACAAATCTGAGTAGCAGAATACTAAGGTTTGAACAATCTTCATAACAGTTGTTCTTTTTCTGGTTGGCTCCAGACGCTGGAAATCAGAATGTAGATTCTAAAACTTACTTTTAGTGAGTTTCACAGGACTGAAAACTCAAAAACTCAGGATTAACTATCCTACAAAGGAGGCATTTTTTCAACAACTTTTAAACAGAGACCATTCAAAATTATAAGGGAAATTAGAAAAGGAGTATTTTCTGACAATAATAAAGAAGCAGTGTAGTGGGTCTGAATTACAGGAAAACAGGATAGAGAGCAGCTGAGGGGTGGAGCTGTAGGCTATATTATTCACATTCCTTCTGCTAAGTTTCTCATTGTAGTAAATCTCTATTTTACTTTGGGTTGAAGGGAATCAGGTTATGCAACAGCCACAAAGGCTGAGAATTTGTGAGCAAGGCTGTATTTAACAATTATTTAATTTCTGTCAGGTGTTGCCATCCATCTTCTATGTCTTAGCAGAATCTAGACTTGTGATTGTAGTATAGTGATAATCAAGGAGCTGCTTGGTTTACCACTTGTGTACCACCCATTTTGACTAAGCTGTTCATTTTACTTCTGTAATCTAGTAAACCTGAAAAAGTAGAGGAGGATCAAAATATTTTGAAGATTTCCAAATTACTGTTAGTTTGTTCTGAACTTTGTATACAATAGGTTTGTCTCATTTCAAATCTTGGTTCTCGTTTAGAAAGGTGTCTTGTCATGGTATATTTGCATTGCTTTATAAGAAAATTATCTGGAGTTCCTGTGTTTTCATCAGCTATACAGATGGATTGGAAGGCCTTATGGTATTTTTTTCAGTTTATATTAATTGTCGTTTGTTTGTTTGTTTGTTTCCATAGGATGAAAGGCCTCCTTTCTCGGTTGGCTCCAAGCTTCTTTCAGTTGTTTATAAAGGCATTGCACGTGGGGGTGAAAGGATATCTCTTCCATCATTAGACATTAACAGTAAGCGATTAGCTGATAAACTCCTGCAGCTGGCCTTTGCTGTTGATGACCAGGTAGGATATGGTTCTCCAGTTTTAATACTCAACGTAATTTAATACTCATCGATAGTCTTCTCTCCATATTTTTAGTAGGTGTTTCATTCATACTCCTACAGAGGAGCTGTAACAATTCACCGGCTTAATTGAGGGACAGTTGTGGATAACAAGCATTTCAGCATTCTGTTAGTGCTTTATGTTGTGCTTTCTAATAAAATAAAGAAGTTTGGAATGGAAGCTTAAAAAAAGCCATGCTTTTCTAGGAAGTTTCCAAATGAAATGTAATTTCCTTGAGATAACTCTGTCTCTGTGCCTTGATTTTCACAGTGTGAGGAGCTAGTAAGTCTGCTGTTGAACACAGTAGCGTTATCTGTGCCACTATCAGGAGCATCCCAGAACCACCTGATCACTTTCTCTCATGGGCAGTATTTCTACAGCCTCTTCTCAGAAACCATCAATCAACAACTGCTGAAAAACCTGGATGTGGTCATAATCCAGCTTATGGAGTCATGTGTCAGCAATCCCCAAATGGTACTGGACTTCTTTAAAAGGACAAAATCAAAAGGGAATGTTAGAAGTAACGCTTTTATTATTGTTGTTGTTAGAAGTGGATGTAACTGAGTGTGTAGTGGGGGAAGAAGTGCCTTGGGTTGAATTTCAGACAGCAAATGGATTGATAGGTTTTATTTGGGGTTGGGTTTCTTTGGTTGGTTGCGGGGGTTGGGTGTTTGTTGGTTGGTTTTTTTGTTTGTTTTGTCTTGTCTTACTGGTGCTATCTTCATGATCTCTGGCAACCTGACATTATTTAGGCACTCTGTCATCTCAAATCAAACTGAGTGGAAAGCGCTTACCTATTACCTCTCCTGAATCTATGAATCAGGATGTCTTTGCATAGTACTTCAAATCATGAATGTCCTTTCAAAGCTAGGACCCATTTACTGTGCTTAGATTTTCATTGCAGAGTGGTCCCAGAGCATGTGGACTGGATTTGTTCTGGATAAAACTAAACTGGAAAATGAACTCCAACCACTAGTGGGCATTTAGTCCACAGGACAGGAGTAGAGATAGATGAGAGTATTAAAAAGAGAGAGAGAGACACACGCACAACCCTCCTGACCAGAAACAAATATGGGGTAGTTGTCATGTACTCAGTGTCAGCTCCACTTGTTCTGCTGAACAGATTTTCTCCTGTTGGTTGGCAGTACTTACTGATGTAGAGCTCACTTTCAGGTCCAGGAAGGAAACATGTTACAGTTGAGAAGCTCTTCCTTCAGTGCTTCTGATAAAGTGTCAAAAAGACCAAAAGTCCGCTTTCCTTTTTGCTTAAAAAGATTCTCAGGAAAGTAGAATAGAAAAGTAGAATCACCTTTTTAAAAATAATGGGATCTTTTTTAATCCAAAGTATTATGCTTAAAGGTTTTACTTGAAAGTAACAGTTTAAAACACTTGGAGCATAATTTTTGATGCTACCACAAATTGTTTAATTAGATTGTAGAGAGATGCGTATGTTTTAAAAGGCCGTTTCTTATGATGACTTTGTAGTGTTTCCTGTACAGAGCATGCCATTAACTTTTTTAAGTGTCTCTGATAAATGATACGCTACTAATTTCCACTGGCTGCGTGTGGCAATAGTATGAAAAGTCCCCGTTAGCTTAACTGAGGTAAATAGCCAAATTGGGTCAAACATTTTATTGTCGTCTGCTGGTTTTGACTACTTTTTTTAAAAAAATGTATTATGGATTACATTTGATATCTCTTCTTTAGTTTTATGCATTTGTGACATAAGGAAGAAGAAAATAATTTGTTTTACTCTGCCATCCACATCTGGTGAAATTACAAGGTTGATAACATTAATCCAGTTTATAAGTGGTTGCCAGCTATTCAAGAGGAGAGAGAATGCAGCATTCAGATTTGGAAGTCACTAACCATTATTTTTGGAAGAAAAGAGATTTCAAACATATTTAGTTCATATTTGCTATGCCAGGGTTTTGGTTTTTTTTCCAAAATGAATGCAAATAAGTTAGCATATGTGCTGTTTCTCAGTTTCATACTAAAATTTTCAAGTACTGATCTTTAGAGGTATTCTGGATTATCATTTGTTCCTCCATATTCTCACAAAAGGTATGGGAAGGAGTTGCTGCATTGTACTCTGATTGAAACAGGAGTAAATTAGACAGAAATCTCTTTTTTTAAGAAGAATGTTCTTTTAATTTATTGCAGAGAGCTTCTCCTCTATCCTTTTGAGATTTAAATCTAGCATTGCTTTTGATGTTTTTCTTTTTTAATGATTGCCCATACCAATGAAGTGATCTTATCATCTTTTACTTTGGGATACAAGAATCTACCTGTTGTTTTTTCCTTCCAGGTTGGTAGCATTTTGAATGGCATGTTAGATCAGAGTTTTAGGGAGCGTGCTGTACGCAAGCAGCAAGGAGCAAAACTGGTGACAGCTGTACTAAGAAACTGGGAGAAACTGGACAGCTGGTGGGCCAAAGGTTCAGCTCCTGAGAGCAAAATGGCAGTCTTGACCCTGCTGGCAAAAGTTCTGCAGGTATACATTGCTTTATAAAATCCAGGTAACCTTTCTAATTCTGTAGGAATTGTATCTTTCTTTCAAGAAATGCTGTTTCATTCTAATGCTTTGTGTTTGGGGAAAAAAAAAGTAGTTGGAGAATATCAGAATCTGGTTTTTTTATCAAGGTAGTACAAAATATATTTGGACAGGCAGAAATTACTAGATTTTGCTCTTCTCCCTCTCTTTTTTGTTTTTTAAATTGTTCTCATGTTTTAGCTGCCTCTTTTGGAGAATTGGTGCGAGTGCAGAGAGTGAACTTTGAAACTGAGCAGCCTCTGATAACATTCTTTGTCATGTTGTATTCCGAAAGTCACAATGTAGGAGTGCTACCCATATCAACAGAATGCAGAAAGATCTTTATTTTAAAAATCCTTAATTTCCCATTACATTGGGATTTTGGTCTCAGTTTTTTTCTTTCTCTATTCTGAAAACATAATTATCTGCATATCCTATTGGGGTTTTTGAGGAACTTGTAAAAGTAGCTGTACACAAATATATGAGAATTATTTTTCTTTTTGATAATTAGTTATTTTAAACTTGAATTGGTTTAAAGGTATATGTTAGGATACAGAATGCGAACTGTGTTGCTGTGTGGCAGTGAAGTGACTAGTAAGAAATTTGGCTTTGATAGGGAGCTTAATGTTTTTTTAACTGAAAAATATCCAACATTATGATTTTATTTGTACTGTGTAGGAGTTTTCAGAATTCTTATTGAGTGTCCTTTTAAAACCAAAATCAGTCTTTATGTACTTTCTGTTAATTCAGTATATTTTTAGAAATAAACAATTCTATAGCTCATGGGCTTTTTATTGTTCATTAATACAAATATCTTTGATTAGTTAAAAAAAATAAATATTTTTATTTCTTCTGTCTTTCCAGATAGACTCTTCGGTTTCTTTCAATACCAATCATGAAGCATTTACAGCTGTTTTTAATACCTATACCAGTCTACTCACTGATCAGAGTTTAGGCTTAAATCTTAAGGTAAATTGCTCACTTCAATGGCTTCCCTACCCTCCCCAGATTAGAATGATAGTTGTTCATGGAATTCCCTTTTCTTTGGCTTAAATTACAGCACAGACACCACTTCTATTTTTTATTCTTCTGTTCAACATACTAAAACTTTTACATCATCCTTTTTGTCCTTCAGACAATATTACAGTAGGACAGTATCTCAGATACCATGTTTTGGTTTAAAGTGGGCTTTTTTTTCCCCTTGCTCAGATGAAAGGCCTGTAATTTTTAGGAAAAAAATTACTGTCAGCGAATTGTTTAGAACTCCGAAGTGTTCATTTGAGAAATGATGGTTAATCAGACTTTTAGTAAGGAGTGGCATTTCCTACAGGTCAAATTATGAACATCTGTCATTACTTAATGTTCATGTCTGCAAGTATGAGACCAATACTAATGGATTAGCTGCTATATGTGGCTTGGTCGGGAGAGGGAGATAAAGTACTGCATACTGAAAGCGGAAGTTATAAAAGATGCTGGAACATAAGGGTTGGAGTAGAATATTAAAAAATTTTGTACTTTATGAAGCAGCTTTGCATAGTTGCTTCTCAGCCAGCCTACCTTTAATTAGACAGAGTTTTGTGCTTTCCCATGCATTTGAAATAAATAAAGTTTGGGATCTTGCTTCGGCTGTGAGGTGGTGCATTGAATCCGCAACTTGTGTGAGAATGAGTGCTTGCTTAAAAGAACAATGGGATATTATTCCTAGCCATTTCAGCTGTGAGATATTAATTAGCTTTTAACTCCCACTCAACAGTGACCAAAGCTGTTTTCTGTACAGCTGGAAAGATGAGCAGCTACATAACATATTTTTATCAGTACACCAAGCCATTGAATTAGTAAACACAGCCACTGGTGCTGTTTTGTGGTCCTATTCAGCTGACTTCATAGTTAGGGATTAACTTTTTTTTGAAGTGTGAAACAGCTGTTTGATTTTGGTTTGTTTTTTCCCCTTCAGGGCCAAGCAGTGATAATTCTCCCGTTCTTCACTAATTTGACAGGAGAAAAACTTAATGACCTTAAGAATGCTCTTGATCAACTTGTAGCTTTCAATTTTCCCATGAGGTCTGATGAATTTCCCAAAGGAACCTTGAAGCACAATAACTATGTAGACTGCATTAAGAAGGTCAGTATTTTTAACGAATACATAATTGGAAGCCAAAGTGAACTACATCTAGAAACAGCGTTTCACAGGATCTGAAATTAAAGAGAGAGATTCTCAGTTCACATAAGGAAATCAGCTTTTTGGTTTCTTTGGTTTTCTGCTTCTGGTCAGTATTAAAAAATAATTACTTCATTAGATTGATTTGATTTTATCCAGTGTGACTCTCTAAGTTGTACATTATTTCTTTTTCAGTTGTTAGATGCATTAGAATTGTCTCAGAGTCCAATGTTGTTGCAACTGATGACAGAAATCCTCTGTAGGGACCACAGACATTTCATGGAGGACTTATTTCAAGCTAGCTTCAAAAAAATTTCGAGAAGGTGAGTTTAGTCTATTGGATTTTGCTCTTGTTCTCATTGAATTTTTGCTGAAGCAAATGTGCTTCCTACATTTTATTGTCCTTGTAATAGTGATGATTTACGCTATTATTTACATAATAGTTTTAATTCAGACTTTGATTTTGTCTTCACATTTTTGAAGTATTTCTGAAGTATGAAAAAGTGACAGCAATTCCCAGATTACACTTCCAGTGCTTGTGTAAATTTGAAAAACCTTCTGTAAATTAGGTGATTCACAATTCAATTGACTGTAGCAATTGTGTGTTACATATTTACTATCCCTGTATAACCATATGATCGCTTAAGTTGATAGCACTTAATGATGACAGTGAATTACTTTGTTCAGCCTCTTTGGAAATACAACAGCACATTTAATTGAATGTTTCCAGGCTGCCAAATCATAGACACAAACATGCTCTGTCTGCAGAAGAGCTCTTCAGTCTGTTCTAAACCAAACATTTCTGTTCCTGATTGGCTGTTAAGTAATGACTGTATATTTTCCTGGACCTTATGCCCAAATCCAATTTTTCAAATTTTAGCCCTAGTAAAATTTTTCAGAACAACAGTTCATCTAGTAGTGGAACACTCGAATAGGCCACTGGACAACCTTAATAACAGCAAAGTCTCCTCCTTTTTTCCTTCTTGTTTGCCTACATTCGTCACGTATACCAGATAAATTATTTGTTTATGTTGTTTGGTAAAAAAGAGCTGAGAAAGCTGATGTTTGCTTTGGGATTAAATTATTATAGATGCACAAAGTTTACCATCTGTTGCAGACTAAGAAGCTGAGGGCTGTGGCTTTTTTGGTTTTTTTGAGATCTCCACAATAAGTGGTGATTCAACCTGATCTTGCATGTCTTGTAAGATAATCCAAGAGGGGTATGAATGCAGATAGTAAAAAATTTAAATGCTGCAAGGATTTGAGACATAAATGAAGTCTGGTGAAAGAGTTTTCATTTTGAGATTTCCATCTTGTTTAGGAGCACCACTGCCCAACAAGTGATACTGTTGGACACCATTCACAAAATGTTCCAAAGTGAAGAACTTCTTTCAAATACTACTCGTCAAGCATTTATGGATCGCTCCCTCCTTACTCTCTTGTGGCACTGCAGCTTGGATGCACTGAGAGAATTCTTTGGCAAAATTATAGTACAGGCTATGGCTACACTTAATTCCAGGTTTACAAAGGTATGAATTAGGTGGTTTTTTTTTAGGATTAGGGACGATCTAATAAAATGCAGGTGTTGATACGTATGTTTTGCTTTTGAATGAAACACTAATGGAAACCACTTGTTTTCCGGTTTTCTGTATCTTGAAATGGAGCTTTGTGCCAGTTACATAGTTTGATTGTTACTGAGAAACTTTTCCTTATTCCCCAACACACTGTTCCATTGAAGTTAGTGCAGGTTTGCATATCTACTGTGTATAAAAACTGAAGTTAGAATGTTGTCTGTATATATCTAAAGGGATCTGAAATTCTGTCAAAAGCAAAAACACATTCTAACTTTGAAATATAAAAACTGTATAAAATTGTAGCCTGTTATTACATTGTAGGATAGAGATATTCAAGCTCCGTAATGAAAGCTCTGAAATTAGGTACATTACTTCCAGAGAAATAAATACATCTCTAGTAATTGCAAAGATTCTTCAGCAAGGGATTAGGATCACATATCTTCCTGTCTCTATTTACAGCCTGTCTTCCAATTTAACAGTACATGCAAAGATTTTGTTGCCAGTGAAGGTTTCTGCTCTTGCTTTAGTTCTTCCCTCTCATGGTTTTGCTGGTACACCTGTTTAAAGGCAGCAGGACAAACAAGATCCTGAAATGATCCAAGTTGAGTAACAGTTAAAGCCAAGACGTCTGTAAAGTCATCTCCACCATGTTTCCATGGCTGTAAATGCTGGCGCCAGTGAGGTGCATAAAGAAACTCATGAATAGTACCCAGTATGGTGCTTATTTTCCTCCACTATCCTTATAATAATTTAGGCCAATTGTAGGTAAGACAGCTCACCTGATAAACACAGGTCAACACAGTTTTAATAACTGTACTACACAGAAGCTCAGAATTTGTCAGTCTTTTATTATCATCAGTTCTTTTCTGTGTTTTGGAAGGTAGAAGTAAGCTAAAGGCTGTCTAATAGAAACCTGAAGTAACTGTGGAGCTACTTAAAAAGGACAGGATCCAGGAAATCTCTTTCTGAGGTTTTACTTGTTTGTTTCTAGTCCAATGAATATAATTTTGATACACAAGTCACCAAGAAAATGGGGTATTACAAGCTGCTAGAAGTGATGTATGTGCGTCTTTCAAAAGAAGATGTTTACTCCAAGGACTCTAAAATTAACCAAGCTTACCGTGGCTCCATGAGTGTAGAAGGAAATGAGCTTACCAAGACACTTATAAAGTAAGACTATTATTTATTTTATTTACTTGTAACTTTCTAATTAGGTTTTGGCCAGACACACTTTTTTAAGTAGACCATGTGAAACAAAAGATGGATTTGTTCAAGGGAAAATGTAATCTGTGATGTAGCTCTTGATTTTAAATGAAATACACAATATTGAATTTGCATTGATAGAATGATCTCTAGCATATGTCAGGATAACTTTTGCCTCCTATTTTTGTCCTTTTTTTCCTATTTGTTAATCTTGTGCATTTATTTTACCTTTTCAGTAAGGTGTTTTCACAATTTTAGTTTCGGTATACTTACAATTCTATGTGGAGTATGGTTCTGTGTTGCAAAATTGGTATTTATATGATTGATGAGAAGATGGATTGTCCATTACATTTCATAATGCAGCAGCACATTCAGTAGGTGTAATTTGACTTAATCACCACTGCAGAGGGGGACAAAAGAGAAATACTGAATATGTATGCTAATTAGTATTATTTAATTGGTTTACTATTTGGAGAAATATATAAGATATCTGAATTGCTTTTTGCTTTGATTTTATTTTATTTTACAACACTGTGTCTTATGAGGACTTCAAATAATTTCTTGGCTATGATTTGCAGAGCTATAAATGGCTTTGGGCCAAAGACCAATAAAAATCACATCTAAACTAGTTTTTATCCTGCTGATGTGTAGCATAGTTTAACATGCACATCCATTCACAGTTTTGTGGTGAGGGACCATAAGAGAAATTTATGTAGGCATCAAAACACATCTCCATCTTATCTGAACATTATCTATCATCACATTCCTGATGACAGTTGTGTAAATACTTGGGGAAGGTGTCTTTGTCATTGATGAGTGGTTCCATTTTAGGGCAGTATACTTGTGGAGAATTTGAACAAGTCTGAGGTGGCTTAATCTGATACTGCTGTCTTGAAACTCTGTTGATTCACTGATCTCTGGTTGGGACCCTTCCCATGTTTCCTAAAAGACTTCTGACGGTGTTTTCTTGCCTGTTTGTATTTTAAGGTCATGCTATGATGCATTTACAGAAAACATGGCAGGAGAGAGTCAGCTGTTGGAGAAGAGGAGACAGTATCACTGTGCAGCATATAATTGTGCTATTGCTGTCATCAGTTGTGTCTTCACTGAAAGTAAATTTTATCAAGGCTTTCTTTTTACAGAAAAATCAGAAAAGGTAAGGAGCAGTCGTTGCTGTTAGAAGGCTTCCAGAGCATGAAACACAAAGTGATGTTGCCTGATAGCAATAAATCAAAGAATGAAACCTCAGTGACATGAAATTATACTAACAAACTACCCAGTGAGGCAATAGAAGGAGTACTAGCTGACTGTCTTGCATCCTTGCTGCAGTTTGAATTGCTGATGAAAGTTTTACCATCTGTTTGCATGGGTGAAGTAGTGATACTTGCCCTGTTTTCCTTCTACTCTCAATCAGTTTTCTAAAATGTTAGGTTAAAAATCCTGTTGTCCAAGTTTTCCAGTGCTTGGAATATACTTGAATAAGAGACACTCTTTTTACAGAGCACATTCTGTGCTGTGAATTCTTGAGGAGTTGAATAGCAAAATTTTCTTTGAAGTATTGATCTAGAGGAGAAAACATGCCGTATTTTCTACATTGTACATTTTTTAAGAAGAAATAAAATCCATTCAAAGCAATTGTTATTGTGTGCAGCATTATAATTTTGCTATTTCCTTACGTGCTTTGGTTTGCAGAACTTGCTGATCTTTGAAAACTTGATAGACTTGAAGCGTCAGTATACATTTCCTGTAGAAATTGAGGTGAGTGAAATTTCTGGCCTTTAGTGGTCCTAATTAAAAAAGGGTTATGACTTTAACAGTGAAGACCAGGTCAATTCTCACATATGGAGAAAAAGGATAAAAGAATGGACTATTCCTCTAATGTTTTAAAATACGCTTTTGTGAGAGAAAGCCATACTTGAAATTTAGAACATAGCCACCATACACATAACTTTAACATACTTTTTAGCATACTTACTCTGGTAATGAACAGCTGTAGGAATAAGTAATTTAGCTGTTGTTCTGCATTAATTATGATAATTTACAACATGGGATTTTGTTCATGTTAAATGGTTTTGATAATGTTTTGGCAGTTCTATAAATCAATAATCTGTAACTTTTAAAAAAAATTAATTTAAAGAATTAATTAAGTAATTTCAACTTTATTTCTTGCTGTTTAGGTGCCTCTGGAAAGGAAGAAGCGGTACATTGCTATAAGAAAGGAGGCCAGGGATGCAGGGAATAGCAGTCAGGGTATGAGAGTCATTTATGACTATGAAAAAAAATGCTTTCTTAGCTTTCATACAGTGTTTGTTGTTGTGTTGCTAATTGGCTTCTACACTAGCAGAAACAAATAAAAGCAATCAATGTATTTCATCTAACGATCAATTCACAGCCACCCTCAAGTTTTAGTGGCCAAAAAAGACTTGTTTCATGTAATTATGTTGATTAATGGTCTTCTGTTTTTTCCTATCTAGATGAACCCAAGTATTTAGCTTCTTCGTCATACATGATGGATAGCAGTTTGAGTGAGGAAATGAGTCAATTTGATTTTTCAACTGGAGTCCAAGGTTTTTCTTATAGCTCCCAAGATGCTACAGCTAGCAGCACTCATTTCAGGAGAAAGGTAATTTAGTGACTGTGAGTGCTGTGAGGAAGAAAAGTTTTATGCTTTCTTGTAATTGCATGTACTTACTGGTGTTGAGAAAGAGAAGTCTCTAGTCTCCTGTATTTGTTCTATCTGACTGAAAATGGGTTCCTTCAGAAGATGAGGGAGGGGACTTGCACTATTTTCTGTCAGTCACTTTTCTTTTTGCCTCTCTCCACTGTCTACAGCTAGAAAAAAACAATGCCTTACCTTGAGTTTCTAAAGCTGAGTAGTGTGAGTGAAGTCCAGCCTGAGTTGTAAAAAGGTGTCTCGTGACTACTCTCAGGCATAGCTGCTGATGGTTGCATGCATTTGATAATAATAATAATAATAATAATCAAATGCTTCATTATTTTTATTGTGGCACCTTGTATTTAACTGTTGATCTTGGGAGATATTAAATGCTGTTCCTCCCAGACTTGAAGTTGTGTTTCTTCTGCAATCAAAACATGTGTCATCAACAGTGATACTGATATAGGATAGATGTTTGATATGAAACATAAAGCTTGTAAAAGTATCATAGACACTGAAGATTTAATCTGTCAAAATAACTGTTAACATTGGTAAACATAAACTCTTCCCATGTTTTGGAACGAGGAGGTGTTTTAGCTGCAGAAAAGTTAAGCAGATAGAAAGTACTGTTTTGTGTAGTAGTGTTGTAATTTCTAACTAAACAATTTTCTTTTGTGATTTACTCTGTGTGGCAAAAGAAGGCTGCTGTGGATGCTAGTCAGTGTGAAAAAACACATCCATAAGAATAAGGCTTTTCCCTCTTTGGAATGTATTCTTTGAGCTATGAAATGAAATAATTTCTGTGAGGTTCAGCTTAACTCTTCCTCCTTTCAGCATTTGCCACACCTATTCTGGCAGGTAGTAAAGTCGGAGTAACATAAAGTTAACATCTGTTGTCAAAGATGTGCAGATGTGCAGATCCGGTACGAATATTTGGGAGGTGTCGGTTTGAGCAACCCATTTGATGTATTATTCCCTGTTGTGCACACTGAGAGTATAGTCAAATCAGTAAACACAGATAAGATCAGAATGACTTATGGCAGGATTATCATTTAAAAGGAAATACAGTGTTGTTATTATTCATAGTAACATTTTTTTTTCAGGAGCCCACAGAATACATGGTTTTAAATGATGAGATGGAATTGGAAATGGACGAATTCAACCAGCATGAATGTATGGCTTCTATGACCACTCTGATTAAACATATGCAGAGGAACCAGATCACGCCCAAAGTGGAAGAGGCCAGTATTAACCAAAAAGCTGGCATTTTTCCACTAATGATACCAGGAAAAGGGAGTCATGATTGAATCTCTTAATTTATTAATTTTCTTGGCTGTATTATAGTGCAATCTGTGTGGTTTGAGCTGGGGGCTTTTTGGCTTGACATACCTGTTTGGTGCAAAAAGTTATTTGATTTTTGCTCATCTCTCTTAAATATCAGGGGACAGTTCCAGTAGATCTTCCTCTTTGGATGAAATTTCTGCATGGCAAATTAGGAAACCCATCAGTACCATTAAATATTCGCCTCTTCATAGCAAAACTTATTGTTAATACTGAGGATGTGAGTAATCTTTTGGTAATTTTTTTTCTGTTAACATAAGAGTTTGTATTATAATATCAACTGTGTAACTCTTGCAGATTAAAATACTTCATCAACTGAGACCTTTAGGGCATTCAAACTAAGCAGTTTGTCCTGATAAAAGGGAGCACATTTGTAGGCCAAAATTCAAGATAGTGGCAGTATTTTGAATGTAATATTAATATTTCTTCTCCCAAATTCTACTTCTATAAGTAGAGGGTGTCCACAATGCATGTCTTCTGTAAACTGCAAGTAATTTATTCATTGATACAGGCAAGAAGTATTGGCTGACTGTACTTGCAATGGTCACAGATGAGTCTTATGGAAACACTTTGAGCTAAATGATGTTCTTGTTGCAGAAAGATAATAAGATAGCATAATATGTTTTCTGACTCTCATTCTTGGGTAAAACATTCTCAATCTATTTCATACAGTGATAACCTCTTTCATACAGTGATTTTAAAGTATAATATTTCTGTCTGAAATATTCCAAACCCAAAAATGCTGAATTTCAGAATTAATTCAAGAAACTTTGTACCTATTTAATGCTAGTTTCTTAGTAAGCTGTCTGAAATGTCATTCTCTCTCAAGTCCTTTAGAGACAGAGTTTTTGGTGTGCGAGCCATATTGTCTGGGCCCTAGTGAAATAATTAACTTTCTGTGAATAATTGGTTAAAGGTTTCTAAGCAAAAGTGAGAAATGTAGTTATGGATATTTTTTATTCAAAAGTTTTTGTGGTTGTTGCTTTGTAGGTTAAGCAAAGTGCTAAGAGGTTGGTTTAGCAGTCTTACCTGTAGTGTTTACTGAATAAGAGATTACTGTTTTCCATAGGTATTCCGGCCTTATGCGAAGCAGTGGCTTGGTCCATTGCTGCAGCTTGTTGTTTCTGGAAATAATGGAGGTGAAGGGATTCATTACATGGTGGTGGAAATAGTGGTTACAATCCTTTCCTGGACAAGTGTAGCCACCCCCAAAGTAAGGAAATGTGAAATTCATTTTTATTATTATTGCGACCATTTGGTAATGAAAGAGTGAGTTTGTTACTATGCGCTTACAATCATTTTATACATCAGTCCACTGTTTCTTTTATGTATTAACTTCAAACATCACTTGTTTACTTGCTTGCTTTCACAAAACAATAAAGGTCCTTGTGTTGGAGTCCCTATGTTTATTTTTGGTGCTGTTCTTTGTAGGGGAATATTAAGGATGAGATTTTAGCTAACAGATTGCTTGAATTCTTGATGAAGAATGCCTTTCACCAGAAAAGAGCTGTGTTCAGACACAATCTGGAAATCATAAAGACAGTTATAGAGTGTTGGAAGAACTGTCTCTCCATACCCTACAGGTAAGCGTTTGGACAATTGCTTTCTTTTGTCAATATTTAAAAAATAAAAATTAATATTATCAGAGGAGATGAAAATGTAAATTCAGCTGCAATAGTTAACTTTTTGTCCCTAGAGTTGACATTAGAACTTCAGAACCAAACTTTCCAAAGATTGTAAATTAATTTGAAAAACAACAAGGAGAGAGACAGGGAAAACATACAAAGGATGACAAAAGCAGCAACAAAAGCAGGAATAATCTCTACAAAGATGTTTTATTTGACATTTTGGGTATTATCGCTGAATACTGGTGCACTCTTAGTAAGATTTTTGCTGTCTGCCATGCTCCTGAACTTGTTGAGCATTTGTGTGGGTTTACAATCTCTTTTTGGTTGTTGTGGGATGGGGATGGAGGATTTTTTTTTTTAGAGGGGCTGAGTTTTATTTGCAAAGACTTCTTCATTGAAGCTACGTATTTACTACTTTCTACCGGTTTTGTTTTTATCCAACAGTTTATTATTTGAGAAGTTTTCTAGTGGAGACCCTGATACCAAGGACAATTCAGTGGGAATTCAGCTGCTGGGAATTGTTCTTGCTAACAATTTGCCACCCTTTGACCCAAAGTGTGAAATAGATCGTGTCAGGTGAGAAATGCAAGTTTTTTTGAATGATTTTGAAAAAAACTTAAGCCAAAGGAAGCAAGTCTAATTTGTCAGCATGAAGTGTGGGATCTGGATTGCTTATCATCCCTTTGCTGTTGTCTATCAGAGGTAATGCTTTTCTAGCTGCAAATTGCAGACTACATTTATTTTGGAAAATATCTAGAAGTATGTAAAGTTTTTTTATAGTGAGCCCCAGGATTGCAATTTCATGGGAATTAACAAAGTCAGGAATTGCCAAAGCAGGGATTTGAGACATTGCAAGTGGAAAATCCATCTTGTGCTGTATTCAGCTCTTCTAAGAGCGATCACTATTCCCCCAGGCAGCTCAGGTGAGTTTTTTGTTTCAATTTGCAGTAGTAGTAATGGCTTACAGCAGGTCTGCCTTTTGTGTTAGGTATTTTCAAGCCTTGACCAGCAACATGGGCTTACTAAAGTATAAAGAAGTTTATGCAGCTGCAGCAGAAGTGTTGGGACTTGCTCTTCAATACGTTGCTGAGAGAGAAAATGTAAGTGAACTGTGCTGTGTGTTTGACCATTCCTATCTTAATTTTATGTTCATCTTTTATATGACTACTCATTTCAGCTCCAAAAATGAATGCATTTAAAACTCAACAGTCTTTGTCCAACAGATTGAGCTAAAGGTTTAAACTGCTAACTGAAGAGTAAAAGAATATGAGAGTGGACTAAGTGCAAAGTTTTTGACTTGCTCTTTTGTAACTGACAGTGACTGATCTCTTTCTGAGACTTTTACCAACCAGGAGCACTAACATGGTTCGTTTTAAAGTTGGGGTTTCTTTAAGAGAAAAAAAAAGGCAAGTTTGAAGTTTGGAATTACGTTTTGAGTATCTGTGTCTGGGATGTTTAATAACTTGCAAGTTTTGATATAAAATTTAAAGGTTAAACTGTATTTAATTTTTAATCCAGTTATTTTATCGGTAGTGGATAAGGTGAATGCAAAACTGTTACTCATCAAATCCTACAGTACTAGAATTTGTGGATAGTTCTTGATGATCACAAAAATCAGTTTGAGACATATGCTAGAAATATTTCTTCACACAACAGTTCATGAACTTCTGGAATTTGTTGCCAGAAGAGGTTCTAGGGGTAAGTAGCATCAGCAGGTTCAAAGAGAAATCAGGCAAACTGATGCACAAAAAAGTATCATGAACAGGTTCTAAAAGCAACAGACAGCAATGTAAGCTCCAAGATCCCTAATCTAAGGACAAATGCATGTTGGGTTGTATGAGTGAAAAGGAGGACAAAATGCAGCCAGGATCATCACTTCTCTCCCCGCTATTCTTATTTCTTTCCCTACCTAATTCCATTCTGTTCTTTCACAGTTTGTAGAGCATATTTCATTAATATTCATAAGTCTTCTCTTTCACAGTCTTCCAAGTTCCCTTATAAGCAGTATTTTGAATAAATGAGCAAAGATGGTGCAAATTTTATCCTTATCCACAGATATCCTTATTTCTTTGGCCTTGATTAAAGGTTGTTGGTTACTTTTCACCTTTTCACTAAAAGTCTATTTTTTGTGTTCATTAATTGGACATCTTCTATACTGAATGAGAAGCTGTTTAATATTTATATAGGCACATTAAGCAACTTGTATTTCAAAATTAAGGCATGGGTTCCAAACCAATTGAAGAAAGCTTACAAACTATTATTTAAGCAGCAGTCGTATGTTTCAGTCAGGCAGAGCTGTACAGGAACCATTAAGCACCATAAATGTTATGATGAGTCAGATGGATGTTGCCTAGCAAAATGCAGTAGAATCAAACAGTACAGCAGAAGAATTGTGTGTCACTAAGGTGGTTATGAGTTTCATGGGTATCCTTGATTTACTGCCTTTCTCATTTTCAGGTACTTGAAGATCCAGTTTATGATTGTGTCATAAGACAATTAAAACAACATCAGAACACCCAACATGATAAGTTTATTCAATGCTTGAATAAAGTTGTTAAGAATTTTCCACCTCTTGCCGACAGGTATGTCATGATTTACGTGGTATGTTGATTATAGATCTAGAGGAATAATAGAAAATTACTTGCTCTTCTTTGTGGGCTTCTGTTTTTGTTAAGGTTTATGAATGCAGTATTCTTTTTGATACCCAAACTTCATGGTGTGATGAAAACCTATTGTCTTGAAGTAATAATGTGCCGGGCTGAAGAAGTTCCTGATCTCCACTTGCAGTTAAAGAGTAAAGACTTTATCCAGATCATGAATCATAGGTAAGTGGTCATGTGATTACAATGCATGGTCCAAATTTCTTGATAATATTTTCTGTGCTGACCACAACATTTTTACATTCAGAAGCATTTATAATTCACATTCACTTTTGGGTCACTGCTCTCTAATTTGAGCTAATGTAATCTGGGAGTTAAGTATTAAGATGGTTAGCTCACTGTGAAAAACCAACAAAAGCTCCTAAATAGCATTGTGGTGAAACACCACTGGGATGTAAATTTCTGTAGTATGTATTTGTTTAGTTCTGTTGTTACTCTCAGGTTGAACTCAAAAGTATTTACCTAAAGCCCTTTATGCAAAACCAAATATCACTGCTAAATGTAAGCTGATCTTCTGGTTCTGTGTGTGGCATTGAAGAGAAAAGCAATGTACCTATTCTTTTTTCCCTCTCCTTTTAGGGATGATGAAAGACAAAGGGTTTGTTTGGATATAGTGTACAAGATGCTGGCTAAACTAAAACCACTAGAACTTAAAGAACTTCTCCCTGGAGTAACAGGATTCATTTCTCACCCTTCTGTAATATGTCGCCAGCGCATGTATGATATTCTGATGTGGATTTATGATAATTATAGGTGTGTATTCACTGCAGATGTTGTCTTTCAATGGTTCATCACAGGCAGAGTGAAAGTGTTTGTAACGGTCTTCCAACTTCATGTCAGTGCAGGATATTTTTCTTAAAATAGAGCCTTGGATTTGCCTAAGTGGCTTTGGCCTTTGGTGGCAATTTTGTCACTTCCACTAAGGGATAAATACTTGGACCTGAACTTTAGCCCAGGACTAGGAGGTTGTATCACCACAGCATGATGGCATAAGAGATCTTAGCTTTGATGCCCCCACTTTTTTTCTTGTCGCCAGAATTTGTAACCAATAAAAATTATACACTAAAGAAATTTACTTGTAGGTAGAAAATGTATTGAGGTACTTTGGCGTGATCTCAATCCCTTCAATCTAGTAGTGTAAAGATGGTCCTTCTGTTTTACCCCTTAGAATAGGGAACAGGCATGTTCTCAGTTTGACAAGCAGCTTGCTGTTGAATCAGCTGACTTAGTTGGGTTTTATTATGTGCTTTTTCCCAAGATAACTATTTGAATGGACAGTTACAGTGAAGGAAAAGTACAGGCAGTTTTTACTCCATCATAACTTCAAAAAAGCAAATTCTCTGCCTTTTTTTCAGTTTCAACCTTGCAAACTCAGAATTACTTCTGTTTGGCCTTCATAATAAATACCCAACATATTACTTAGCTTTCTGATTATTTCTTTTGTAAGCAGTGGAGATACAAGGAATTTAAGGCAATGAAGACCTCGTGCTATGAAAAAAATGCAGTGTTGTCATGCCAAGTTGAGATTTTTATGAGAAGGGCATATTCCTCCTTTTTTCCACACCATCATCATTCTCTTATTTTGCTATGGATTGTTTAAGAGAAGTCGCTAAGAGATATTTTTCTCCTACCATCAGTGATCCAGAAAGTCAAGCAGATGATGATTCTAAGGAAATACTCAAAGTGGCAAAAGAAATGCTGCTTCAAGGACTAATTGATGAGAACACTGAACTGCAGTGAGTAAAATGTTGTGTTAACTGTCTGAAATAAAAAATACCTACCTTGGTCTTACTTTGTTTAAGCAAAAGAGTTGATCCTCAGAGTTTTTTTAAGTATTTCAGTATTAAAGAGTAGCAGTGAGATAACACTATTTCCATTTCTTCCAATAAGTTAATTTATAAAATATTATCCCATAGTGTTATACCAAATAAGTGAAGCACAGAGCATTTGAACAAATTTCTAAGCCATGGGGAAGTTGTTTCACTATGTCAAACCTAATTCTGCATTAATGTTCTAGAGTTTTTGACAAGGAGGACCTTGCTAAACACAAACACACAACAGTAGATTAAATGTTGGAGGATGCTGGATTTTTAAAATTTCTTTTGGTGAAACAAAAGACAGGATATCTGTGTGCTTATCCACCCATAGCACTTCTCAAGAGGAAAACAATTTGACAGAAATAATTTTTTCAGAGTAAACCTTTAATATCAGGCATGGAGCGTGGTAGATAAAAGAGGAATTTGGTGTAATTCAATGAAAGATCCATGGTATGAAAGTGTTAGTTGAAGGCTTTAAAATCCTATTATGTTGGGGTTTGTGTTTGGTTGTTGTTGTTGTTGTTGTTTTTAACTTGGCTTTTTTAGAAGTGTTGCTTTTTTTCTGTTTGCAGATAACCAAGAATAGCTTTATTCCTTGCCTTTACAGATTAATTGTTAGGAATTTCTGGAGTGAGGAGACAAGGTTACCGACAAATACTCTTGATCGCATGCTGTCATTGTTAAATTCTTTATATTCCACCAAGATTGAAACACAGTACTTGAGTCTAATCACAAATTTTCTGCTTGAAATGACTAGCAAGAGCCCAGATTATTCCAGAAAAATATTTGAGCATCCGCTGTCTGAATGCAAATTTCAGGTGAGTTGTAATGTTTTGTCCTGTGTGCAACCATGTGACAAATTCTGTTCTTCAATGTAGTTACCACTTGGATGAGAATGGCATAATGGAGATTTTTGAAAGTGTTTTATTCTCCCTAGTTAACAGCTGCAACAGTCATGAGTTATGCGCAGTATCAGAAGTCTGATGATTTTGTTGGGGAAATAATTTTTCTTTCAAAAAAGAAATATTTAATTAAAATAATTATATATACCAAGTATAGCTGATGAGTACTGAAATAGCTAAAAAAGAGGGTGGTGGAGAGAAGCAGCATCAGCTGGAGAAATATTGTGAAGAAACAGGAATACTAGCACAAGAGCTGCAAATCAGTCCTCAGCTGACAAGTCCAAATTAGTCAACTTTTTTGCTGAGCTATGGAGAACTTCTGTGTGTCTGCAGTTTTTATTTTTATTGTCAAATTCTGCTCCTGTACCTGGGATGATGTTTTAAATTCTGTCCTGTCATTTCTGCTCTCCTGACTCAGTGAACGAATGCCAAAAGCCTCCATCTTTACCGTGCTCCTTTTCTTTGTTCGTAGGACTTTGTGATTGATTCCAGCTGGCGCTACCGAAGTACTGTGCTCACACCTATGTTTGTGGGGACTCAAGCTTCTCAGAGCATCCACAAGAATTTATCACAAGAAAGATCCCCTTCTGCTTCTGGGTCAGTCGGTGGTCCAGTGAGGGCTACCCAACGGCAATATGAATTTACACCTACACAGCATGTCAGTAAGTCCAGACCAGTGTCTTCTGAAATTTTCTTGTTTGCTATAGGAATGATTTAATTTATGTTGCATATGGATTTTTAATGTAAAAGTGTAAATGCATTTAATATTGTGTTTTCAAGGACTTCTTCTGTGTGTTATGAGAAAAAAAATCACATTTTTTTTGGTCACGTATTTATATTCTGCCTAATGTAAAAGAAAATTTGTTTCTTACCTAACAGTTTGAAATCTGTTCTGCCCAAAAACACTGGGAATTATATTTTTGGGAGAGAAAAATTACCTGCTTCATAGATGTTTTCACTGTATATGTGAGTATGTTACAGCTTTTTTGCAATTTTTTTCTTGTAGGTGGTAGAAGTTCTTTTAATTGGCTAACTGGAAGTAGCATTGACACATTGGCAGAGTATGCAGTTCCTTCATCCTCTGAATCCTTATCTTCATCCATGCTGTTGGTTAGCAAACGGAGTGAAAAATTTAAACAAGCAACCTTTAAACCAGTGGGGCCGGATTTTGGGAAAAAAAAGTTGAATTTGCCTGGAGTTGAGGTGGACAGCAAAACTAAAGGTCTGTAAGCCTTATCTAAGTACAATTTCTATATAACTAGTACATTTCTATAAACCATCTTTGTCAGTTGTTTGGCTGACAGTCTATTATCTTTGAGACATTCTCATGGAGGTTCATGTTGAGAGATTTTGTTTCCAAATATAGTCTATTGCAAAAAGCTAGGATTGTGCTAGGAATTGTAAAATTGTATGTTGCTAGATGAAAGAACTGAGAGGATATGAAACTTGTCAGTGTGATCTCTGCATTCCTATCTCTCCCTAAGATGATCATGGCATGGATGTCAGACAATTCTGTCCCTTCTGTTTTAAATTTAACTGCATATCTCTTTCAAGATGACATCTCTTTAAACATATTTTTCCAAACCATTTCAGATGCATGCAAACATGATCTACAACATACTGCAATCTGTCATTAGAATTACTTGTTTTTTTTCTGAGAATGCTCCTTTATCCGCCCAACCAATAACTGAAAATTTTCAGTGCTGTTTTGAAGTGGCTTAGGCTCTTTCTTCCTGTTGAACCTTTCAGTACTTTGTCATTAAAATTTTGACCGAAAGGATGGGATTAGGAGTTCAGGCAAAGATCTATAAAGATCAACCTTTTCAATACCTGAGAGGTGTTTCCGGGCAGTTCGGAATGGACCATGCTGAACTACAGAAACAGAGAAATCAGTCTACCTTCCAGTCAGTTCCTGGTCTTCTACCAGGAAAATACTAGTTCTAGTGGTATATTTTTGTTTGCTCATTCTACTTTACTAGGAAATGGACTGAAGTGAACAGCCTTTTAAGTGGCCTTTCTCCATGGCTGTCCTGAGCAGGAGTTGATCCAGTATCAGTTCTATAATCATAACTTAAAAAATATTGTATGATGTTATTATTACCCAATCTTTGAATATATTTATCACCTCTTTTATGTAGGGAGGTACATACTTTATGGAATATAGTGCAAATGCCATACTTGCTTTTGAGAGCTTAAAATAAATGTCTTGTATGGGGCATATTTGTTCATGAGTTTTAGTGCCTTTCCCAGTGCAATAGTTTGACCTTTATATTTCACCTATGTGCTTGAAGTTTCTATTACCTCTTCTCCTCAGAGCAACTTAATTTGTTTTCATTTGCTATCTTTGTGAAAGGCCTTACATAGAATTGTTGGATAGGAAACTTAGGAGACTAGTTGGTAAGCTAACAAATGTTGTTATATGGTGCTCTTACCTTAAATCAGAAGTTTGCTTGAGAAAGGACATGATCGTATGTTCTCTAGGTATAGAAGAACGAGCTGAAATTCTAAGACTGCGGAGACGTTTCTTGAAGGACCAAGACAAACTCAGTCTGATTTATGCTAGAAAAAGTCTGGCTGAACAGAAAAGAGAAAAGGTTTGTCAATCCAAATAAGTTTAAAACTTTAGGTCTCAATGCCGTCTGCAGTCTTTTACTTCATCTCTAGTGGTAACTTTGTGAAGAAAGGATAGATGTAAGGTGCTGGTTGCTGTTTTAAGAGCTTTAAAAGGTTTAATTTGGAAATCATGCTACATACGTGCTTAAAGCTAAATGATGTTACTTAGCATGAGTGAGAAAAGAGGTGAATGGTAACACTTCCAGTCTACTCCTTAACGTACATGAAGTGATTTTACGTGATGGAGTCCCTAACAGCTGTGGGAAGCCCTTTACAGTTGTCAGTCTGGAAACTGGGGATCTTGAAGCTACAATACGCTGCAGAAATAGTTGGGGAACATTATCCAGAGTCTGAACACGAACTCAAAAATGTGGTACAGCTGATGGACTGACCGGAACTGTTTTGAACTTTTAACCTAAAGGAATGTCAGTAATAATCATTTGCTGTGGGTTTATGAAGGCCAGAAACTTACTACTTTGTGAGTTTCCTGGTTGTGCTATGTACTTACAATAAATCTAAGTATTTTTAAGCTCTGTAACAGTTTTTCAGAGGTTCCTGTTACTAAAAATAACATACATTATCGTCCAAAAATGATAGCAGTTAGACCAAAAGCAAAGGAACCCAGGATAGGAAGCTACCAGTTTGAGACACTCTTGTAATTCTTTGCAGATGCAGACAACTGTGTAAACAGAACTTATGTCTGGAAGAACCACACAAACACCTATTTTAGCCAATTTGTGTTTACTTGCAGGCTAAAGCTACAGTTTCCTCCCACCATGCAATAGAGAGCCTGTAAATGCATTCTGTATGGCAGTCCAAAATACAGCCAACAAAACCATCTGTGATATTCCATAGTAAAAGACCAGAGGAGACTATGAATGCTTTCAGGATCCCTTAAACTTTTCAAGAGACTTGTACATAAACACACATGGAACTCTATGGTTTGCATTAATAGTGTATAGGACAAGCCAGGAAAAATTAGATCCTGAGCAAGAGAGGATTTGGAAATAGCTTTAGCAAAGTTTTAATTTCTCTAACATATTTCTCTTGAAAGGTTTCTGAAAATCATCCCTTTAAAGTTCTGTAGCAGAAAAATTACTTCAAACAGCAAAATTATGAGGAGTTTACAGAAGAGAAAAAAAAACTTTCAAATTTCCTTCTGTTTCTGTCTTCCATTTTACCAATGTTTATATCCACCCATTGCCTACTGATTTAGTTGGTAATGGCAGTAGTTAAAAATAAAAACCCAGCCTCTAAACTTACTGATTATTTCCTTATAATGTGCTATGAAAAAGAAGAAAAGCAGAGGAAGAAATGGGTTTTGTTTGTATTTGGTAGTAGCTCTTGTTCAATTTAAAAATTATTCCTTTAAGCCCTAGCAAAAGGCAGGACAGCTATTTAAGAACTGCAGTTTGCAACAGTTTTGTTACAGTTTGGTTTAGGTTTTACTAGAATCATAGAATTATTAAGGTTCGAAAAGACCTCTAGGATCATCGAGTCCAACCATTAACCCAGCACCACCATGTTTGCCAATAAACCATGTCACCAAGTGCTACATGCATGTCTTTTAAACACTTCCAATGGTGGTGTTTCTACCACTTCCTTGGACAGCTTGTTCCAATGCCTGACCACCCTTTCAGTGAAAAATTTTTCCATCATATCTAGTACCTCTTCTGGGACAGCTTGTCCTGTTTATTGTTACTTGGGAAAAGACACCGACTGCCACCTCGCTACAACCTCCCCTCAGGTAGTTGTAGAGGATGATAAGGTCTCTCCTGAACCTTCTTTTCTCCAGTCTAAACAATCCCAGCTTCCTCAGCTGTTCCTCACGAAACTTGTGCTCCAGTCTCTTCACCAGCTCTGTTGTTCTTCTTTGGACACGCTCCAGCACCTCAATGTCTTTCTTGGAGTGCAGAGCCCAAAACTGAACAAAGGATTCAAGGTGCTACCTCACCAGTGCTCATCACAGGGGAACAATCACTTCCCTAGTCCTGCTGGCTACACAATTTCTGATATAAGCCAGGATGCCATTGGCCTTCTTGGCACAACCTGGGCACACTGTTGGCTCATGTTCGGCCGGCTGTTGACCAGCACCCTCAGGTCTCTTTCTGCTGGGCAGCTTCTCAGGGGCACTCTTCCCCCAACCTGTAGGGCTGCATGGGGTTGTTGTGACCTAAAGGAATCCACTTTGTTCATTCTTCTTCCCCGCCCCATCCCACTGTATAAAACAAAACACACAAGCTTTAGGAACCTCATTTTACTTTGCCCCTGGACCAGGCTGAGAATCATCATATTATGTATACTACTGTGGCTCAGCTAACAGGCAGTAACTTCCTAAACCATAGCAGCTCACTAGCTGTCAGTCATAATCATTCTCTTTGAAACTAGCTTAAGTACTACCTGTATGGAAGCAGAATCTACAAGGCATTAATATTAAAAGTTAATGGCTGAAGGAAGTCTATGAACAAGTGTTGTGGTTTGACATTTTTAATTGACTAAGATAATTTTGAGTTTATTACAGCTTTATAGAAAATGTATTTGTCTATTAAGCATGGCAAAAGTTTATAAAACGCTTCAGAAATGCTCTTGCTTATTTTGTCTTATCTTGATACTGCTCTTTCTAAGTAATATGATTATTATTTTTTAACATGAGAAATGCATTTCAGGAGATGAAATCTGAGCTGAAGATGAAGTATGATGCACAGGTTACTTTGTACAGAAGTTACCGAGTAGGAGACCTTCCCGACATCCAGATTGAATACCGCAGTCTCATTGCGCCTCTGCAGGGCCTTGCCCAGGTCTGTCTGCTGTTCAGAGGTCATTTGTGAAGTTTTCTGTTCCTGTAGGGAAAATGGCATATACTTGGGCAACTGCTTCTAAAATTGATTTGTTGTTTTGTAGTCAACCAGTAAGATACACATTTCAAGAGTCTGTTTTGAGGGAGCGTTTCTCCTACCCCTGTGCTGGTTCAGTGATGACAGAAGAGGCCTTCTAGCTTGCCACAGCTGAGTCGAACACTGAGGACCTGATACATCAGGTCTTGTCCATTGCCCCTGGGTTCCTCTACTTGAGAAACAGTTGGTGGTGGTCTTTACAGGCATTATTGCAAAGGGCATCTCACTGTACAGTAACATAACAGCCATTTCTCTTCTATTATATGGCTGTAACAGACTTGTAAAAATACAAATGAACTTGCTGTGACTAAGACTGGACTCAGACTACTCAGCAAAGCTGATCCAATATTCCTTTTCTTGCCTGAGAGCAGTAGAAACTGTAGACTGAACTGAGCAGTAGACTGAATCCCATTTTACAGTTGTTGGGAAGTCACAGTCTTCCTGGTTACCTTTGTATTTCATTTCTTTTGATGTCCCTTTATCACTGTGTAAAGGGAGGAAGTAGCACACTCATGAGTTATCTGAATAGCACTAGATAAAGAGTTAGACCAAATTCCAGGCCCATGGTAGACCAGGATGCATAGGATTATATTACACACACGAATGTGGTTCTAGGTGGAAAAAATGCCTTTAAATCTCAGATGGAACTGTCTGCCTGTACTGGCAATCTGTTAGCTGCCTCAATGTTAGGTCCCGGTCTCCTCACACATCAATGTCTTCTGTTATTTCCTGAAACCCTCTTGACAGACTGTGGTGTCTGTATCATGATATTGATTGTCTGGTTCCTGTAATGGGAATTGTGAGTATGTGAAAATTGTAAATTCCACCCTCTCCACCATTGGCCTGAAACCTATATAGTCTTGGAGTTTCTTTATGTAAAAGAATTAAGATGTGATTTTAATGGGTAGTACAGTAATTGTCAGCATAGGTGAGATGCATGCCAGACTAACTAGTCTACACCTAAAGAGTATCCATATAGGGATTAGGTATGGGGTGGTTCATATCTTTTATGTCTCTTGTGTCACAGCAAAATTCAGTGACCTTTCTGCTTTTGTTGTAATTTACAGAAAGATCCAACATTTGCCAAGCAGCTTTTCAGCAGTTTGTTTAGTGGAATTTTTCATGAGGTAGAAAAATCTAAAAATTCTTCTGAGAAAAACGCCATTGTCCAGAAGCTGCTGAATGACTTCAATAATTTCCTCAGTACAAGCCTGTCATACTTTCCACCATTCATTGCATGCATCCAGGTAAACCATGCTGTATGGCATGAAAGTAACTGAATGTAATGTCTTTGTCTGTGTGTGTGATAAACCCAGTGGTAGCAAAGGTCAAATACTGTCACTGAAGTTTAGACGGAGATGGGAAGAGAATTGTTAACCAGATGGGTATTTCAAGTGACACTTGTTAAGGTAATTTGTGCCTCTGGACTGATTTTTCAAGTATCTGTAGCGTTTGAGTCACCTTTTAATGTTTTAATTGCATCAGTAACAAGAAGAGATTTGATTTTAAATGAAAGCCATTTCAATTGAAATGAGAATTGAGAACAATTGAAAGGGCTATGTGGGTGTCACATGCTTATCTTCCTGTTTCTGGGAAGTGCTTACTGAGGAATTCTTTGATGTCTTGAGGATGTCAGTAGCTGTCTGGACTGTTTGTTGTTAGCCTCTCTTGCATATTTTTTCCAATTAGTGCCCTGAAGTAATTGCCTGGGTATTTTCAGTAAAGAGGGAAGGACTCACTCCCGCCAAAGGGTGAGTGGGTGCACCAGGGTTATTTCACTGGAAAAGAAACACAAGCCCTTCTGCTATGAGAATATACTGACCTGGAATAGGCTGTGAATTTTAACCCAGTTTTCAGGGAGGTAAAAGAACTTGTCCAAGCACCTGTTACATACTCATTGTCACTGTATTTAATGGTTCTTGTCAACTGTGTTGATCTTAGTCTGAGTCCTAACTCTCAAAAGACTCTTTTTTGGTGGGGCAGCTAATGGCTTCTTTTTTGTTATGGAAATTTAAATACTCTGTGACAGTAGATGTCGTTTGTAATACAGGAGAAACTAGTTTAGAGTAGCTTAGTGAACGGTGACAAACTTTGCTTCTTAGTACTTGTATTTACACATCTGAAAAAAACGTAATTTCGTGTTTACTTTTTTTTCTGTGCAGCTGCATAAAAGGTCAAATGCTATGGGGATTTTTCTGGGCTGTCTTGGTATGTTTTGAGCCAGCGTCTCACAATAGCAGTCTGTTAATATTCCCTCTTGACACTGCGTTTGTTGGTTCTCTGTCTTGATGATCTTATTTGTGTTGAATTATGCTGTCTATTAGACCCTATTAATAACACTGTTGCATTAGGCTAGTTTTTTTTCTGAAAAGTCATAGAATGAAGACTCAAAAATAGGTGAGTTCAAAAATTCATCAAAAATATGAGCAATAAGAGCATCTCATTGCCGTCCTCATCAATAACAAAAGAAGAACAGCATGAAGGCAAGCCTCAGCCTGTGAATTTGAGTGTCCTGCATAACAGTGAGAGGGAGTCTTTTCCTCAGTAAGGAATAGAATTCATATTGATCAAGAGAGCGAGCTGCAAGAATGTGAGCAAGAGCACAAGTGTGTCAAGGCTATCATTTGGCCCACAAAGAAAGACTGTCCTAGTGGCTTGGACATTTGAAAATACAAATATATACTGTTTCCTGTATGCCAACAGTGTAATGAATACTGGCTGGTTTCAGAAAGGCTTCTACTTCACTGCTTTTTCCTTCTGGCTGTTCGACTTTTTAGTCTTCTCCAGGTTCACATTCCATCAGGAGAATAACTTGGTGGTAAAAAGAGCTGGGTTTGTCTACACATATGATCTTAAAATTGATTTTGAAGCTCTGGAATTCACTTTCAGGACAGATTAAGAACCAGCTGAAATACTAAAAGAGTTTAACTCCATGACAAATGTTTATGTAGCCTTTATAGAGATACTTGGCCTCTGAAGATCATATAATTGCCTTGTAAATATTTTAGCTGTCAGGCCAACTTCGATGCCATTCACCCTGATCTTTGAACATGTGGTGCAAGGAAAGACAAAGCATGTTGCATATGGAGCAGAGAGTATTCCCTCTGCTTTAAGATAAGTGATCAGATAGTCACCAAAGTGCAGTAAATAGAAAGATAACTCCTTTGATGTGGGACAATGTCTATAAATTTTGAGTTTGGGAGGGTATTTATTCTTTGGACATACCGTTATATTTGCATGGTTCTTACACTTTTTCCTATGCTAAGAGAAAGGGCTTAGCAAAGTTGGTTTTAAGTTTTCAGATTGTGCAGTTGACACTGTGTTCTTGACATAGCCCCTAAATTCTGGCAGTCAGGGGATGCGTGCCTCTACACAGGAGTGTCGTGGGCTTGTGTGCAGCTAATTGAAATTGCCTGAATCGTAGGTGAAATATATATGCTAACTCCTCTTTGGGGTCTGTGCAGCTAATTGAAATTGCCTGAATAGTAGATGAAATATATATGCTAACTCCTCTTTGGGATCTGCCTGGTCTGTAACTCAGGAAGTCACAAGAAACTGTGGTTTTTTCTTTTTTTTTATTGAGTACAAATTTGTTCGTGTGAGAGTCTCAACTATACAAATTGTGTCAAGAATCTACTTATGCCAGGTGCCTATTCTGTAGGTTTTGTGGTTGTCATTTATCAAAGAAGTGTAGCCTAGTTATTCTCAGTCTCCTGAGAATGTTGCAATTTCCAAATATTGTTTTCCTTTCACATAGTATTCTTGAACGTGCTATGTTGCAAGAATCAAACTTTAATTTTTGTTCTAAAACTTGGTTCTATTTCTTGTAATGAAAGTTATACTCCCTCTCTTCCGTGTTGTGGATTTTTTTCTTCCTGTTTGTTTAAGATATTATTGCAACTTTACATTATTAAGTGGAGAAAAAAAAAAGAAAAAACCCAACTCTGGCTTTAATAACACACTACTTTCTCGATATTTTATGTGTATTTAGAATAGTGATTTAAGTGATTTTAAAAAAACTTCAAGTAAACAAAAATGTTTATCTCTGAAAATGAGGTTAGTCTGTAGTTGGACTAATGTTAAATACAATAAAGATGTGCTAGAAATATTGTCATACCTTTAAATCAGGCGGGAGTAAATGAGTACAGTACTCTATGAGTCTAACAGGAAGCTGTGATATGCTAAAACTGGCTAAGTGTGTGGATAGAAAGCCTCCAGCTCAGAGAAGACAGTGTGGTTAATCGTGCCTTTGGCTTATGGCAGGAATGCACCACTGAGTATGTTAAGTGAAACACAGCTGCTGTGTAGCAGGCACAGTCCTGCCAACAAATAGAGGGAAAAATTCAGGCTGTCAATGTGTCCATCTTCCTCTCCCCCGCTTTCCTTGTGATTCTGTCCAGAGAGTTTCAGAATCACAGAATATTCTGAGTTGGAAGAGACCCAAAGGGATCATCTAGTCCAACTCTTAAGTGAATGGCCTGTAGTTGTCCCATGTCCTGGAGGTAAAGTATATGGGGTTATTCTGTCCTGTTCTCTGTCCAAAGAGCAACAGCACAGAAGGGAAAGATTTTCCAGAGTTGGGAACTTCTGGAGATCTAATGGCTTATTTCTAAAGCTTGCACTATAAGAAAAGGGATACCAAATAAGTGATCTGTAAAAGGTCACAATCAGTATAGTTTTACACCAAATAGACACCTGTTGTTTTGTTTTATTTTACAGGAAATGAGTTACCAGCACAGAGCACTACTAGAACTGGATTCAGCTAATGTGAGCACAAGCTGCCTTGCAAGTTTGCAGCAGCCTGTGGGCATCCTCCTTCTGGAGCGTGCCCTGACGGCTCTGTCCGCTGCGGAGGAGCCCCCATCCAAACGGATGCGCGGAAGGACAGAGCTTCCCCCAGATGTGATCAGATGGATTGAACTTGCTAAGTAAATTCTTGTTTGAGACAAGTTATTCCCATTCAGATTTGCCTTTTGAAGAACTCTGCCTTTATGGCTTATGTGATTTCTTTTTTAGTCTCAGTAGCCCAACTTTTTTAGAATTAGATATGCTTTTAATTTCTTTTCAGTTAATTACTATTTTTCAGTGAGAGCAGTTACACTTAACAGCTGTGCACTCTGATGATTCTATCAGACTGCTGAAAAACATCTTGTTCATAGCTTTTCAGCTGCAGGAGTTTCCACAGTTCAGATATTAACCTACAAGGTGAAGTTTATGTAGTTAAGTATATATTTCAGATCTTATATAACAAATTATCTTTTTAAAATTTTCTTTCACCACCTAGTAGTATTACAGCTTATTAAATTATTATTTTTTCAAATAGCTTCTGTTTGCATTGTTACACATCTGTTCAGCTAATTAAAAGATTTCTCTCTTCAATTTTACTAGGCTCTACCGATCTCTTGGGGATTATGATGTCCTTCGTGGCATTTTCAGTGGTAAGATTGGGACTAAGGAAATAACACAGAAAGCATTGTTGGCAGAAGCAAGGAGTGATTATGCTGAAGCAGCTCGATGTTACGATGAGGTAAAATGACAGCAAGATTCTTTTGTTTCATGAATCTCTCATGACTTAAAACTAATAAACCACAATTAAACATTTTGAGAAGCAACATATATTGTTTAAAATGTCCTTGTGCTTTATTTGATTAGTGGTTCAGTCTGTAAAGATATTGGGAACAGATGAGCAGTCACAACAGAGCAGTACACATGATGCTTTTCTAAGTGTTTGTTACAAAGCTGCACATGTGCAATTATCTAGGCAGACAAGTAAAACACCATGGGCAAACTACAACCCCAAGAGAGCAAATTGCATGTGTTCATGGCATGAGTTATAGTGGGTAAAAAGGAAGGAGCGTCTCTAACCTTCTTTTAAAGTGTTCACTCTTTAAAAAAAGCAGGTTTACTAAAGACATCTACCTGAAAATGATTTATTTATGAATATTGACAATCTTGAATTTTCTTCATCTAATGCTGGTGTCGCACTCAGGTAAATGGATAGATATTTTTGAGACAATGAATTACAGTTAAGTTCCTGGTGACTTAGAATTGAAACAAGTGCCAGAATCCTGTTAAGAACCCTTTTTCCCTACAAATTCATTCCCTAGGCACTCTCTAAAGAAGACTGGCAAGATGGAGAGCCAGCAGAAGCGGAGAAGGACTTCTGGGAACTTGCATCTCTGGAATGCTATGACCACTTAACAGATTGGAAGGCTCTGGAGTATTGTGCTACTGTTAATATCGACAGTGGAAAACCTCCAGACCTAAGCAAAACATGGAATGATCCATTTTTCCAGGTTTTTATAAGTCACTTCATTGATACTGCACCATTTTTTATCTCTGCAGGAATGTCTGACGGAACTGAGATTGCGGGTGAAAATCAGCTGCATTATATGGGTTACTCTAGTATGGAAATTAGCAGAGAGTCTGATACATGAAAATAATTGAAGCAGTTACTTTTAATTTTATCTCGAGTCTGTGGCTGATTATGTACAACCAGCTTTATAATCACCTTTTTGTTTTGGCAGTCTTTTTGTTGCATTTTTTGCTTTTATTTGTTTCCTTTTTTAAGAGTTACCAAACACTGATTTTGAAACTAGTAGAAACTAGTTGTTTGCTAACAACTTCTTGAGCTATCAGAAAAGGCTGCTGTGATTTGTTAGCAGATGGAAATTTATCTAAAGAAAAAACATTTAAGAAAACCATTCAAAATATTTTTGTATTTATTTGATCTGCCGCTGATAACATAAAAATTGATCATTTAATGTTCCATTCCTGGAAATAAGGACTGTATTTTCACCTTGTAGGAGACATATCTACCCTATATAATACGCAGTAAGTTGAAGTTACTGCTCAGTGGGGAAAATGACCAGACTTTGCTAACATTTATTGATGAGGCAATGAAGACGGAACAGAAGAAAGCCATTCTAGAAATGCATCACAGCCAAGAACTTAGTCTCCTTTACATCCTGCAAGATGATTTTGACAGAGCCAAATATTATATTAGCAATGGAATGCAGATCTTCATGCAGGTAGCAGTCTCTTCTATCTCTGGTATGATTTTTCTGTGTAAACTCCTGGAACAATTAAAGTGTTGTTGCTGTTGCTGCTGCTAGATTATACTCTCAAGAGAAACAGTTGCTCAAGTAGAATGACATCTAGGTGCCTTCCATGTCATATGACAGAACTTCTTTTGATTCATGACAGATTAGTGAGCCAGTGGAGTGTGTCTTACCATTTTAATTTGTTTTGTTTTGCTGATTTCATCTTTTAGACTTTTTCAGAATAATTGTTTGTGCAGATAATAAACATTTTATTTCATTCATCTTTTCAGAAGACTCCTGTCCCCAGAACAAACTTGCAAAGAGAGTACTGCAATCAAAAGTTACAAGTTTTGTTCATTACCAAGTTTTAATTAGACTGTAGAGCTTTGATAAAACCTAGGATAGGAATTGCAGCTAGAATATGCCTCTACACTTGTGTAAAGCAGAGTTGCTCTCTGATTACAGGCTATTAAATTACTTCTAAGAGGTTGGGTTCTAAAGCATAATATATAGCAGCATCAGATCAATAGTTTGTAGAGCCTGAATAGAACCATGTTGTAAATTCTGTCTATGAAGTCTTTCATTATCTCCCTCTCTTTGCAGAGCTATTCCAGTATTGATTCTCTGTTATATCAAAGTCGAATGACCAAACTGCAGTCTGTACAAGCTTTGACAGAAATACAGGATTTCATCAATTTTATGACTAAGAGAAGTAAAGATTGTTTTTTTCTCAAGCGATTTTCCTTTCATTGTGTTAAATAGTCACGATTTTCTGAACTTTGAATGTCTGAACTCCTGTTTGAAAAAGGATAAGTCTGGAATTACTTCTTATTGTCTTCTTGACAGTAAGAACTGTGCAGTTCTGTAAGATAGGCTTGAAGATAATTCTGTATTCTATTGCATAGTTTTATTAGCATAGCTCTTGTGATAAGAGTAATTTTAAACTAAATTTTTTTTTGTTGGAGTAACTTTTAGCAGAGATAAAAGATGGATGTGGTAAATAAGTTATAGCTACTGAGGTAGGCATGAAGTACAAATTTATGCACATAAACCAAATTATATATTAAATTTAGTTAACAGTTCCACTACATTCCAGCATGTTCCTTTGTGGAAAGGAACCTACCCAGTGGTAATTCCCAATGACAGTTGACAGTGTTATCCTTATTGTATCTCCTGTGCTCCAGCAATAAACAAAAGCAATATGATCACTAAGTAGTGTATTTAGTGCAAGCCCAGAAATGCAAGTGGATTGTTTAATTGCAGTTTTCTGGTTTGGATGTTAGACTATGTTTTGTTTAGCCCTTTTTCATGCTGTTTGGCTTTAGATGCATCTGAAGTGTTCTGAATTGATTTCTAGGTAACTTAGCTTCAGAGGCTTCCCTTAAGAGACTTCTCCGAATTTGGACAAGCAGATATCCAGATGCTAAAATGGATCCTATGAACATCTGGGATGATATCATTACGAATCGGTAAAACTGCATTCTTGGGTTAGCTTAAGTTCTGTCTGCCTGCTGAGTTCCGAGAAGTGCTTTTTCTAGTGCTGCTTGTTTTCATAGTAGAGCGAGGGGGTTGGTCCAGTATATTACTCTTTTTTTCCAAGCATTTTAATACCTTTATCAGTATAACTGGGGGGGTTCTGTGACTGACTTGTAGTGAGGAGCAAAAGGAGGTTGAGAAATGGCCAGGGAATAAACCATGTTTTTATAGGGAAAGACAGACGTTAGTTTAGGCATTTTCTTGCATTGGTGACAACATGCACTGTGCAAGCTAACCCACTTCAGCAGCCCTTAAACATACCCATTTGTAATTGAGTAGATTAGCAGCATTTAGCTCAATGAAACACTACGCAAAAGGCCAGTCTGTTATCAATAAAAATACTTGCCTATTCTATTTTGCAACTAAAAAATAGTTGCCAAATGAGGGAGCATACAAAATAAGCCCTGTCACTGTCAGTACTTCACCTGTGCTCTATCTGGAGTCTTCTGCTGTGCAACTGTTGCTTGAAAGAAAAGAGACTCTCTGGAGGCTCCTTTGGATTAGCTCCAAAGAAGCTGGAATGCTTTTTCAAATTTGAAAGTTTTCTGTCCTTACTGTGGTGTCTGTCTTCATCTTAATTCATTCTTCCAGTGCAAATCTAGATTAATTCTTCTTTCCTGGGCAACAACTTCTTCCACACCTCTGATACATACTGTGCTCTGTAGTTTATTTTATTATCTCTTGGTATCAGGAAAGCGTGGCTACAGAAGAGCTTCTTGCAGTTCAGTATTAGACAGAACACATGACATAACTTACTTCTTCACTAAGTCTCAAACGTTTATGGCGTGAAGGACTGTCAGGGTCTTAAACATTTTATATGCTTTTAGAAAACCTTTATCTCGTCTTGAATTAGTAACAAAGAATGTGCCAAGTGCCGCTTCAGACTGTAGTGCTGTCCTCTGCTTCGAGTAACAGTCTACATAATGAGATGTGCTATTAAATTAGATAGGACTAGTTGTGGAATGAAGAGGATTCAGCATTCATTCATGGCAACTCACTTTCAAAAGCTGAATATGGTTGCTGGTCTTTTCTACAACACAGATTTCAGTGGTGGCATGTTTGTGATATACATTTGAATAGCAGGTAGACATAAAATACAGCCTGACACGTTCACTGAATAATTGAGACTCCTTTTTGTTTGCACCTCTGTCAAGTTGGAATGTGAGTTATGGCTTGGTGAACTTAGGGATTGTAGCTATGATTTTAAAGGAAGTAACTAACAAAAAATCCCACTTCGTTGTGGACATTTTCTAATATTAATCTTGTCAGTTCTGTCCCTGGTTACAAGTCTCCAGACTCTGAGGACTGTGTTTAGCACTTGCCAAAGGTGATCACTATAGCTTGCCATTTTTCCTTAGCTTTGTTTATTGCTAGGCAGATCAACACTTTTGAACATTCATTTCCCTGAATGTATACCAGAGTGACTTGTACCCCTGTTGTCGTTGTGCAGGTGTTTCTTTCTGGACAAGCTGCAGGAGAAACTTCCCTCTTATCAGGCCAATGATAGTATGGAGGTGGATGAAGAATACAGTGCTGGTGACCAAATGGAAGTGGATCAACAGGGTGAAGATATTTACTCAATGATTAAAAGCTGCAAATTTAATATGAAAATGAAGATGATAGAAAGTGCCAGGAAACAGGTGACTGTACTGTCTGTTAGCTTTCAGTTTGGTGAGAAAATATACAGAAACTACAGCTAGAAAAGCCTTTTAGGTGGTCTTGGGCACCCTTTTGCCAGGGGTCTTTTGTCTTTTTGACCCTACTGTCCAGGACATTTTGAAAGCTTAAGAAATTCACTTCCATAGTGAAAGAAAACAAATGGATAAATGTTAATTACAAAATTGATGATAATTTGTCATTACTGGAGATGTGCCTGAAGGCCCCTTTGATCCACAGATGGTTTCTGGCACTCTGAAGGGCAGATAAATAAAGTATCTGAAATACTTCAGTCTTTAATGTAAGGGATGCTTGCAACCAAACATTAGGCTTTCTCATTTACGAATAATCTCTTCTGTACAAGAAAACAAATTAAGTTCTGATTGAATCAGTATAATTTACTTCAATCAGCAATGCTGAAGTTCTTTTTTTTTTCACAGTTTTCATTAATGCTGTTAGTTAACACTTAGATAAAGTAAAGCTAAGTGACTTTAAAATTTTGATTTGGATCTGACTGTTGAAATGACTGCAACATAGCGTCTTTGATGATGGGCCCATGGTGTTTCAAGCTTGAGATAAGATGAATAATATTTGAGTTGAGGTCTCTCCTCTTCTGAGTTGCTGCAGAAATCTGCAGTCATTGACAAGAGTTTATTTTAAGCAATGTGATAAGCAAATATAATATAGCACTGTTGTGTTGACTCTACACTCTTGAAGGAGTAAGTGAAAAATAATGTTTCCTTTAATGTTACTTACATGAAACTTTTCATCAAAACACAAACATAAGTGATCTTTTTCATGGTGTTATAAACCAAGTTACATTTCCCATATGTGTTTGTACTGCAGAGCAATTAATGCCTGTTTAGTCATGCAGCTGAAATTATTTTTTCAGTTTGTTAAAACTCTGTTCTTCTCTTTTCAAATTTATCCACACAAATATGTTTTTGAATATGAGACTTGTCAAGCAGTGGACATCTCTTTGTCTTACTATAACTTTACTTAAATCTCGTCATCCCTTAGTTGGGTTGCAGACCGGTTTTAGTTCCTCTGCAGATATTTTGTCTGAAAATTCTGTCTTATTCTGAATACAGAACAGCTTTGCAGTTGCCACGAAGCTTCTGAAAGACCTACGCAAGGAAGCCAAAACGAGGGAAGACTGGCTGGTGAGGTGGAATTACGCTTATTGCCGCTTTATGCATAGTAGCAGCCGGAACCTGAGCTCTCCAGAACGCGTGCTCTCAGTGCTAAAGACCATCTCCCTGCTTGGTAACAGCCTTCTCTTTGCTTCACGCTGCTTATTATACAAAGCTGCTTTGTTGTCCAGTTACCAACTTTGTTTTTGAATTCCAACAGAAGATACCAAATCTGACTATCTTAGCAAGAACATAAGGGCCTTACGAAACCAGAATCTTCTTCTGGGCACTACCTATCACATCATGGCCAATGCTCTTATTCAGAATCCAAGATGTCTTGAGCAAATTGAGGAAGAAAAGGCTGAGAAGATATCACTAATATCTGGAGAAAGTCTTGAGAATCCTGAAAAGGTAAATGAGAGGAGAAAATCTTTCCGTTTTTTCAGTATCGTAATTACTACTTCAAATTACTGCTTCAGTAGGTAGTGATGGGTATGGGTAGATAAAGAGCATGTGAAACCTGTCTGCTATTAGCAGAGGTTTGTCCAGCAACACCAGCTAAAGAAAAAAGAAAAATAAAAAAGCTGTGGTTGCTAGGTTTTTCCTGGTTTTTGCTCTCCTCAAGTTGCACCAGGGGAGGTTCAGGTTGGACATTAGAAAGTTTTTTTTTTTACTGATGAAAGAGTGGTTAGGCCTTGGAATAAGTTGCCCAGGGAGGTAGTGGAGTCACTGTCTCTGGAAGCATCCAAGAGGCATCTGGATGGGGATATGGTTTAGGGGTTGATTATGTTGGTGCTGGGTTCACAGTTGAACAGATCATCTTGAAGGTATCTTCCAACCTTGATTCTGTAAAGAATCTTGTCAATTCCCAAGATTGCATAAGCTACATTAGAAATGTATCAGTATTACTGTGTTTATAACAGGGAAAAAGACATGAGATTCATAATAGTTTGATGCATTCTTTTTTAACACAAATTCCAAGTGTAGCTGTTATGCAGATGTTGCAGATATGTCTTAATAGGAAAAAAACCCCAAAGTTTTATTTTGTTTTCTGTTAACTGTTTCCAAAAACTCCAGTAACATTAATTTTTTTTCAGTTATAAAAATTCCACTTAACATGTCCAAAGACTAATTCAAATTAAAAGTGTGGTTTGTTTATTTCCATTGAAAATTGTGGACTTTAAAGTTCTGTAAATTACTGCTAGAAATAACACCCTTATTTTTTCCCCTTTTATCAGCTGCTTAAAACATCTTAGAACAGTTAAAGTGTTATCTACTGAAGACTTACAATGAGGCTCCAGTTTCAGAGAGAGAGTTGTTCAGTGCTACTTGTTAATGTGTGTTTTTTTTGCTCTTGTGATTGAATTTCAGGTATTGGCAGGTCTGAACAAGAAGGCTTTTCAGTGTTTCAGCTATGCTGTGAGGAAGTCTGAAGAGGAGTTGCAGTCCCACTCTGTGGAACACGTAGATGTGGTGGGAGTTATCGATGCTTATATGACACTGATCGGTTTCTGTGACCAGTATCTGCGTAGGGAAGAAGAAGGCTCGCTTGGTTAGTCAGGGTTTTTACTAAGCTTGTGAGGTGTATTTATCTGTGATACCGGAGCTTTCGTGATACCCAGAAGTTCTACCCAGGCAACACAGCTTGAATTTAGATGGAACAGTTTGTCCTCCAATCCAGCAGTATTTATATTCCTTTTTTCACCTCTGCTACTGCTGCTACCTTTGGTACTAGTGAATCACTTGTAGTCTCCCTCTCACTTGTGAGAGATGTATCATATCCAGCAGATGCTTCCCGTGTTCCTTCCCAGACCACAGCAGCCTTGTATTTAAAGCAGGCAAGATACCAGCAGTGATGCATCTTCCTGATAAAGCTAATCCTTTCAGTCCCCAAGTACATGTGTTGCAGATGTGTGCAGTTCAAACAGATGGGAAGGAGAACAAAGTGAAAATACAAAATACACTTAAAAAAGAAACTCGAACTGCAAAGATGAATGTTTCAGATGATCAAACACATGGAACAAGTGATGGTGTTTCTGATAATTCTTGTTTAATGTCTCTTGGCAGAAAGTAACACTGTGGATCTGCAGCAATTCCCAGCTATTATGGTGGAGAAAATGATAAAAGCTTTAAAACTGAATTCCAGAGAAGCCAGGCTGAGATTTCCTAGACTGCTACAAATAATTGAAAGATATCCAGCAGAGACATTGGGTCTAGTGACACGAGAGGTTAGTTGCTTCCATTTTTCTGGCAGCAAATGTTGCTATAAATCAAATTTAAAAGGTGGGGGTGGAGTTTGGATGGATAGAGAGGTTAGACTGGTAAGTTTTGCTTCAGGTAAATCAGATAAAATTTATCCCGTCATTGTTCCTTGTCTTTTCTCTAACTTCCTGAGTCTGATTCATATGGAGAGAAACTTTTTTCTTAAAAGTTAAACTTTTTATCATTATCCTGATTCCAAATGTTAATTTGAGAGTTGCTGGAGAAAAACTATGGTGTGTTTTGCCTTTTTTTTTCCTTTGGAAGAATCTAAATGGGCTGACAAAGGTGGTTAGAGTTAGGGTGAGGAATGTGTCTAATTCCTGAGTTTCTTGCATGCAGAAAGCCAGCAGCATTTCCAGACTCCTTCCATGTCTGCCACCTTTCTTCATCCTTCACTTCAAAGGTTACTACAGCTTTGCCATCCTTTGTATTTCCCACTTCCTTTGTTCCTTCCTTCCTCCTACAACCTGTCCCTCCATTGCCATTCCATGGCAGGATATCATGAGCCTTCCCTTCTGTCATGGGACAGATAAGCTGAGACCTTCTCCCTTCCCTGTGACTCATGCCTGTTCCTGCCTTGACCTGCCTGCCTTTTCAAGCCTGTGTCATTGTGCTCACAGAGCAGCAGGGCCTGTCAGAGGAAGAACTCGAGTGAGACAGAAACAGGAATTAGTTATCCCAAGGAACTGAGAAAGTAGCAGAAGTGGGTGAGGTGTACAAGGTGTGGCTACAGTTAAACAGTGGTGGTTCAAACAGCACCTGACAACTGATCCAGTTGAAAAATCTCACCCAGAAAGGGAGTTCACCAGGCATTTATTTATCCTATCGCCTGTCTTTCTGTGATATAAATACTGGCAATCTGATCTTAAATTCTATTAGAGATTTTTAAAGTTTAATGAAGGACAAAACTGTGGTAGGAGCTGCAGTGTTTCCCTTCCTGGCGTTTTTTACTCAAATCAAGACTTCAGTCCAATGGTGTTTGAGCTGAATTCCTTCAGATTTTTGAGTTGCTTGTATGGGATAATCAAAAATTATTATATTACATCCAGACAGAAAAGCCACAAGTTTGAGTGTAAAACCTTATACTTATCAAACAAGCTGCAAATCTTTATAACGGAAAACCTATTAAGCAGCAGTGGTGGTGCTAGTAGTAGTAGCAGTAATAATAATGATTAAATTTGTGCTTTGTTGAGGAATGTTTTGAGCAACCTGATTGACATTCGCTGTTACCTTTCCATGCGTTTCCCTGTCAGGCTGTGGCATGAAGCAGTTTTGCTTGCTATGTTTGGTATTTTCAAGGAGGACCAAAGTTGAAAGCAGCGTGTCTGTGTTTTTGCAGCTTTCTTCAGTTCCCTGTTGGCAGTTCATTGGTTGGATTAGCCAGATGATGGCACTACTTGACAAGGATGAAGCAGTAGCCGTACAACATACTGTTGAGGAGATTGCAAACACCTATCCCCAGGCAATCGTCTACCCTTTCATGATCAGCAGTGAAAGTTACTGCTTCAAAGATACTGCAACTGGTTGTAAGAACAAGGAGTTTGTAGAAAGGTGAATTTGCATTTGGAGTAGCTCTTTTGTATGTTTTTTATTCAGGAGTGTACACCTAAGCAAACTCTTTTCTTTAGCGAGCATAAGGGTAGTCCTATGCACACTAAGTTTTCATTTAAAGGCACAGAGAAATGCAGTACATCAGTTCTATCAGTGTTAGACATACTCAGCTTGGGGGCCTGCATACTTTATGAAGTGTTGGGTCCCCCCCAGTCTGTGGGAAGTTAGAATTTTTCCAAAGGTGTCTTTTTGCCTATTTTTTTTTCAAATCTGAAATTCTTTTACTTAAAATAGAAGATAAAGTCTTGTGCTTCACAGACAGTATCACCCTTCAATAATTGTCACAACAGGATGTGTAGTCTGGTTAGTGCCTGTTTCTGTTTCAAGCATGCTTTCCACTTACCCACCAAAATCCTATTTTCATAGTGGGACACTTAATTAAAAAATAGGGAGTTGTGTGGCATGTTCACTCAACACATAAACAGTCATGCAGCCAAAGAGAGAATTCTGAGAGCATTGTACCTACCTACACATAAATTATTGTACCAGATTCTTGTGTATAGCAGACAGTCTAGATCATTGCTTATCTGCAAGCTAGGTGATGATGGTAGTTCCTGTTGTGTTGTAATGCATTTTTTTCTTCTTTTAAAGGATTAAGAATAAGTTGGATAGAGGAGGAGTCGTTCAAGATTTTGTTCGCTCGCTGGAGCAGCTCTCTAATCCTGTAATGCTTTTTAAGGTAAAGTGTATTTTTTTTATTTCTCCCCTTCCCCTTCATTCCTCACCCTCTTTAGAAGGGTTTAGAAGAGCTAGTGCTGAGCAGAGCCTGACACAGTTCAGTTGACACCACAGCCACAGGAAGTGGTTCAACCCAGAATCAACTCATCATGATGATGTTGGGGTGCTGTCAGCAGCTTTCACTGGCAATGGTCTCCCTCCCTTGTGCCAACTGGCTGTTCTGCACTACCCTTTTTCAGCTTTCTCCTTTGGGGTCTATGCCCTGTCCCACAATCAGTCTTCCTTAATTGTTCTGAAACCATTACAGAAATATGATTTGTGGCCATCTCTATAATTTTGGACTACTTGTGTTTGACCACTTGTGTTCTTATGCCCTTTTCCTACTCCCTGCTGGGCATTCTTGTTTATGTTCTGACCCTTTATCCAAAGGATTCTTGTCTTGTGTTTGGTAGTCCTGGCCCCCTAGAGGCCTTCTTAGTTTGTGGTAGAGACTATGGTAGTAAACATAATTATCCTAATAAAATAAAAGCATTTTATCAAGACAAAGAATGCAAGGGAAATATTTCCATAGTCTTTGGATTGCTCTTTTGGTTCTCAAAAGAAAGACACATAATAATGATGGACTTATTAGTAAGTACAGTAACCCCAGTGCAATCTGAGTGGCTTGCTGAAGACCAAGGGTCACTAAAACTCTTCTCAGTACTCATCTTTTTCCTTCTGTTTGCAGGATTGGGTTGAGGATGTCAAAAATGAGTTGGCAAAAGCTCAGAGAAACAAAAAGAAGCTTAAGGAAATGTATGAAGGAATGTACAAGAATTTGGGAAATTTGGAGGCTCCTGGCCTTGGATTGCTGAGGAAAAGGTTTATTCAGGTTTGTGTGATTGCTGAGTAGTGTTGGCATCATGTACTTTTTTAGAAGACGTTAGAAGATCAAAAGAGGGAACCAGATCACAGATTTTACAGGTGCTGCAGGACTTGATGAGACTTGATCAAGTCAGGAGTACAGGACTGGGATTTCTTTGCTAGAAGCCATGGACTTAACATAGTTCAGTTTCCACTTCTGACTGCCCTGCAGGGCTAAATGTTCCCTCTTACTCAGCTTCTGCCTCTTCTGTCCTACATGCTGCCAGGTTCATAGGACCTGAGCCTCTCTGATCATCCGTGGGAATCTGGCCTTGTTTTTTATTCCCTGCTGCCAAAAATTTATGAGCACCTTAGGGAGTTTTGCTATATTATGCTACTCAAATTTGCTGCTGATACTAAGTTACTTAGGGTAAGTAATACAGAAGAGTTACAACTATGAAGAATTACAGAAAGGACTTTACAAAATTGTCTGACTTCTAAAATAGTGAAAATTAGTGTAGAAAATGAAGTGATACATGTGGCAAAAAGCCATAATTACCCTAGTTTCATATATAAATTCTTCAGGTTTGAGCTGACTATTGCAATTCAAGAACAAAATCTTGGTTTGTGATAGTTCTTTAAAAACATCAGATGTGCATACTCAAGGGCAGTCAAGAAAGAAAAGTGACTGTCATTATTAAGAATAGAGAATTAAACATGGATTTATACATTGGCATAGCAATGACTGACTCTTGCTTCTTGAACACTGTAGTCCTCATCTGCATTTCTTAACACAGATACAATAAAATTGGATGAGGTTCAGAGTGGCAAGAATAATCAGAGGTACAGAGTAACCTCTGTACAAGCCACTTTAGCATTCCTCCAATTGCAAAAGACACAATGATTCCAGATGCAATAAAGCTCTTAACATCATTCCCAACACCAGTGGTGCTAGGTTGACTGAGGGTTGGACTTGATGAACTGAAAGGTCTTTTCCAACCTTAACAATTCCATGATTCTATCAGGAGTGCCAAGCATGAAGTAAATATTCTATGGAAGTGGCAGGTTCAAAACAGTGAGAGGTGTTTCCTCATTCATTACACACTTGAGTGCTGAACTCTTGCTGCAGGGTGTTATGGATGCTTTCATGGGTTCAAATAGCAAGTAGGCAACAGCCCAGGAGGGGGAAAATGCTTTGGGAGCTTTTACATACAAATGCACACTTGTGGGTCCAGAAATCCCTGAGCTGCAAATTGCTGGAGGCCAGGAGAGTGATACTCCTGTAGAAAGAGCACCCCAACTGTATGCTTGTACTATATGTGCATAGCCCTGTGGCCAGGGCTGGGTGGATCCAGCTCTCTCCCGTGTGGCCATTCTTATGTCACATTAGCATTAGATAAACTAACCTGGGTGTCTCTAGGGAGATTCCTTCCCCATGAGCAGGGAAAGGTGGAGGATGAGAGTGAGGTGGAGTTGGGAGGAGGTGAGGTGATACAGCAGTAGAAAGAGCAATTGGGAGTTTAGGGGCACACTAGCCCTTTGAATCTGTTGCTGTGAGATAAGCTGGGTCTTTGATGATAATGACTTTAAACTTAAGAATAGGGGAAAAGAATGTGCAGGATGTGCTGCTGTCAGGGGTGGGGATAGAGAGAGGGCAGCAGCTCTATGTTGAGCTATCTCTACAGGGTACAAGCACAGCAAGGGGCCTAGCAGGCATGAGCACAAAGGCTGACTTAAACCAAAACAGTCTCTGGCTCTTTAAAAAGCTGAAATGTACGGTATTAGAGGATGCTGCAAGCAGTGGTGTGCTGTGGGAGAGAAGTGCAAGGGAGGTGCTGGAGAAGGGTAGCAGAGTTGTTCCCCTCTGTTAAAGGGAAGAGAGAGCAGCATTCCCACAGACAGCAACCGCAGAAGAGGGTCAGGGTGATGGTGCGCAGACTCTGAATTCATTGCTCTCCTGATGCATTATTATGAAGAAACAAAGTGTACTACGAGAATAACTGTATCATTTTTAACATCCTCTTGTTTCCTCTTGACTGACACATAAAATTACTCTGCTGTGTGGAGTACTTCAGGCTCGTAATCTTCATGTCTATGATTTATGTATAATTTCAGTTGTAACTAAACAATAACAATCTTGGTTTTTTTAATATGAAATTCCAGTCATGCATAAATTAAACACTGATGATGGATTGTATTAATTAAAATACAGTGTTAAGGCCATGGACTATTTGCTGCCTTGGATTTTAAAAGAAGTCAAAGAACAGAACAGAGAAAGCAATCAGGTGTTCATGTGGAAATAGATTTAGTAATAAAGATGTTGTTGACTGTAGTAGTCTCTTCAGAAGGATGATGGGTTTTGTATTTTCATTTACTTCAGTGAAAGAACTGTGTCCTTCATAGTTTGGGAGAAAAATGATCAGGTATTTTAAAAAACAAGTGAGCTTACATATCTTTCCAAGCCATTAATGCCAGGTCTAAGAGGGAACATCTGGTTTTTCTAAACCTTCAGTGTGAACACAAGGATTCAGTTAACTACTTGTAGATAATACTTTGTTTATTAAATGGCTCAGTGTGAAATGTCTTTGCACTTTATCAAGATATTTAAAATACTTTAAAATATGGTTCTATGCACTTTATGTCCAAATTATTGCAAAGCAGATCATTAATAATAAATCTGATAGTAAATAAAACATTCAAACATTTCATAGAATGGTTTGGGTTGGAAGGTACCTTAAAGATCATCTAATTCCATGCCCCCTGCCTGCCATTCACTAGACCAGGTTGCTCAGAGCTCCATCCAGCCTGGCCTTGCACACTTCTAGGGATGGGGCATTCACAACTTCTCCGAACAAACCTGTTCCAGTGTCTCACCACCCTCACAGTGAAGAGTTTCCTCCTAATATCTAATCTAAACCTTCCCTCTTTCAGTTTAAAGCCATTGCCCCTTATCCTGTCATTGCATGCCCTTGTAAAAACTCCCTCTCCAGTTTTCTTGTGGGTCCTCTTTAGGTATTTTATATTAATGTTCACTAGTTGATCCTAAATTTTTGTAGGCAGTTGAAGTACATGTATTAAGTTTAATGAGCAGCATTATTAGTATGGTCCATCAGAATCCAACTGCAGCTAGAAGAGGTAAAAAGCGATAAGCTTCTAGTTTTGACATGATGTTACTGAGTTGATAAAATATAGATATTTCTGTTGATGGTAGTTGGTGGTTCTACCAAACAGGCAGTGAAAAGGTTCTGTCAAACTAGAAATAACAGAGAATAAAAGAACTGGAGTGGAAGGACTATTGATATATTTCAGAACCTCAGATGAAGCTGTGTGTTTAATAGGAAGGTACTCTTTTGATGTTCTCATGTAGTGTCTAGCACTGTGTAAACTTCCTATAAATGATTCATAGGCTTTTGGGAAGGACTTCGACCATCATTTTGGCAGAGGGGGTTCACAACTGTTGGATATGAAGACTAGTGACTTTGATGCGATTGCAACTTCTCTCCTCTCAAAAATGTACAAAACCCATAAAGAACCTGGAAACCTGAAAGAATGTTCACCGTGGATGAGTGACTTCAAAGCTGAGTTCTTGAGGAATGAATTAGAGGTTCCTGGTACGTTCCCCTTCAGTGTCGATGGTGAACTGTCCCTCACAAGAAAGTTGCGACTCTTGAGCTCTACTCCTTATGTTGACTATAAGGCCCTTCTTTCTGGCCTTATGCCTTATCTGGCCTTATCTGAAATAGCTCAGTTCACTCTCTTAAATCTGTTCTTAAGCTGTGGTCCTGAGTTTTAAAATTGTATCTAAAATTGTAGCTCTTGTCTAAGAACTTAGTATTCTAAAGGCTTAACTCGAGAAGATCCGATATATGAATCTAATATATGTTTAAATCTAGTTCAGAAAAGGTTGTGCCCTCTAAAACTATTAAGAGCTGCAATTCTAACAGCTAAATGAGGAAAAAATATTAGTTATTCACAGATAAAATCATACTATGTATATGTTGGATTTTTATACATTTTTAAATATTCATAGTTATCATTATATGAATTTGACAAAATATTTGTGTGTTCTGTTCTTATACACACTTTAAAATAGAAATAAAAAACAGTTTATGTAATTTTACTCTAACATTTTTTCTCCACTATCACTGCAGGTCAATACGACGGAAAAGGGAAACCACTACCAGAGTACCATGCAAAAATCTCCGGATTTGATGAACGGGTGTGTTTTTAAGACTGAGTCAAAATCCTGTGTGGTACAAATCTGTGTTCGTATTCCATTTGGAGAATGTGACAGTAGCGGGGTCCCTGCTTGTGAATTCATCTTGCAGCACATAAAGGAAGGTCTATAAGTGGGCAGTGTTTTTCTAGTAGTAGTTGAGTGACTTGATGATGTCATCTAGGAATGACCGATATGCTTGATTTCAGTGATGATTCTGTAAAACCAATTCTTCTATCACAAATATTTTGCTTTTTCCTGTCTTTTTCCAAGATAAGTGTAATGGAATCCTTGAGGAAGCCAAAACGTATAACAATCCGAGGCAGCGATGAGCAGGAGTATCCTTTTCTTGTCAAAGGCGGTGAAGACCTGCGGCAAGACCAACGTATCGAGCAGCTGTTTGATGTAATGAACATTATCCTTTCCCAAGATGCTGCATGTAGCCAAAGAAATATGCAGTTAAAAACTTACCAGGTCATCCCCATGACAACAAGGTAGGCCTTTATGCTGAAGGGACAGAAATCCTTATGTTAACGTATATTACTGTTGGGATGTTTGAAAGTGAGATTTTTGTTTGCCAGATTCAGGTTCAGAGTGTTTTCTGTCTTGGATTAATTTATTTTTTTTTCCTTTTCCTTTTAAACAACATTGAAATTGCTTTGTCTGGAAACTGTTTTTCAGAGTATATTTAAATTGGTAGCTTTTAACCTTCTTTTAGCAGGTGCTAGAACATGGTGTTCTTCTTTGAGCTGTTTGTTCACATCTCTGACTTGTTTTGTTCTAGACTGGGACTCATCAAGTGGCTGGAAAATACTTGTACCTTAAAAGAATTCCTGAAAAATAGCATGTCTGAAGAGGAAGATATCAGTTATAACAGGTGATGCTTGGTTTAGCTGTCTGCTCTAATAGAGACGACTACTAATGGGTTTTTGGATAACTGACAGTCTTTGTGGCAGCATTTTCTTTTTTTTTTTTTTTAATTAAATAATGAAATAAAAGCACCTATGAGCAAGGAGGCAGTTTGTACTTCCTGACCCAAATTAGTAATTGGCAACTGCTTGTTTAATGAGTGCCATTGTACCTGGAATATCCTCCACCCAACTTGTTTAAACAAGAAGCTTATAATTATAATCATGTGTGACGTCATTATCATCACCATTTCCTTATCAGCAGATTGATTTTACAAGCCAAGGATTTTGAGCTCTTGATTTGATCAGGCAGGAAATGGACTTAGGTCAGTGGGGGGCAGGGGAAGGGAGCAGAGACAGAGCAATTCAGAACCTGGGTTCAGCAGTGAGTCAGTGGTGTGGGGGGGTGCAAATTGGCAGCAAATGCACAAAACACAACTGTAAAAGAGCACTCTCTCTGACTTTATACAAATGCTGGGTTTGAATAAATTATGTTACTTTCTTATGATTGTAATTGGAGGTTGAATATTTGTAAAATTGATTTAATTCTAGCATTTCAGCCTGTTTCTGTCCTGGAATTTAGAAATGTGGTTTAACTTACAAACGTTGTTCTCAGTTGCATAATCTCTGAGTTTGTCGAAGTGTTGTTGTCACCGTTTATTTTTACTACTTAACGTTTATGGGGCAGGCTGGAGGAACTTCCAGCGTGGAGGTTGGACTCCAAAGAGTCTTTATTTCTACAGTTATTTGATTTGTGAGCAGTTTAGTTTCTTCGTTGCTGCTGCCGGGTTCACTTTTGTGAACAGCAGTGGTGTTATGTTGATCTCAGTTCACCGACTGGGAAAGTGGAGAGGACTCACATGGGACCATCTCATGAAGGGAGGACATTTCTAATATGGAAGATCAGTGTCTTTCTAAAAATAGGTCATGATTTATAAAAACAAAAAAAGATTTATTGTTGTATGAAGTCTTTAAATATTTTCCCATGTATTATTCAGTCAAGAGAAATAAGACATTTTATGTTGAGCTATGTTTAAATGAGAGCACTCGCAAAGGAAAATCCTGATGCATTTTCTGGCAATATTTTGGTTGAGGTAGGGGGAACAACTTTCTGAAGTTTTGAAGTCCTTTTCTTTGTCCCCAAGTGTTGGGCTATGCAGTCTATAAATGACAAATGCTTCTTAAATGGAAAGAATTTCTCTATCTCAAAACATGCTTTGGAAGGAAGAGAGAAGACGGGTGCTCTGCTAAGTTGCTGCCTCTCTGGAATAGAAGTTTAATGTCTGATGTACTTAGTTAAGATGGGAGAAAGTTATTCTATAAGCAGTGCAACTAATGAATACTGGCTTCTTATGGATTAATACCCTAAGTTCAAGCCCCCATTCCTCCCTCTTGTACACAGTGAGGAGATAAACTGCCTTCCTGCATTTCGTACCATTTTGAATGGACAAGCAGTAGCGTGTACATAACGCCTCTCAAGTGGCTATGAGACTGTTAAAAATATCTTTTCCTCCCTGGAGGAATCATTTTGGGTCTTTCTTCTCAAGGCAGCATCTAATTTTCACGGTCCTTATTGACAAATTAGCAGCTTTGAGGTGTCTGATCTTCCATCAGATATGACTGAAGTCTGTTCAAAGCTGGGGGAAAGGAGATGGATGCATATTCACTGACTGCTTAAGCTTAATTTCTGGAGCAAGGTTAAAATTAATGTAGACTGTAGCTTCCCGACTCTTCCTTTGCATAAAAATCTCATGGGTCAGAGCAGCACACAGCCTGCAGATATTCCAGTACAGAGTGGTAAGATCATCAAGGAATCATCAGTGCTTTTTTTCTTTTTTTGTTCCTAGCAAAAAAGGACCTCGTGCTACCTATTCTGAGTGGCTGTCCAAGATGGGTGGGAAAGCACAAGGCATCTCTCGATACCATGCTATGTACAGGTAGGATTTAAAAGAGGACTGCATGTAAAATAACAGAAGCTAGAGTGTGCACACACACAGAGTTGTAGAAATTCCGGGAAAAAACATTGTCTGTGTTATAATATGATGGCTAGATTTGATTTTTGCTCATTTTACTGCTCTGTCTTATTGGAGATGCTCTGCAGGAGGAGGTTAGAACTGCCAAAAATCCCACCAGAGTACAGGAATGCTTCCAGAAGCTTGCTCACTTCCTTAAGAAGGTGTCTTGAAGCAGATGCTGCTCTTCAACTTTATTTTCTAGGTGTCTTGTTCCTAATTATGCAGTGAGGTAGGCTGCCTCAGAGCCCAAGCATCTGCTCAAGTTGGACAGAGAAAATCCCTATGATTCACCAGGAACAGAAGAATATTTGATGATTTCGGTCCCGACTTAACATTTCACATGCAGTGGGCTGTTATTTCTGTGGCTAACATTATTCCTTCATTTATTTGCAGTAATGCAAGCCGTAGAGAAGCAGTTATGTCTTTCAAAAGCAGGGAAAGCAGTGTTCCAGAAGACCTGCTGCGGTAGGTGCACTGTCAGTGACTGCACGGTTTGAAACGAATGTTTGGTGTTTATCTGTGTTCAACAAGCGAGTTCTGTTTCATTCAGGCGAGCCTTTGTGAAAATGAGCACATCTCCTGAAGCCTTCCTGTCCCTGAGGTCCCATTTTGCCAGCTCCCATGCACTGATGTGCATCAGCCACTGGATACTTGGTATTGGAGACAGACATCTGTCCAACTTCATGATTAACAAGGAGACAGGTGGCATGGTGGGAATAGACTTTGGATATGCATTTGGTGCGGCCACACAGGTATTTGTTTTCTAATTAATTTGTTACAGCTCTTGCATTTATTCTGTGCATTTGTACGTGTATTCTCAGTACTAAATTTGATGCCTTTCAGTTGCCATCATTCTGGTGCAAAATGGTGCAATCTTTACAAGTTATTTCTAGTTGATCGAATAAAATCTGTGTCAGATATTCTCAGACAAGCCCGAAGGTGTAGAGTTTCACAGCTGATATGGTGGTGTTTTGCATAGTTCAACCATGCTTTCAACCGCTATCACTAAATATTCGTGACTAGAGTTTGGTGTCACAACTTGGTCCGGTTCTACTGTATTGCACCGTATTTTCAGTTAAGTGACAAAGAGGGTTCCAAAGCTTAAAAAGAACAAAATACTCCTTTCTAATCCTTCTGTTCCAAGGCTTCTTATTTCTTGTTTTGTTTTGACTGCCCTTCCCCTTTGCTAGTTTTTGGGTGTGCCAGAGTTGATGCCTTTTCGACTGACTCGACAGTTTGTTAATCTGATGATGCCAGTGAAAGAGTGGGGACTCATTTACAGTGTGATGGTGCATGCCCTAAGGGCTTATCGTTCAGATCCAGATCTCCTCATCAGCACAATGGATGTATTTGTAAAGGAGCCTTCTTTGGACTGGAAGGTGGGGTTTTTCCTCTTTTTTCGTGTGAATATTCTTAAACTGTACTAAGAATAAAACTGATCAAAAAGGAAGTATTTCTAGATGTACACTCACAGTGCTCCTTTTATCTTTCTTTAGTTTTTTAAGTTCTCAGAGAAACTGAACGTAAAGTATTTAAAATGACAATTCTATATTGATGCACAAAGAATAGTAGCATATGGCAGCAGCATAAATATTTTCAACTGTTTGCATTGAGCCTCTTAAATTTACATCAGCACTGTATATATCAAATTAATAATTACAGAGAAAACTGAAGGTAGTTGCACTTCAATAACTTCAGTTGTAAATTAAATTTAAGTCATAGACAAGCTAAATATTATCTCACTACTTTGTCCTCCACTGCATATACAGTTAAGAGTTACTGGTTTGACTTGCTGTGATCTGGCAGCTTAAAAGTCTTTTTTAAGTGTATGATTTATGACAAATAGGGCAAATTTGTTTTCTCTTTAGAACTTTGAAGAAAGACAGCTGAAAAAAGGAGGCACGTGGATTAAGGAAATAAACACATCTGAAGTAAACTGGTACCCTTTGCAAAAAGTCAACTATGTCAGAAGAAAGCTTACAGGTGCCAATCCAGCAATAATCACTTGGTAAGATGCTCTCCTTTTGCTTTAAACTGCTTTACTAAGAGCTTTGGCAGGCTCCTGTGTCAGATTTTGTTCTCTTTGGGTAGAATAGTGGCTAGGAAAAAAAAAGAGACAGGACAAAATTTCAACAAACCTTCTGTCAGAATCATTTTGGTCTGTATACAAGCTCTCTGAATCACCTTGCCAGCCAAAACACCAGATATCTCCCCACAAGTTTTCTTCCTCCAGCTCAGGCCTCTGAGCAGTTTTACTGCTCCTGGCAAGAAACATCTCCCCACCCTGTCAGCCTGCTTAATCTCACACTGCTCAGCCTACTTTTCCTCATTTTTGTCTCCATGACTTTTAGACTAGGGGTAAGATTTAAATCAACAGGGGTAAGATTTAAATCAGTATATGCTTCTGCTGAAGGATTACTTGAAATGGAACCTGAACCAGCTGTAGGGGAGGCATGGAGGTAAGCTGCTTCCCAAAAACATCACATTCAAATCTGATGGCATTTTCAGGTTATTTATGTCAGTCTAGTCAAGTCTGGCTCAAGCGAGAATGTCTTTAAAGTTCAGTTAAAAGTACAATTAATCCCTTCTATCCTCTTTTAAAAAGACATTTTGGATTAATCAAGGGAAAGACAAAAAAGCAAAGAAAGCAAGCCTGTTTTAAAACCATACAAATACTGAAAAGTGCAGGACTTGGGAGGAGTCCCCTTTGTGGTCAAGGCTGAACTGGAAGAGGCAGCAAAATACTTGTTACAGGCACAAATCAGAAGGGGAGGTAAGGAGATCAACAGCTTGGATGTGAACTTCTGCATCCCTCTTTCACCTAGAGACCTCTGACAAGATTGACATATTCATGGTAAATACCCACTAGTAAACGACACCTGAAATCACCGGTCTTTGCTGGCCAAGCCTTCTGCAGCTCTTGCACAGTCTCCACATCTTAAATCTCAATTCAGGCAGCTTTATTTTTCAAGTGCTGTTTTGTATTTAAAAATCCATCTCAGATTTTTTGCTTGTTTCCTTTAGTAGGAGTTTATTTTTGTGTTCTCAATTTCAGTGATGAACTACGCCTGGGCCATGAGAAGTTACCTTGTTATAAAGATTTTGCAGCTGTGGCTCGTGGTAATGCCAGTCATGATATCAGAGCCAAAGAGCCAGAGGATGGACTTTCAGAGGAGACCCAAGTGAGGTGCCTCATCGATCAAGCGACAGACCCCAATATTCTTGGCAGAGTCTGGGAAGGATGGGAGCCCTGGATGTGAGGACCTCCTCTCTAAAGCCCAATCTGCCAAGGGACCTGTATCCTAATACGTAGCTGCAACTAGATCAGAATTTTAAGGCAAAAAAGGAAAAAACCTCTTAACTGCTTTTATCATCAGTTAACTTGACTAATAGAGAGTATAAATTTTTTTGTATTAAAGCTGTATTCAAACAGTGAATTTTTTTCTTAATTATTTTTCTTGTATGTAGTTCTGTAACAAAGCAGCTTTATTGCGTTCATGTTAAAATCAGTGTAGAAAGAACTGGAGAGGCTATAGAACTTAAAGATTTATTTGAAAGGCACTGACACCCCTCAGCAGAAAGCACAAATTCATACCCTGCAAGCTTGTGGGCATCCATGTAGTGATGTAGTGAAAGTCTGTACTTTTCTTTTACAGAGACCTTGATGACAATCAACTAAAATCGTTCTGCAGGCACATATTACTTGTAATTAAAACTAGAAGATTTTTGTATTAGTAGTGTCAGTGAAACACATGGGGAAATTAAACAGAAAATGCCTTTAAACTCTAAATAACACTTAAATTATCTGAACAGCTGTTTCATTACGGGATAATGTATAGATGAGACTGTTCCAGCAGGTATTTTTTTTTTGCAATTAGAGGTTTGTACTCTGTTATCTTTGTCCTTTGGAAGTTTGCACTTGTCATGTATTAATTCCAAATTATTTGTTTGACCAAAGCCAAAAATAGTCAATGCCACTACAGTAGAGTGCTGGAAGCTTCTTGCCATAACTGCAGCACAGCACAGGCATGGCTACTGCACTTGGAATTTGCTTATGCCAAAGTGTGGAGGTTGTGCCAGGTGTAGCTCTTTCTCTTTGACAGCCATTTCTTCGATATGCTGGGTTTGGCTGGGATTGAGTTAGTTTCCTTCAGAGTAGCTAGACTGAGGCTGTGGTTTGGCTTTATGCTGGAAACCGTTGATAACACAGGGATACTTTATTGTTGCTGAGCAGGGCTTGCACAGAGACAAGGCCTCTTCTGCCTCTCACACCCTGAGGAGTGCCATGGAGTTGGGAGGCGCACAGCCAGAGTATATGACTCCAGCTGACCCAAGGGATATCACATACCATGCGGTGTCTTGCTCAGCATATAGAGCTGGGGGAAGAAGGAGAAGGGGAGAGATATTCAGAGTGATGGTGTTTGTCTTCCCAAGTCACTGTTAGCCTGGCTTTCCTGGGGATGGCTTAACACCTGCCTGCCCATGGGAAGTGGTGAATGAGTTGCTTTGCTTGTGTGTACAGCTTTTGCACAGCTTACCTGGTAAGCTGTCTTTATCTCAAACCATGAGTTTTCTCACTTTTCCAGTTCTCACTGCAGGGGAGTGAGGAGCGGCTGTGTGGGGCTGAGTTGCCAGACAGGGTTAAACCGTGGTATCAGGTAACCTTGGGGGCAAGTGCAGCACAGACAGCAAGAGAGAGAGTTCTCTCAAATACTACATTGTATTTTACCCAGAATCCACTGTAGGATATAGATTCCATTGAGGCTTTTAATAATTATCATAAAAGGTGTAATAAAAATGAGTCTTTGCCCTTTCACTGCCTAGAAGCTTTCCCTCCTGCCTCCATGGTGGTGGAGCAGTTCTGGTTTTGCTGAGGGCCATGTCTCCTGCTGGCACCAGTCTCAAATGAATCGTCAGCTGGAGAGCAGAGCCTCTTGGATACAGTTCCATGAGAAAGTCAGAATGGGGAAGATTGCTGAGGACTACTGGACAGGGAGAGGATTTTTCCATTTCAAATACTTTCCAGCAACAACTGCTATTTGTCCTGCTTCTGTCTTAATAAATATACTCAATTGTTTGTGTCAATAGTGTTATAAATCGAGAAATTCAGAATATTTTTATCAGACTTTATTAACAAAAAATATTGTTTAGGTGTATTTTTGTAGAGGAAATATATTTAGAAATAAAAATAAACTTTCAGCTGTATACCTCATTTCAAAAGTTAATTTAGCGCACTTCAATTGCAGAAAGCTTCCATGTTTATCCATTTGCAGACATGATAATTGGTGGACAGTAATGTGGGGCTTTTTTTCATAAAAGTGTTTGATGTAATCTATTTTTATATACACTTCTTGGTGTATTTTATTCTTTTAATCTCTGCTATCAATTAAGACAGCAGCCTTATGACTAAGGCTTAGTCAGGTGAGGTGCTCTAGCTTTCATGCTGTCACTCTAAAATATAAGAAAGTTTAAAGCACAATAAAATAACAACATGAAAAGGCAAGGGGACATTTAGAAATCAAGTGGTTGATCCTAAGAGGTGTTAAATGGCACTTTTGGCACATACCTTAGATATTTACTGGGTACTTTGACCTGTACTGCAGAGGACAAAGTTTAGGTTTATAGTTTAACGAGGTTCTTCTTGTAGGACTTTTGATATCCTCAGCACCAATAGATGTTTGTGCACAGCAGGCCTTCTTCCTTGGTCTTGTGGAAGGGGCTGGGGCTGAAGTGTGGGGAGGGGCACTGCTGAGTGCCTTCTGCTCCCTTAAGTCCATAGCAAAAGGCCCTGCCCCTGTGAGACGGGCAAAAGTGACCCTGACAGTGCAAATGGGCTTAGAATGTGTCTATGACAATTTAAATAGTTAAAAGCTCTATCTTGGCCCTAAAATAAGTGCAACAGTTGAAAGCCTCAGCTACACGAGTCCTTAATGATGTATGTCAAGCTCATGTGTCAGCTGAGTAGCAAAGCACGAAGCTGCTGTGTTTTTATGAGCAGAGATCTATCCTATGCAAAGCAAGTGGAGTTTCCCTAACAGAGCTCTCCCCATGGAGCTGAATGAGCCTGGAAATAACTTCCAATATATGTAAATGGCAGCTGCCATCCCCAATCCTGACTGAAGAGTGCTGCTCTCAATAAAATGCAGCAGCTAAATGGAAAGGCTGGAGCCAGCCTGTGAAGCAGCAAGGAAAGTACTGACGCAACACAAACCTCAAGTCACTGGGCTCAGTGCTTTATGGGGCGGGTTTATTTGGCTTCCAGAAAAGAACAAGATGATGTCAAGCTCAGAGTCAGAGACTGCATCAGGTCTCATGCAAAACAAAACTTGGGAACTATTCACAAGTAGAGGAGAATATTTCCTTCTCAGATTAAATAACCAGATGGATGGGCACTATATCTGGAAATCCATTAGTTGCACCTAAAAAGTTATATAAAACATTAGCATATATTCTCACTACATTTTTCTAAGGGCATAGAATGATATTCATATTTAAGCTAATCCTTACCATGCCTGCCAATCTTAAAATTTCCCTCTAGCTAAGAATAACAGTACTGCTGAACCCAGAGGAAAGCTCTGCAGCTGCAGCCTGGAGTCTCTTTTCCCAGCTGATAAAGAGGTTCCTGCATGCTGCTTCTCATGTTCAGGATTTTCCCTTAGTCCCCGCCACTGTTGCCCAGTTTAAATGTTGTCTTGAGGTGTCAGTGACTGAGATGTGATACAGTGCCACCACATCTTTGGGCATGGGAAGGAGCCTATGAGCTTTCCACAAAAACAATGAATTGGGCTTGTATTCAGCTATGGAGTAAGGAATTTCCTACGGCTCTTCTGGCCTCACACTTAAGGGTTTGGCCAGCTGCTTCCCAAAGTAAACATCTATATATGTCTCTATCTATATATAGAGTCACTTCTCCCCAAACTTCTTGTTTTTGCAAAATCAAGGAATTAAAGTAAGGATTTATTACCGCTGCTTTAAAACCCTTTTTTCCCCTCACAAGTGCAGAGGATGAGGGTCTGCTGCATCATTTTATAAACACTCTGCCTCATTTGGAAATTACATGGGCTTCAAAAATTTAATTTTTAAGCTATGCTGCCTTTAAGAAATGGCACCTATGCAGAAAGGTTGCACCTTGGCAGCCACCCACAGCAGTGAATGGTGTCAATGGTCTTGTAGCAAAGCTTCCAAAGAGCTACTCCTTACGTCACACTAACAAGTGTCCGGAATACAGTGTTTAGAGGGTTTTTTTGTTGCAAAAATGTTTGGGAAGTTTTTAGGGCCACAAAGATGATCAGAGGGCCAGAGCACCTTTTCTGTGAAGTCAGGCTGAGAGAGCTGGGATTGTTTAGCCTGAGGAAGAGTGGGCTCCAGGGAGACCCTATTGTGGCCTTTCAGTGCCTAAAGGGATCTTATAGGAAAGGTGGAGAGGCACTTTTCAGCAGGACCTGTAGTGACAGCACAAGGAGGGATGGATTCAAACTGAGAGTGGGTAGGTTTAGATTAAAAATGAGGAGGTGAAACATTGGAACAGGTTTCCCAGAGAAGTTGTGGGTGCCCCATCCCTGGAAGTGTTCAAGGCCAGGTTGGATGGAGCTCTGAGCAACCTGGTCTAGTGAAAGGTGTCCATGGCAGGGTCTTGGAACTAGATGATCTTTAAAGTCCCTTCCAACCCAAACCATTCTGATTCTATGAAGGAGTGGCTATAAGGGCTGGGAGAGATTTGGTTACAGTTTCCACATATTTGCAGGATGGGGTTTTTTGCTTTTTTGATGGGACAGGAGAGGGCTACATTGAGCCTACTTGTCCATTTCACTCACAGTAAATTATAGCACACAAGATTTAATTTGATTAGGCAGAAAATGCAGCTGTGAATCTGATCACATGAATTTTGTCTCTGATCGAAATTCATGCAAAACCTGTATCAGGAAAAGGTTCAGAGCATCCACCAAAGAGTGTGAGAAAACAAGGAGCACAGGGTCTGAGGCATTTAGCTGCATTGGCACTTGACCTTTTGGGAGCCCAGGTATATGGACAGTGTAATTCAGCAGCTCAGCAGCCACAGGTGCAGCTGAACAAACCCAGCCCAGGTTGATACCACCAGAGTTTAAACACCCGCAGGGAGTTGAAACACAGAGCTCCAGTTAAAAGAGCTAAAAAGAAAATTCCTTTCATTTATCATCAAATTGTTCAGCTGCTAAGAGTAGTGTGGCCGCAGGCTGGATCTGTGCAATGATGTACAAGTACAGTACAAGTGACAAGCAAAATACTGCTACAGTGATTCAGGACAAGGGAGAGGCACAAGCCCCAGCAGAAGTGGGATGAGCAGACAGGGAGGATCTGCCCAGCAGTTACTGCACTGGCTGAGGAGAGCCAACACCAACCTCAAGTAGGTACTGCCCCTACCTAGGAGCGTGCTCACAGGTTTTTTGACTCTCCCCAAACAACTTGCACCTCCTCATTTGCATGTCCCATTCCCTGGTCAGCCCCCAAGTACCATTCCTGGCTTCTAGCTGATGCATGAAATGATCCTTGCACTCCTGCTGCTTCTTAGAGGGGGGAGAGAAACACAGCTTGACTCTTTGCCCATGAATCCCCCAGGAGCTGGTGTCCTGCTGGTGCTGCCTCATCCTCATAACCTCAAAAGCAGAGAAGGGCTCTGTAGGCTCCCCAGGACCAGCCTTATTGTGCCATGCTTCTAGCCCCATTGTCCCAAAAAGTCCTGCACATCTGGCTGGGTTGCCAGAGGTGATCATGGTGGGAGGAGTTCAGGGAGGATTAAAGCTAGGCTGAGGCATTGCACTGTTTACTTACCTTCCATTAGTGGCCTGTCCCCTATTTATGAGGAAAAACTAGTCAGAAATACAGTGTGATTTAATTGCTGTCCCTGAAGGGCTCAGGGTCCTGGTGCTTCTCTGAGATTTACAGCCAGCACTCCAGACCAAATTAAAGCTTCGTCTTTTCTCTGCTTCTTAGAGAAAGTTTTCTTGTCCTCTCTCACCAGGTTTAAATGCTTTGCTTGATTTGGAGCAAGAACCCCAAGCAAGTTTTAAAAAATTTACTCTGAAATTCAGATGCTCAAATGCTTCTTACTGCTGTTTAGAATTTCTGGATCCCAGAGACAAGCCATGATTCAGGGGGTCAGGTACTCAGCAGGACGGATGAGGGAATCAAGATCTTGTCTGTACTTCACTGCTCATGAAATTACTTATGCAGATGGGAACAGATTCAGCTGCTGAAATGGCAGACAAATCTACCCCAGGAAAGAGTAGAACATGGATATCATCCTTTCTTCAGCCTAGTGCTTTGGTAAATGACAAGTATCACTTGCTCACATGCTCCTGGATTCTTCACTGCAGGTGTAGCACCCCACCCAGGACATCGCACCCTGCATGGCACAAGGGGTGCTCCTGAAATCACATATCTCAGACTCAGCAACAAACACAACCAACTTATCTTCCAGGGAATGGCTGTTGCACTTGGTTTTGGGGGACAAGCACTGACGGGTCTGACCACAAGCTCTGAACACAATTCCGAGTCCCCCATAGGCAAAGCTGTACCCTCCATGGTGGGGCTTAGGTGTGATACAGGTGGCTTATATTGAGGTTTACAGAGGGGTTCCACACCCAGATGTTGCATTTTACTGAGGGATTTTGAGAATCTAATTGCCATGTGGCAAAGATGCCCAGCAGAGACCGGGTGACCTGGCTGGGAATTGCATCTGTTTTTTGGAGTAACACATGATGGCTATTAAATGAGACTGTTCAGGCTGGCACAGTGGCATGCCAACACTGGCTGATAACCAGCTGCCCTTTGGGGTAAGGACTTCAGTGAGCTGAAAGCATAACCATTCCACACGTGCAAACAGTTAAATTAGGCGCTTTCCAAGGCAAATCATAATTTCAAGACTAAAGTGAGTGACATGTATCCCTTTCCAGCAATCAATGGACCCTGACACAGAGCAAGAGGAGAGACAGCAGATATCAGACTGCCTCACACTTCTGAACTACCTTCCTAAGCCTCATGCACTCAACCCTTTATAGTTCATGCAGAGAAAAAGGGTTCAGGAGCATCACATGATGGTCCTAGTTCCCTGCTGGACAGCCAGGCCAGGCCAGGCCAGGGGCAGGTTCTGCAGAGTCATTGCAACACGAATAGACCCCAGCACTAGAGGGCAGAAAATAATATGTAAATGGGTTTGGGGCATATTATTTTTTGACAATATGAAAAAAAACACCGACCACTTTTTGCGTCGCTGTCAAGTTCAGTGGTTAACGCCTGTGTGATCAATACTCTGGTGAGAAAGGAAATCAAGTTTATTTAAACTTAACATCTCTGTGGAGTAAATGGCAGCACTAGAGTTAAAAGGAAGGCCTCTCAAAGTGAAATCTTACCTGCCAGATGCAAAAGCTCACCTGCTAGACACAGCACACTTACCCTGATCCCACAAGCCTTCCCACGAGGAGTTTACATCCGAGGGGAGAGCATGTACCCGTCCTGTTCCCAACTACTTATGCTAAAATACACACCCCTGTGATAAACAGCTGCGGTACTGCAACAGCTGCGGTAGCGGCAGATGGAGCTCTGCCCGGAGAGAGGCAGCAGGCCCGGCATGACCGGCACGTACCCACGATCCCCAGAAAGCCACCTTGGGATGAGTGGCACCGTACTCTGCAGGGCACAGCTTTATGCCAGCAGCATCAGATGAGCGCCTGGGATAGTCCTATCATAAATCTAGAGGGGTCTTCTGGGAAAATAAATAAATATTTTAAAAATTATTTTTTAAGGGTGTTTTATTACGTGTTTCTTTTATAACTCAGTCAGTGGAGCATTTGGGGGTGAAGCCAGGCTTCTAGAAACTGTTAGGAACTAGAAAATTTGTGCATTTTACATCTTTTAAATTAAAGTATTTCCATTTCTCTGATGCTTGCCAATTTAATAGTAATAGTTTATGGGATGCAAGGAGGAGAGGACGACATGTGTAATTACTTAATGCAAGTTTTTAAAAAGAGGTATAACTTCACGCAGACAGCATGAAGTAGCTAAAGATGCCTCAGACATCCCTTTCCCACCAGAGCGTCCTGCAAGAAGTCCAAGCGGCCACCCTCTCACCGAAGGGGGTGGATTTACATCCTTCTCGGGTGAAGCTTCCCGTGCTACAGAGGGGGTAGCGGAGCCTCGGGAGGGCGCTCGGGTGATACACAGAGACACGCGTGGGGCAGGCAGCATCTTTCCCGTATCGCTTCATCCAAGGCGCCGCTGGGGAACTGCGTGGGGGGATGAAGCGTCGTGGTGGTAGAGGGGTAAAAAGAGCCTTTCCAGCCAGCTTTCCCGCTGGCCCGGGTGGAAAAGGGAAAACTAACGCTCAGCCGTGGCAACGGGGGTCCGGTACCGGCAGCACTCCCCGGGGACGGGACGGTGCAGGGAGGGCGGCAAAGGAGCCCGAGAGGCTGTCCGCACCGTCCCGTCCCCGTGGCGGGGGCCGTCCCCGACGGCGGCCACCCTCGCCGGGAGGTGGCAGCCTCCGCGGGGGAAGCCCTGCCTCCGCGGCCGCGCACCCAACCGCTCCCGCCCCCGGGTCCCCGGGGGTCGCGGCGAATAACTCGTTCCCCGTCAGGGGCAGGAGGCGGGGCCCGCGCCGTATAAGAAGGGACCGAGCGGGCGTTTCGCTCCCAGGTCCTGAGACGCCTTGTCCCATCCCCGCCTCCTACCGCTGCTCACGGCGTGACTCGAGCCCGGATCGGCCCCTCGGGGAGGCGACGGCGGGGCTGCAGCGGGAGCACCAGTGGCACCGAGGAACAGCAGGACAGGGTACCAGCAGCGGCGCAGCAGCAGCAGCAGCCCCGCTCCCACTGCCGTGGCAGAGGCTGGAGCTTGGCGACAGTCGCGGAGCGGCGTTTGGTGCCCCGCGGTCCGGAGTTTCGCCCGGCGGCGGCCGTGCGGCGCCGCGTCCCGCTCGCCGATGAAGCGCGCGCTCTCTACAGCCTGAAAACTCCCCGGCAATGTTATAAGAGCTGGTGCCTGGAGCCCGCAACTTCTACGACGCAAGGTGGGCAGCGGCGGCGGGCCGGGTCCCGCCTGCAAGCCGGGGGCCCCGTGGCGGCTGCGGGATGAGGCGGCCGAGGCCAGCGGGGGGCGGCCTGGGGGCAGCGGCACCAACGCTGGGGCGGAGCTGAGCGCGGCCCCCGGCCATGTACGAGGACGAGAGCGCCATCGACTTCAGCTCTTACATTGACTCTATGTCGGCCGTGCCCAACCTGGAGCTCTGCAACGACGAGCTCTTCGCCGACCTCTTCAACAGCAACCACAAGCCCGAGCGGGGCGGGGACTACGGCGAGTATTTGCCGCCGGGCGGCGGCGCCGGCCGCGACCCGCAGGACTCGGCGCTGCCATGACACCCCTGCTTCGGGCGGCGAGCCGCACCTGCTCCTCTCCTCCTCCTCCTTTCTTCCTCCTCCTCCTCCCGCGCGGCGCTCTGAAGCAGGAGCGGCCTGGAGGATTCAGCGACCTCTCCTCTTCGCTGGTTGCTGCCCTCCATGAAATCGCCACTGCGCCCAGAATACCATCATGAACCTGAGCGGGCAGCCCACGCCACCCACTCTCCCCGGAGCGCCGGGCCAGCAAGTTCCCCTGCCAGGCTTGCAGCACCCGCTCCCGGGCCCCGGCCGCGCCGCCGCCGCGTGCACGAGGCGGCGCAGGCGTCCGCCGCCGGCCGCCGCCGGGGGCAAGGAGCGGGGAGGCAAGAAGTGCGTGGACAGGTTTAGCCCCGAGTACCGGCAGCGCCGGGAGCGCAACAACATCGCCGTGCGCAAGAGCCGCGACAAGGCGAAGCGGCGCAACCAGGAGATGCAGCAGAAGCTGCTGGAGCTCTCGGCCGAGAATGAGAAGCTGCACAAGAAGATCGAGCAGCTCACCCGGGACTTGACCAGCCTCCGGCACTTCTTCAAGCAGCTGCCTAGCGCCTCCTTCCTCAGCCGGCTCGGGCAACCGATGCCGGTAACCGGGGGGGAGGGGACGGAGAGACGGACTCCGGAGACGGTGGACTAAATCCTCAAGAGGGCCGTGCCGGGCCATGCTGCGGCGTCCAACGGGCCGGGCCGCGCACGGAGGAGGCGCGGAGCGCGGCGGGACGTGCCGGCTCCGCGGCCGCGCTCGGAATGTGGCAGCGACGTGGGGCGATGCCTGGGTCTTTCACCACGAAACTTGCGAAAAAGGGAAAAAAAGCTAAATATATTTTTTTCTTTTCTCCCCTTAAATTATTTTTGTAATGATAGTTTTCGTCTTTTCTACATTTTACTCATACCGATGCAGCTATGGTACATCTGTTAAAATGATTCAAAATCCCATGTATTTTAGACAGTAGAATGGATAAAAAAAAGACTGAGCATGCTCGACCTTTTATATCGATTTTTACAGCATTTCTAAGAATAAAGAAAAGCATTTTAAATCAACCCTGCTCTCGTTTGCTCTGTGTCGTGACAGCAGCCGGCCGGCGGCGGGGGAAGCTGCGCTTCCCGGGAGGGAGCTGAACACGGGGTGAGGGGACAAGGCGGGACGGGTCCCAGCAGCTGAAACGGGGAGGTGAGGGAAAGCTGGGGGCGAGGGGCGCCGCGTTATGTCCCAAAGCATCCAGAGAGCGATGCAGGGGTGCGAACAATCGTGAGACTCCTCGGCCGTGGGGGTTGCGAAGTCTGCTTCCCCCGGAGCGTCATCGCTGGGCCGGAATGCTGAGTCAGGGATTGCCGCGGCGCTGACTGGGACTGAGCAGCTGCACAGTAAGAGGGGCTGCTCTGTGACCAGGACTCTGCCAGAAACACAGGATTTTATGAAAAAAAAGTACACGTGACCACAGGAACACCACTGGTTAAAATTTATGCTGAAAAACCTCTAAGGGGTTTCCATTCCAGATAATGCAAAGCTGCACCTACACTCAGGTGTTCTGGAGTTTTGGAACCAGATATAGTGAGTCCCAGAGATGATGTTGCACCCACAGGCTTCATCCTGCTGTAGGCTGCAGAACTGTGGGAGCTGGGCACTTTCACTGGTCCCTGCTAGCAAAAGTGAGAGCAGGCAATGCTGCCTGACTGAGTGAATATATCATGAAAGGTCAGGCAACTTGTCTGAATTTCGGTAGTGCATGCACAAAGATGACAGCTTCTGTAGGGCACTGGCAGAAAAATGGCCTGACACAACAAGCACCTCCAGCTGTCCCAGAGACTGAAATCTTACTAATTTCAAAGGGGAGCCCCGGTTTCCCATACACACCAGTATCCTCTACACAGGAATGGGCTGAGGTCCTCTTTTTCCTTACAGGAAGGCAGGTAAGAGACTGAAATATTTGGAGGAGGGGGGGGAAAGGGGATTTCAAAAGCTGGGTCATTCCTTTAGTAATCATGGCATACATAAGCCTGTTTGCTATCAGTCTGAGCCACAGGAATGATCAGTGTGGCAAGTTCGTTGTTCTTTTTCTGCTAGTTAATCCCATACGAGACCTGTGCAAAACCACTCATTCCTTCTCCTCTGACCTGTAAGGGGCTTTTAAATACTGTGAAAGGGGAAAAAAATCCAGTCTCTAACTCTTACGATAATTCTTACAATTATACACACAGAGGAAGATTTTGATACTATTTATCTGATCTGTAATCCATGTCTCCACAGTCTGGGTGAGGATAGTTACATGGCCTTCAAAGCAGTTTGCTCCTTACCCGTAACAGAAACTGTATAATGAAACACCCGTTCTGTGGGAAGCTACAGATAACACAGCACTTCTATGCTTAAAGACCAATTAGCTGTAAAACATTAACTTTATATGTGCTTGACACTTCAAAATATAAGCTTTATTCAAATCTCTGTCTGTATAACAATTATTGCAAGGTGATAACAACTCAGAATTTGTGCACCACGTGGCATTTTGCAGCTGGTCTGGAATCCACTGATAAAACTCAGCTTAAACCACCATTCACTGCCTATAGCAAAGTATTTATTTCAAAAAATATCAGTAAAATATTTTCCATTGACACATAATATTTACAGTATTGTATAAAAAAAAAAATCACAAAATTCAAAACTTCCAGAACGAGATGTTTTACACACATAAACAGCAAACATACCAAAGAACTGTATTCTTAAACTCTGAACTGATCCGAAAGAGTTCAGAAAGTTAAACAGGTTTTTTTTATATGGATATTTTTTCAGTGATAGCACAATGTGCTTTGTAAATCACAGTTTTAATAAACTATCTCAATGCTTATCACACTTGCATTACACATTATCTGTGGCACTAGTTAACAGATAACCACATTACAAAGTCCACAGATACTATAATAGCTGACTAGAGTTCACTTCTGTCTTGCTGCAGCTTCCAGAAGAACAATTTCCTCCAGTGCAACACAGTTGGGGTGACTGGTTACAGAGTGGACGTAGCAGTTCAATAACCCCACCTCCTTTCCCAGCACGCTCTGCACCTCGTAAGTCTGCGGGAATAAAAGCATGGTGAGTAAAACAAACAGTCCTGGACATTCTGTTCTAAACAGCATTCAGCTGGGAAGATGCAGCCTGCAAGATCCTCTTCCAACAGACAACTTTTTTAAAGGACTCAGAAGGGTACATTAGAACTGATAGAATGAATACATTAATTTTCAATAATTAGATCACACTCCTGCCTCAACTGCTGCTTCCCAACCGGGGTTTAAAAACAAGCTGTTTAAAAATCTAAAAAGTTACAGTGATGTTGAAGTCAATTTTGCTGAAGCATAACCTGCACGTGCTCCCTTTATCTCACTTTCTGACACACGCAGCACTTCCCATGTGCTGGCAATGTGTATATACATACTATACATTGATTACTTTGGCTAACTGATCCACTAAAGGAAAAACCACTTTGTTACCCTTTTTACTCTACCCGCTCCCTCCACTTTAACTTTGTGTTGTTCATGCATCTTTTACCATCACCAGCACCTACACAGTCCCTCCTGTTTAATGATCTGACCAGCATTTTACCCACGAGTTGTGCCTGAGCAAATTTGTAGAGACTGTATTCTGCGTGGAGGAGAGGGATGCAAGGCTGGGATGGCTTCACTAAGAGGAGACAGCACGTTAACAGAAGACCTGGTAACAATGATAGTTGATACTTTGCTTCAGAGGGTATCTCAGATGGCAAGTTCACATCCATTTCTTTCCCTAATGGGTCTTGTCTATGACCAGCCCCTGACCATGCCCCTGCTTTCATCTGGGCTGTGCTTCTCTACAGGTATGTGACACCCACGCCTGTTGTCTGGTTCAAGGTATAAACAATCTTTTTCCTTTTTTTACCCTAGATTTTTTTACCCCAGACCGGTTCTGCAGTCCAGTTCACTGTGCAGCTGCACAAACAGCTCTACTGGTGTGACAGAAGGGCTGCCACAAAGTAAGGAACAAGCATCCAGGGCCAGCAACAGCTAAAACCAATCTCCTTGCCAAAAAAATTGATTACAAAGCTACACCCTTAGAAACTTCAGCAGCACTGGCAAAAAAATGACAGCTCAAGTATTATTTCTTATGATTAATCTTTATCCCTGCATTTCAGCTAGGGAAGAAAAAAAATCTAAGTTGCCAGACTTCTAAATGCTGGCATTATACACATTGAAACATGAAAAAGAGGTTGTTTGAGTTCTAATAACTTGAAAAAGAACTATGTTTTGCTAGTCTGTGACCAAACCAGGCACATCCTGTAAAACTCAGCAAGACTTAATTGCTATTAAAGGAGCAAACGCATTTTGGAAATTTCTTCTATCAATTTGCTTAAACAAAATATATACCCTCCCACATAAGAAAAATAATTTATGATTTCAGAGTAACTTTCCACTTTCAATATTACCATAAATTCCATTAAAACCATGGAGCATGTAATAGCAAAATGCTGGAAAACTTGTAAGACAGGGAAAGCAAACTGACCCCAATACATGTCACTGAAGATACTTAACTGGGATGATAAAACAAGACAATGAGCCAACCTTTGCTCCCTTCCACGTGCAAGGGAGAGGGGAGAATCTTGGGATCCTAACTGGACTTAATGACTCTCTAAAGGTGCCACTCCTTCCCTGCTGGCCATCTGGCAGCCAATGCCAGCCAGGCACCTATCCGGGTGCCTCCCTCACCTATGATAAATCTGGGTCACTGTGTCAAATGTCAGAGTTCTTCTGATATCTCAGATTAAAGGAATAACTACTTCACGATTACATAAACTGTACTTTAGCCCATGGATCCCCGTGGCTTATGTGTGTTTCATTCGTACCATTATAAAGTAGTACCTTGCACACAATTTGCAAATTCCTCTACTACTTCCACCTGCCAGTACTTGGACTGTGTGTCTGCTGTCTTTGGATCTTCAGCCAGAGAATGGACTAAAAGCCCAGCGCTGCCTGTCGCAGCTCTGAGTGCCTGGACACGGTGCAGTTTGCAGGTAGCTCTGCAGATCCGCAGCTGAGCTAAAGATGTCCACACAGCCCATCTGCAGCATCCCTCTTCAGCAAAGGAAGGTGTCAGTCTGATCATAGTCATGAGACAGCAGGACATCAGCAGCTGGAAGGTGGGACTGCGAAAGGGCCCAGCCCACCCAAATCACAGGCTGGACACGAGAAAGTGCAATCTCCTAGCGCGGTTCTGAAACGAACTGCCTGGAAAGTCAGAATCTCTGTAACTGGAGGTTTTCAAGACCCTGCCAACAAAAATCATGGCCGACTTGCCTCCACATTGGCAATAGCTCAATGTGGACAGGAGGTTGGACAACAACCTCCAGGAATCCTTTCCACTTCTATGATATGACTATCTTCCCACCTGATTCATGTCTCCTGTACTCTGCCTCTACAGTAAGTTGTGTAGTTTAACTTCCTTTAATCAGCATTCATTATACCTACCCCATCCTCACTGGTGGAGAACATCAGGAGAGAAGAGATTGTCCTTTGCAACAGCTGGAATGAGAAAATTCACAGGTTTTTTTCATGACAAAAATCTTATACATGCAAAGACGTTCTGTTTGCAGGTTAAAACAGTCACATAGAAGAAAGCTTTATCATTTTAATATCAAATGTTTTTATTTCTCTGGCCAAGAAAACAGAGAAGCCACAAACGATGTTCAGAATGGAAGTCTAAAAATAAGCACTCCTTTTAGACTGGGGAGACTGAGGTTTCCCAAAGCCCAACCTAATAAGCCCTTCATCTGGGCCATAGAACAGTTTGCAAACCTCAGTGTGAACTCAATGATTGTATTATTTGAGCAAGATCTTGAAACTGGGTTCTTAGCCCAGTGAAACACAAGTTTAGTATCAGATTAAATTATGGGATAGTCTTACACATTTTGTCTTCTGACAAAGCTTTTTGTAAAAGTGTGGCTTAGGGTACCTATGTGTCTACATACAATACACAGAACCTTATTTCATGTCATACCTTTACTTTTACTGTACTCTGAGATCGGGATGGACAACTCAAGAAGACTTCCAGCTGCATTTTCAAAACCGGTGTAAAGACAACTTCAGAGCATTGTTTGCAATATAGCAATTCTCTGAAACACACAAATAATGTTGGAAAAACATAGAGAAGCGGAAAACCTATCAGCTGTAAATCAAAACAAATAAAAACCCAACTAGTTTATTCTGTAAAATACTTTGCTGGTAGACTTTCAGTGGGAAAGCCTTGGTAGGGATTCAGTTGATAACAGCAAATAAAGCTCTTCTGCTGGCAGTAACTCTCTTGGAGGACCTAAACTCTTCTGGCAGAGGATCTTCCTTTTATAAGTTCTGGCAATATGGAGGGAGGTTGCTATTTATAGTCACCCCACTTAAGCAAATATTAATCTCATAACTTTCTAAAAGTTATGGCACAGGAAAATTTGTAGTATAAATTTGGCCCAAGCAACTTATTGACTTAGGCCCTCATTCAGCAAATGTTCAATGTTTTCAATGCACACTGAACAAAATTAAGCTCAGCTATAAGTGCTTGTTGGAAGCACTTCTTAAACAAACCATGATACTTCATTCATTCTCCAAAGGAAGCAAAAATGTCCTTCACAGGTGAGATATTTTTTTAATTGAACTACACTACTATGTGAACATACACACGTCCTTAGTTTTTGCATGACAATACAATATAGGTCACCTGTTTTTTATTTTCATCTTTTTTTCCCTCAAGGACTATATGTAACAAAGCATAAGCAGTAAATCTTCTCATATTTAGGAAAATGTTATCTATTTCAATAGGATCAAACCCGCCCAACTGCTCCTTATAGTTTTTGTAAGCTTTTCCAGTAGAAAGAACCCCTCCTTTCTATCTTTCTTTCTTTCTTTCTTTCTTTCTTTCCTTCTTTTTACACTTTGACTACTCTTATCCTGCTGGGTTTTTATTCCACCAGGTATCTCAGCCTCTACAAGAGGAAGCTGGCTAGGCAGCTGAAAGGTAGGCTTTCCAAAAGCATGCCAGTGTGACCCAGGTTCAGCATTTCAAGTGGTAACAGGTCCTGTATAGTCAGTCTTCACATTCAGGACAGCCATACTGCCAGAATTCTTCAATGTCCTTTTTAGAAAGGTGATAAATTCAGTAGGTCTGAAACACAACTCTTCCACACTTAGATAAATCTCAGCAAAGATCACAGTTCAGTATAAAAATGAGGTGAATTGGGGGTGCACAAAGTAACAAGGCAGGGCACACAAACACATGCAGCTACTTTTAAAGGAACTTAAAATCAGACCTGTAGTTTATGTGTATGTTTATTAAAACTAACATTATAATGCAGTGGGCTATGAAGTCTTTATAAACAAGGCTTTAAGACTGATTTTTAAACAAAGTATTAACTGCAAAATCAAACCATTTCATATCTACTTGTATCTTTCTTAATAAATTAATGTAACCTTGCAGGCTTTATCAGTTCATCAGCAATAAAAATACTACGTCTTAGTTCTAGGAAGGAGCAAAGTGCAGCCTGTGCCTGCAGGAATCATTGCATCACCTATTGCTATTATGGCTACATCTACAAAACACCTGGAGTGCTCCAGAGCATGCTGACTCTCACCTGTCCTGGGGACACAGTTCCAACTTTCCATTTCCACATCTGTTGCATGTAGGCCAGGAGAAAGCAGTGCTCTCATTAACTCCAACAACAGTACCTGCAGAACATGGAATTCTTACAAAATGCTAACATTAAGCCAGCAAACACAGTCTCTCTTGGCTTCACAGCAGGCTTGAGCCTTTCTGACCCACAGCTTAGGACTTGTCAGAGCAAGAATCGGCTCTTTCAACAATCTCACTCCCTTTCTCCTTGGTCCCTCCAACAAGGGATGAAAGTACAGCACAGTATGTTACACTCTAAAAATACCAGAAGGTAGATAATTGACAATTAACTTTCCAAACAGGCTCAGTTCTTTTGGTTTGGATTTTATTGCTTTTCTGATTTGTTTTCGCTTGTTTGCTTTCTTTCTGGTCCTCTGATGTTTCCTTGGCAATAAACAGCTAAAAAAATCATCAGATCAGATAGCTTGATATTGATATTTAGGAAACATAAACCAATGAGAAGCCCCAATCCCTTTTGAAAACAACAATACAGATTAAATGGAGTTATTCTTCATTTATACTGATTTAAGAGAGATTAGACCTGGCCCACAGACTTAACTGTGTGCCTAAGAAGGGAATGCCAAAGATACTTTGGACTAATAAAAAGGGCCTCACTAGTTTTGGCAAGAAAAAAGATATTCAGGGTTTTATGAGAAGCCAATAAAGAGCATATTAGATTTTATGGTAACAATATGATGATATTATGAGAATTATTTATGGAGAAAAACACATCTGAGTATTCACCTGTAAGAACAAAATTACACTAAAATAAAACCTCACTAATGCAACAGAACTACAGACTAAAAAATCCAGCTCCTATTGAGCAAGAATCTCACATTCTATACCACATTCAACAGAAGAAAGCCATGGAGACTATGGAGCATTTACACCGTCTGGACTGTAAAGCAGGCTGTTAATCCCTTACTTTTCTGGTTCTCCTGGAACAAGGAGGGAGCTACACCTAAACTACAAAACTGTAAGATTTTCTTTGTGAATTCAAAGGACAGGGAGTCTGAAGATATGGAAAGTTGCTTCTCAAATACAACATTTACGACCCAATTGCTAAGCATACATTGAAACTACATGCATTACAGTGACAGAATAAGCAATTCTATTTAACCCCTTGGACTCCTACAGAAATAATTTTGATTATTCAGTGTTTGTGATAAGCTTGGAGTTTCCATCAGCACTTGTTACTACAAGGTAGGATGCTCTCTGCCACAGCACAGGCATGTTTATCTTTGAATGATGTGAATGCTGAATAGAGTTAAATCCAGTTGGTGGCCAGTCAAAAGTGATGTTCCCCAGGGCTCAGTGTTGGGGCCAGTACTGTTTAATCTCTTTATCAATGATTTAGACAAGGGGATCGAGTGCACCTTCAGTCAGTTCCCAGACAACACCAAGTTGGGTGGGAGTGTTGATCTGCTGGAGGACAGGAAGGCTCTGCAGAGGGATCTGGATCCATGGGCCAAGGCCAGTGGTATGAGGTTCAACATGCCAAAGTGTCAGGTCGTGCACTTGGGTCATAACAGCCCCAGTCAGTGCTACAGGTTGGGGGAAAAGCAGCTGGAAAGCTGCCCAGTGGAAAAAGACTTTGTGGAGCTGGTCGACAGTGAACGAACATGAGCCAGCAGTGTGCCCAGGTGGCCAAGAAGGCCAATGGCATCCTAGCCTGTATCAGCAATAGTGTGGCCAGCAGGACCAGGGCAGTGATTGTCCCCCTGTACTGGGCAATGATGAGGATGCACCTTGAGCCATGTTCAGTTTTGGGCCCCTCACTACAAGAGGGACATTGAGGTGCTGGAGCATGTCCAGAGAAGAGCAATGGAGTTGGTGAAGGGGAGCTGGGGTTGTTTAGCCTGGAGAAAAGGAGGCTCAGAGGGACCTTCTTGCTCTCCACAACTATCTGAAAGGAGGTTGTTGCCAAGTAGGGGGTCAACCTCTTCTCCCAGGTAACAAGTGACCGGATGAGAGGAAATGGCCTCAAGTTGTGCCATGGGAGGTTTAGATTGGCTTTTAGGAAGAATTTCTTCACTGAAAGGGTGTGGTCAAGCATTGGAACAGCTGCCCAGGGAACTGATGGAGTTACCACCTCTGGAGGTATTTAAAAGACATGCAGATGTGACACTTGGGGGCACGGTTTAAGTGGTTTATTTGGCAGTGATGGGTTAATGGTTGGACTCAGTGATCTTAAAAATCCTTTTCAACATAAAAGATTCCATGATTCTATGATTCTTGTTTATCAAAAAGAAAAACTATCAATTGGTTTGTTGAATATGTTACCTTTTTAATTAAAAAATCATTTTAAAAACAAAACAAATCCCCTTTTCTGACAGATGTGTTTCTCTCTAAGACTCTTCTTTCTCCCAGCTCTGTGCCATACTGCAACTGCAGGATGCCAATGCACAAGTAATGCAAGTACATTTGAAGGAAATTAATCAGGATCATACTGATGAGATTATGTACAGTGGTTTATTTTGATGACAATGTAGAGTTCCCTTGAGAAAACCATCAGACATCACTGAAGTCAGACCAACTCAAACCAGTAACAGGTATAATAATCTAGTGACAGTCTTGGGCACCCTGTATGCAAAGTGATTTCTCAAGTTTAAACTGCTGAATTGTTGCACATCTTTGACGAGACTCTTGATTTTGCTTAACATTCACAAATCTTTTGAATATTTTCCCAAGATCCTTCTTTTCAATAGAAAAGCCAAAATTAGATTTTCACCTATTTGCTATTTTTAATGAGTTGTGGCTGACATCATTAAGAAGAGATTGACAATAGGACAACACCTGACAAAACAGGTCTCTTGTGTGGAATGCAAAGTAACAATCTGGTTGAAACATTCAAAAACCAATGTGTTTGGTTTTGGTTTTTTTTTCCCAATCAGTTGCCCAGAGTAATGGGACAGGAAGGGGAAAGTTCAATCAAAAAGAAAAACCTAGGTAAGCTGATTGACCCCATTTTAATCACACTATTAAGAGGAAAACTGAAAAAAACCCACACCCCTGAATAAAGACTTCAATATGAAAACATTCAACGTCAAAATTCAATCACTGGTGGTGAGTCACATACTAGGCAAATATCATTAATCAAGTAATATTCCCACATATCATATGTGGTATGGACTAACTAGAATTTGCTCATAAGCATGATTAAGAGGAAAAACAATTTCGTGCAGTATGAACTGCCAACATTTAAGTCATCCTGACTGCTACTATACAGAAAAAAGAGGTTGGAAATTACATTCCAATGCACAGTGATAAAATAAATATATTAACCCTGAGCTCACAGGTGAAAACCACAGATTCATCTTGCAAAGAAGAATAAACCTTTTATTAGAAAACAACCACAGGTTTTCACTCATCTGTTGAAGAGCAACACATTCCATCCCACAGCTGGTATGACTGGACCTCCCCGAAACAAGAATTTCTGACAAACTCATTGGATCTGCAACATTGTTCATTTCGATGGGGGAGGAACCTCTGAAGTTCATCCAGACCAGAGTTGTACCAAGTTGCTCAGGGTCCAGCTGTAAGCAGGAGTTTGAACTGGAGGAACTTCAGAAGTTCCTTTCAAAGAAGGGGTAGAGTAAAGCCTGTGAAGCTTTTTTAAGTGTTAGGTGGGAGGATGCCTATGTACAGCACATGTAGGTGACTGAAAGTACAGGAAGTAAAAGGATGCACAAAGAAAAAGAGTGAATGAAGTAAGACTGCTTCATATTGAAAGCCAGACTAACAACTCTCTGAGTTAACAGACAGGGACAGTGACTAAATTTTAGAGATTATACATTTTCCTCCATGCATTACTCCATCAAATACATATTCTCCCACCAACAAAGTAGGGTCAATGCTATTAGTTTCACTACTTCGGCAGGAAAATGTAGGTACTAACTAATTGAAATCCAAACCAGTGACTGTATCTCTTAAATGCTATTAAGTTAATTCAGTTACACATAAAAGTGAGAGTTATCGTCTATATATATCAGTAACATAGGTATAAAGAAGACACTTTATATTCTATGTTGGTATCCAGGTGTGGGAACATAGTGATAACTGCACAAATTCCAGATTAAACAAGACAAGGTTGTAGGATTAATTTCTCCTTTTGTCATTCTTCCATCTGTAATACAGAACAGGTAAAGCATGACATCTCCCATGTATGTAAAGTAAGTACTTGTTTACACAACAGCTCACAAAGGTGTATTTTCTTTGCTCTACGGGAAAAAGAAAGGACAGAGAAATGTTTGCTTTATCCTACTATGCACACTGTCAACAAGAAAAGGCACTTCTCATACAAAAAACTAACAGCAGAATGTTGACTATTCCTAGCATAACTATTGGAGACGTTAAAAAAAAAGTCAAAAAGCATTTCATAGCCAGTGACAGAAATATCTTTCAAGTAACTATATCAATGCAAGATGTACGTAACAATCAAGGCTTTGAGTGAAGTGCCTCTAGTTGTGATTGGTTTTCATTATGAGCTGTTAGAGTTCAACATTTGCACTGCAAGGGGCTCATTTATTAATCACAGAGGTATTGTGAACTTGTGGCTCTACCGTAGCAGAAGGTAGGTTTAGTAAAGGCTTTGCATGGTTTCAAACTGTCTTCTTAGTGCATGACATTATAGCTGGAAGGATTAATTTGTAAACCATTATTTTCTACAATTTTAAAGTTCATTCATCCAGTGAATACTTAAAGGTGTAAATGTCAAACTGTATCAAGAATTTTCTATAAGGGCTCCTGGAATCATAAGAGTTAAATTAAGAAAGGAAATAGTCTTTAAAAGCCAAGAATTGTTGAGCTTTTAAGGACATTTTCCTATAGGCACTCTACAGCTGGGAGGCTTAAGAAGCTGTCTGGACAAAGCATTAGAAAACACACAGTAGGAAATGTTTCTGCATGATTAGGAAATGTTAGAAAATACATTGTAAGAAATATTTCTGCATGGTTTGTGGTAGAACTGAGATATTAGACAAAGTTATGATCCAAAGTGGCTGGTGAGCAAATATTGGCCAAATTATGCTAGATTACTATGGCAAAACACTAAATTGTCCCACTGCAGCTAAGCTTCAGGGAAATCAGTCACTAACCCCTACCATTCAGGATCTGGGTAACATATCTTATCCATCTGCCTAAAAAATATTGGTATACCTCACTGTTGCTAACATCAACAAGGCTGATATGAACAGAAGGCTCCTGAAAGAAGACAGTGAAGGAAGGAATATAATGTAACAGATTGTACATTAAACATTTATTTTGGGGAATGAGTAAGTGGGAACAGAGCTTGGCCAGCAACAGGCAAACAAAGCCCACAAAGAAGTATAAAATCGTAAATATTCTAGTGACCCACAGCAATGCTGTGCTTTTTTTATCCCTCCACGCTGTTTGTGCAAGAAATCAATATAAAGACATAAAAGATTAAAGTGAGCACAAATAATTAACCACATTCATTTCAGGAAGGGCCATACAAACCTCTTAGAGCACAAATGGAGTTGGCCTGTGTTGTAGAATCCAGCTCATCGAGTCTGACAGGGCCAGTCAGCTCACTGAGGTCAGCACTGGCAGCCGAGCACAAAAGAGGCTTTTGTAATAAGAGAACAGTACGTTCAACACAAATAATCCTACCTGCCAACAAAGACATTTCAACTCAGTACAGTAACAAGGAAAAAGGTGACCATGTTAATTGTCATGGCCAATAAAGACAACAATCTCTGCCAGCTACTGAACAGATGAATACACTCCATCAGGTTTTCTCAATGACAAAATATTTTCCTTTCAGTGATACATGCATCATGCTCTTGATACACTTCACAACTCCCAGGGAAAAAAAGAAGTTTTAAAAATTTGAACACGGCAGAAGAGAGTCTGATGCCACCCAGAATGCATTAAACCACGCTCCCTGAAAACAGGTTACCACCTCTTCCCTAGTAATAAGCTTGGGCACCCCTTGAGGCGGTCTTACTTTGTTTCCAAGATTACAAAGAGTACGTGCATGCAGTGTTTTATTCTCTAAAGCAGAGATTTTTGCTTCAGGACACAGTCATTTGCACAGTTTTGTATTTTCAGTTCACTTACATGTTGGAAGTGACTGAAGGCATGAGATGTGAACTACCCAAGCAGTCACTATACAGCACACAACTTGAACCTCATAAAAAGAGTAACTGAAGATGAAAGTAAAGTGAACCACCATAATTTCATGATCTGTGTGGTGGCAAAGGCTCACACCTAAGATGGTATAGGAGAGCTTGTAAAATTTGTATATCTAGGGACACATGAGTTTCTTAATATTTCTGAGTCTTCTGTCAGCTAGCAAATTCAATTGACACAGGTTATCAGATTCAAATGCCATCAGGGAAGACTGACAGTAATATTAGTGGACATACAACAGGATTACCAAATTTCTCATTTACTTTGGAGATCAAGCCAAAAATATAAAAAAAGAAACCTTAGAGGAAAGCTCTAATTACAACCCCTTTCAAATTTCTCATGCCAAACTTGTGAAGTCTCATCTTCATCTGAGAACAAAAGTCTCTAGAGGTTGCATATTGTGGTGTCAGAGATAGGGATGCTATTTCTTTGTGACTCCAACTGCTTCAAAACCACAAGTAAAACTTACCATTTCCCCACAGTGCATCCTTGAAGAAGACAAGTCGTGAGGCAACACCGAGGGCTTCTGTGATTTCCGTACTGAGAGCGCATGATGCAGTGACTGCCACAGCAACAACTTTTGGAGTCATATGAACCACATCTTGCAATGTGGAGTCAGTCACAAACAACAAAATCTCTCTTTGACTTATAGGAACACTGTGTTTTGTCTATCATCAAAAAAAAAAAGATACAAAATTGGAATTCAATTGCTAATTTTTTTTAATAGAAGGAAAGACTAAACATTCTTATATTTAAATAATTAATAAAATTGACAGAAAATATTACATTTAGGGCTTGCACAGGAAAATGAGTCAAAGCTTTACTAGAATTTTTCATTATTCCTTACTGCAGATACAAACATCTCTACCTTAAATTAAGTTTCCGAGGTTGACACTCTGGAATCTTGGCTTTACCTCTGTCAACCATCACACTTTATCATAATTCACTTGGACTCTACATGGGATTTGAAAATATATTTTATAAAAAATATGTATTATTTATTTAGATAATATATATGATATATATATATATAAAGTTAACTGGATGGTTTTACTAAGACTTACACAATTTTTGCCTTAAAAAAAAAAAGAAGGAAAGACTATTGCTACTACTAATATTATTCCTTTGTGAGCACATTTTCTAGGTCCTGTTATCAGATTCCCAGGAATTCCAGTCCTTGGTTAACAGCTACTGTCTAGTCCTTGGCTAATAGCTACTGCAAGTTACAAAGTTGGAGCTTTTTCTTTCAGTTGAACAAAGCTCTAAATATTTCAATGATGCATAAAGTTAAGGAAGTAGATAACTCATAAGTAAGAGAGACACAAGAATTCGCAATGACAATGTAAGTTTTCTGCCCAAGACAGGTATAAAAATATCATGGTATGACTGAATTAAGGTCCATCATAATCGATGAATAAACCCCCTACATTTCAGCTCAGTCCTTGTATCTGAAAATAATCAACACACCATCAGGAGTGTTTTTTAAATTTTTCACACTGGGATAATGAACAAGACAGACATTACATACACATCAGTGCTTATTCTTGAATCTCTAACAAAATCAGTTGGGTTACAATTTGATGATTTGTGTTTTTATTTTGTTTTGTTTGTTTGTTTGTTTGTTTTTTACACAGCTTACAGTATCTAGGCGTGTATGTGAATTTTCCCAAGCTTTAGAAAAATAGATATTTTGCATTTACCAATGCAGATTCTAATATTTTAAAGTATTTGACTAAGATTAAATAACTTCCTTAATTTAAAATGTTTTTGTTGATCTTTCTAATCAGTCTGCTGATTGAAAATTCACACTTTAAACATTTAACTGAAAATTGAATACTACAATGATTGGAGAGACACATACCATTTTATTCTTTGCGTGTCTCTAGCATAAGGTAATGCAATGAGAACCCCAACTTTTTGTCTTTAGTTGAATTAAAATCTTGGCACCATTAACCACACTAAACCCAGCTTTCTGTTCATGCTAGCAGCTCTTAAAGCAAATGTGGTAATTGTAAAGTGACTGGGAAAATTTACAACTCAGATATCACAGTTATGCCTTAATGAAATATATGCTGCCTAGTGCATTGATGCTGTTTCTTTGCCTACTAACTACATACATTTGAGTACCTTCTCTACCTAGATAGCATTAGGACAGCTTCAAAGAAAGGATTTTTACGTCTATCCCCTGAGAATTAATAACATTAAAAGCTGTGTTTCAGAAGAATAATTCAAAAAGTAAATAATAATAACAGCAAAAATCACAAGTTAGTATAAAATCATCATCTTGCTATGTGTGACAATTTGTTCAGAACAGAGAGGACACAACAGACAAATAGCAGCAGGATTGAGTTATAAGGAAGGACAGCTCCTTAACCACAGATGGAACATATTTCCTCATATTCCTTCTGAACCACAGTACAGATTCTGAGTAATAATAAAAACATATTTCCATTCCCACTTTACACAAATTAAGTAGTATTAATTTAAGTAGTTAATACTGTAGCTGCAGAGACTAAATACTGTTTTTTAAATTAGCTGAATTAGCTCACATAGCAGATTATTTAATAATTATAAATCTGCAAAATAAACCAAATCATAGTCCCTTCCTCACTTATTACAACTTGGTGATTTTTCATGTCAAAGGTATGTCCTCTTGGCAAAGGCAACTGCAGGAAACAAGCTGTTGTTCGTGATCTTGTTCTGGGAGGATTAGGCAAGTAATACATTACCTTTACATTCCTAGAGGAGTTATCCAGAAAGTTAAACATAAGAAGAATATCTTCTATTGCTTTTCCATCATTACTTTAAAAAAATTTATGAGCACTCACGTTGTTCACTTATTATGTGCTTACAGTTCGGCAAGTGAATAGTCATTAAAAAACCAGCTAATAAACCTCCAAGTAGAAAGAAAAAAAATCATAGACTTTTTTATCTGTTAGTTAATATTCCATTCTTCAAAATCACATCTGTTTCTGCATGCTTCTTCTTTTCTCTAATTCAGTGATGAAGAGCTTTTACAGAAGAATACTGATGACCCACATCAGCATCTCAGATGTAGACATTCCTGAATACAAAAATAATTGGCTAGGATGCCTCTAGTCTGCAATTTTATTTTATTTTGCACTAGAACAGGTTTCTTGGAAATAGAAGTTAACACATGTATGTGTCTTTCTGTTAGAAGGCTAAAGATCCCATCAAGCTAGCCCTAATTTCATGTTTGCAAATGCTCTGTTACATTCTCGCTTAGCATGGAGAAAACACAAAAGATACCCCTCGTCTCTGGAGTTAAAAGTACTCCCTGCCTAAAAATTAAATCATAACTCATTGGCTTCTGAAGCAAAAGGGCAAGACCTAAATTAAATTTATGTCTCCACTGGTGGGAAGCATCTCCAGCTATTTTGCTGGCTGTTCTGGAATTTCTTTGTCTTTGGTTCATATGCTTTGATTCACACTTTGTTTCTTGTGGAGCTGATGGACAATTGCAAATTATTCTCCACCAGAATTCAGTGCTGGCTGTACTAAGGATCCAGTCACCAGGAAAAAATAAATAAATCAGCAACAACAAATTCCTTTAACTACTAAGGGAGTTAGCAACATTTTGAAAGAAAATTGTAGCATCATTCAGAAACAAATAAAATATAATTGTAAGCTTTCCAGCACAGTATGGATGGCAGATGTATTTACCTAAGGGTTCCTCCCTTTTACTACTTACTGGACCATAAAAGCCAAATTTGCCTGAGGGGCTTCTATGGAAGTCAATGAAAATCATCCACACGCTTGCATGAAAAGAGGAAAACTGTATTTTTATATAACCATCATCTGTTCCATTCTATGCCTCAACATTCAGCTGACTGGGAGCATTGCATAGCAAGATTTGCTACGTACCTAAGGACAGCATTTAGCGATAAATGGAGTCTCCACTGCAAGCTCCCTTTTCAGGGTGCAAGATTGCCTCTGGTAAGATAGCAATTTATTCAGGAGTAATTCACTTTCTAGATTGAGTGGCATTGAAACTGGAGATGCAATTCATTTCACCCACATTCACAAGCATTTTACACATGATGATAATTCTGCCCATACAACTCTTGAAGTTAATTCCAGAAGGCTTTGGGTTTTCTCCGAAACAAGATGAATGATGGCTTCTTCACATAAACAACATGCTGATTTTATGTTGAATTCATTACTAAGTGAAAAGATTACCTGCAGCCTTAGATAGAGCACTTGCGCCCCAAAGCTACAACGCTTGTTACAACCATCGATCTGAAAATAGTACAAAAATAGGGAATGAGACAAACATGATACCAGAAATCCAGTGGTAAAAAGTCCTTGTTATCTGATTTGTAAAGCAGATTACCCGAAGAATTTCCTTTAGACCATGAACAGCTGGTGGCTGGTACAAATTAGAAATCTGCTCTTCCTCATCCACTTCCACATGTACTTCACCAGACTGAACAGTAAGAATATAACAGAAGCTGGGAGGAGGAAGATTAGTTGTCACCTATTAAAAAGTAAAGAAAAGAAAAGTGACCTTAAAACAGGTACTTTAATTTGGCCAGTCAAGTTTTTCAATAATAGGCAAAATGAACAAAACAACTTATATTTTAAGAGGGATGGGGAAACAAAATTATATGAGTAAGGACTCCGATGTAGAAGTTGACTTAATAAACCAACATTCATAAGTTATAAGTGAAATCAGCTTTTGTGCATCATTCTTTCCATAATCTGACGTTGATCCTCATCACAAAAACAACTCATGATTTGGCACACTTGGCAAACACAGTGACTCTTTCAAGGTGCTTTTTGTTGTTTTGCATTTTTTTACTGTATGGTAGGAGTGCCTTGACTCTTTATTTTTTTAACATCCATAACTTTTCTGAGATTTGGGGACTTTTGCATGTGGGTGGGTTTTTGTGATAATAAACAGCTGCCGAACTTTTAAAGTTGCCAAATTAAATCCAGGACAGCACAAGGAGATAATGAAGAACAGGAATGCAAGAGCTGCAAGAACTGCTCTCTTTGTGTTATGCCAGATTTTTCTTTCTCCCTTAAAAAGTACCATGACGTAACAACTTTATCAACCACCACTTAAAGAGGTCTCAAACTAGAAAGACTTGTCAGAAAAGACAATGCTAGAAGATAATTTTTATGGCAAAATACTCTTTCAGCAATGTTTGTTGTTAATAAAGCTCCTAATTTCATAGAAGAAATATGAATCTACTAAAGACAGCTGCCCACCCATTAAAAAGAATCTGCATAAAGAAAAAAGCAAAAGAAGCTGATACCCAAACTCTGCCTCTGTCACCAGTAAAGAAGGCATCTAAATGTATATGTGGCTCAAAAGAAATCAGTTCCATAGACCTCTTCCCAATAACATTATCATCATGCTGGCAATATTATTTATGTACCTGTATATAAAACTGCTTCCGTAAAACTGTGCATAAAGTTATAATGTTTGTATCAAGAAAAATGTATCTCAAGTGAAAGAAATCCACTCAGCTAAAAACATGCAGCATTAGAATGCAAGTTGTGATTCTTCGTGGAATGAATTACCATTTCAAACCCATGACAGAAGTGTAAACTACATGATTATGGAAAGTTTCTTCCATTTTCAGATTGCTAATAAAATAGAAAAAATCAGAGTCATAACAACCCTAAACAACATTTAAGAGCTTTGCTCCAGCCATGGATATTCCCATTCTGTTGTCCATACTATTTTAATGCAGAAAAGCATCCATTTCTCTGAGACTTCTAAAACATGCAGATGAAAGGGAGAGTTAAGGAGAATACAGCTATTTCACTCAGTTTCAGTTTTGATTTTATATGTAACTAAGGTCTGAGCTTTTTATTCTTCAGTATAACCCTCTGGGCAGTGTAAAGAACACTCCACATTGGAGATAAAAGATTCTCAGACTTTAGAAATAACCAGTAGTATCCATTTTTAATGTTCCCTGGTTTTGAAACTTGTTTATTTCCAGCTTTGTCCTTATTTTTTTTTCTAGAACCTGCATCTCACTTGACTCCCTTATGGTCTAAACTAAATTTTTAATACCACAAACTTCTTCCCCAGAGAACAGCCTATTCAAGAACAACAAGCACTTGGCTACCCAGAAGCTTCTCAAATGATCTCGTATTACCAAAATGACACTTGATAGGACAGAACTCCTTTTCAAAGACAAAAGGTAATTAAAGGAAAATTACAGATGTGAATTGAGCTTTGCAAATACATAGTAACATACTTTAAATCCATTTTTATACCTCCCCACCCTCTAAAAACAAAGAAACATTATTTTAGTAATTACTTTTGTTTTCATCCTTCAACTGACCTCATATGAAACAAGTATCAGTCAAAGTTATCCTAATTAGAGGAAGACCTGCTTCCAGCAGTCAGTCTGTCTTCACAGAAGTTAATCTTTGGAAAAGTACTTTCAAACCTAAGGCTAAAAAGTGCTTCTAAAGAGTAAGTTGGTATCCCTGTATTTCTCAGCTGGCTCCATGCTATCTACTATCTCTTTCCTCCTACAAGGAGGAGAGAGGAAGAATTTGTCTGGACATCTTACCACTCTAGCTCTAGAGGATTAATAAGGGGATAATTGCATCATTTTGGAAAGATGTTGCTGATCCAAAGGGCTTCAGGTTAGCCTGTGAGGTTGTCAGAATCAGTAAAACAAAACTTAGTAGGTAAACAGAGGGAAAGAATCTTGATTCCCAAAATTAACATGATTATACCACCAACAAAAATACTAGTTGTGGGTGAAAAAATTCATACTCATAATAATAAAACTTACCATTTCAGCATCTTGACTTTGTCCGAGAACTTTTACAGGCACTACTGGAGGCCACAGACTGTCTATCAGACTAAAAAGTCCTAATGCCCTTCAAAGAGACCAGTAAAATCAGCTTTAAAATATTTTCCAGTGTTACACATTATATTAAAAAGATTCATTAAGAAATGTAATTTAAACCATTGCATGATTATGAAAACAATTTAAAATCATATTTATTTTCTGGAAGTTGGTTTTGATTTGGTCTAATTAAATCTCCATCATTTCTGCTGCAGGGCGGAGAGGGAGGGAAGGGATGTATCACATTCAGTGACAAAAAAGTCATATTTAATCCTTTGCTACAAACAGCTTGCTACATGACAAAATTCAGGGGAACTGGGGTAAACACTAGCTTGGGAAGGACACAGATACCAGTACAACCTCTTTTAAAAAATAGCTTTCAACTATTTTACTATTAAAAAAAAGTTTTGCTTCTAAAATTTTCATTTCTTGTTTTTTGTTGTTAACAGCTGATTGCAACTGCTTTCAGGAAAGTCAGTTATTATCAGATATAGAGAAACAGGCAAGATTTTGTTATCTTAAGTACATGAGCAGAGGATGGTCTCCCTCCTACACAGTTGCCCATTTAGTTATTCTATTCTATTCTATTCTATTCTATTCTATTCTATTCTATTCTATTCTATTCTATTCTATTCTATTCTATTCTATTCTATTCTATTCTATTCTATTCTATTCATTTATTTATTTATTTTCCAAGTTTCACACTTTTGATTTAAAAACAAACATACAATTAACAGTCCAGCATATTAAGGTAAGATGTGGCAGACTCTTTAGCAAACAAAGCTATACTTTGCAGCAGTTCAGTGGCTGCCTTGTGAGTTGATGGAGCATCCTTGCTGGACGAGCAGTAACATCTGAGGGAGAGGCCAGGAAAACAGCTGAGGGAGGGGAAATAGCTACAGATAACCAACTTGAAGAGGCATGCATTTTTGAGTTAAAGCTCTGAGTTATCTTGTCCCAGTCCTCTCTTCTGTGCAGTTGAAGTACTGAGATCTGGATTTTAACCCCACACTGACCCTATGAACAAGTTGTCTTTTCCTCCAATAAAAAACCCCCACTATTTCTGATGCAGCTTTAAAAAATGAAGTCCAAAACTTGCTAGAAGTAGTATTATCTTCTAAACCCAACTGCTTAGAAGGAAACCACATACTCTGGTACAGGACTGAAGCACGTTGCATTATGCTGCTTCTCTTCAAGGGGTCATGGAAACTTTCCTTTTAAAGTTCTGCTTTTAGCTCACTTCTGCTTAAGCTTACTTATTTTTGCATTTTCCTAGTCTTTCTCCAAATCCTTAAGTGCTTAGATTTTGGGTGTCTACAGACTGAACTTCTTACCACATTTTTTTCATCAAGTGCCAGGTATTGTCTGTAATTCATTGTTAATAGTGATGCCTTTGGACCAGCACTACAAGAAATTTTACGGATGCAAATCTCAAAGTAGATCTTGTGGAATAAAACTTCTGGTTCACAATTCAGTAACAAACTGGCAGAGTGAAAAGATGATGTTGCTACCTGTAGTTGCATTCTCCACACTAATGAACAGATCAGAAACACAAACATGTTGCTCTTTTACAGAAATGAACTTCCTGACTTATACAGCATCAAGCCCAAGGCTGTAAAAGGAGAATGCTGAGCTCAAAGACCGGGGTGTTTATTTTTCGTTTTGTGTTTTGTTTTTAACAGTGAGAGCATTAAAACACACAAAGCAACATTTCTTAGGTATTAAAGAGATTTTACAGCAAAATGACCACTTCTTGAATCCTTGATCTGGGCAAGATTTTCTGTTTAGTATTGTACAGAACTATGCCCTCTCTACAGACACAAGGGGGGCCGATGCCCACAGAAACTAACTAGTCTTGCTAACTGGGAGATGAAAGAGAAGAGTTACTGAAAGAGAGCACAGCCTCTTTTACAACTCGGGCAGTTACTCAAGTGGCCTTCCTCACATAACCTGCAGCACGAGGGCAGAGCACAGATATGAACATACCACAAACTCTCTGTGTGTACAGAGATTGCACATTTATCAACTTAGAGCAACTAAGCCATGTTGTTGCATATTCATGTCTTCAGACAGACCTTATGCTGATCTCTCCTGTGTATTATTAAGTGTTCAAAGGGACATGAAGTTGTCCTTTCTTCTTTAGCTCTCTTCCAACTGTTACCCCACATCAGTATATCTAAGATATACAGTACATTTTCTCCTACTCCTTGTGTCCTTTTGGAGAAGGCTATCTACTGCTTGAATTACAAGCACTTAATTATTAGTAAATGACAGTATTTGTTTACAAGCAGGCTGAGGGTCAATGCTGTGTGAGGAATGTCTCCGGAACATCTTGGCCCTGTTATTTCTTTGACAGCAGTCAGGCCAAGAGCAGAGACATTTGCCAACCAAAGGATTTGTAAGTTCCAAATCACATCCTGCTGGGATCCTTGTGTACCAGCTGGGATGTTCTCTCTGGAGCTGTCACTCCATCAGTTGGTGTCCCTGGTGAGGAGCTCCCCTCTTGCTCCACCCACTAATATGCCTTCAAAAAGGTAACTCTCTCTTTACACTTATGGACTTTGACCTAGCAGAGGGGGGAATGAGTGAGGGCACTGACAGTGAAGAAATAAAAAAGACATTGTGTCCTCTTCTGTAGAAAATCACTATCCTCACAGAAAGAATAAAATTCATTCTCTTTTATTGGCCAAGCAACACTCAAACCCCATTTCAATCTGACTTGAACAATGGGTGTATTTTATCCAATATGTGTATCCTTCTGTGGCTATAGAGTCAGGACAAGAGATGAACAGCTGGCTCTGTGCTATAGTGAAGAGACATGGTTAGCTCCCATGTGCATAAAGAGCCTCCCTGGTGACAGAAGGCAAAATAAAAATGTTAAAATTTTGCTCTGTGAGTGTAATTACTAGTTACTGTCTTAAAAAAAAATCATTTTAATTACAGAAGACAGACTTCTAAGAAAGGAAAAGCAGAGTGAAAAATGAGAAGAAACAGGCTGAAGAATCAAAAAGAAAAAAAAACCATGTAAAGTATTTAGAATAACTTTTTGGTTTTGGTTTTTTTTTTTTTTTACTTTAGAGGCTAGAGCTCTATTGTAGTACTCTATAACTTTTCTTTAAAAAAAAGGAAAAAAAGACACAGGTCATACCAGGAGAAGACAAAAATCATCTATCAGATTCTAAATGACTCAACTCTCTACTTCCCATGACAGACTTGAACCTATGTTTGGTAAAAAAATTTTTGTCTCATCATAACATGTTTACTGTTTAACACCAACACAATAAGACCACCAGTAACTCCATAACTGAAGTGGAGTGTTACAGCATAGAATTCCACAGAAATATGGATTTATGACAGGCAGCTATACCTCTCTTCTGTAAACCCACGTCTTCAAGGTTTGCTTATATATAATGGGATTTTTATATACATGTGTATATGTCTATATACATACAACATACAAAAAAGTTTTTTTAGTGTCCTTAAGTATATTTATTATCCAATGTCCTCAAAAAGCATCTCTCTCAAACTTTCCTTTCTAAACTTCAGTACATCTTTTCTCTGCATCCACAAATGCCAACTGCCTGCTGTGTACTCTGTTCTGACAGCAGTCAGAGAATTTTAAAGATTTAATACTGTTAAACAGGCTCAATACATGACTGAGAAAATGCAGAATATATATGCAACACTTGCAGAAATTAATCCTGACCTATTTAACAAATCAAATTAAACTACTCCATAGAAAAATCACTAGAAGATAGGAGTGATACTAATAAAAGAGCATTTACTTTTCCTTCACCAGGATTCTCATCACAAATGATGACTGTGCTGCTCTGCAAAGAAGTTGCTTTAGTTTGCTCACCTAACCACCTTCCTTCTCAGTTTCACAGCTCACTAGGAGACAGAAGTCACCTTCTGCTTCTAACCTTCCTGCCTTGTTTTGCCCTTCACTGCAGTCAAATGGCATAGATTGGTATATGCATACATTCATACACCTATTTGCTCTATGACTTTTTTGGTAAAAACATACAAATAAAGAGCAAAGGTGTTGTAACTATAGACAGCCAGTAAACTGATAAACGAGTACTTAGGCTATCAGCACCTCTCTGATCCTGTGGAAATTCCATTCATTTATACTACAAGCTGTACTACAAAAATCAAACAAGACCAAATTTTAACTTTTCAAAACTATTTCACTGACTCTAACCTGACAACTTCCTTTATAATTTAATAAGGAGATTTTGTTTATTTCTCTTACATGCATGAGGTTTCAGCTACAGTTCTGGTCCAAGAATTTGGTGTGTGCCATACCTGATTCAACGCTTAGCATACAGCTTATAGGCTGGGGTATTTTCTGACTTTAACAATCATAACACAGTCTCAGGGGAAAATTACAACAGGGAGAAAATATCAGCAATGTCAAAGAGAGTTAAAGGAAAAGAAGGTTCATAAGTAGGAAAAGAAGAAACACTATGTAAGGTTTACAGCAAGGAACAAGAAGATGCTAGGACTCTCTTCCAATATCTTCCACTGCTTTGCTCTGAGGACTCCAGACTTGGCACTTCTCTGCTTCCTCCTCTCCTACTTCTTACAATTTTAGTCTAAAACAAAACAGTTTTCTTTGGCAGTGTCAGTCTCAATTATTAAGAACTCAAAAATAAAGCAATTCCTAGCCCTTTGTGCAAAACTAAGAAGAAATTCCTAAATAATCACCTAGGCTGCATAAGCTTCAACTCTCAAGGGACAAGTAATCCAAATAAAAAGTTCATACTGTAGGCTACCTCTCCCTTTAACTGACCTACTAAGATCTTGTAGTGCACAAACTATGCAACACCACATTTTCTCAGACTTTAGTAATAAAAGAAACAAAGCCACAAAGTAAAAATCTGAGCCTACTAAACCAGCATCTCAGTCAAAAAATGAAGAGGGAGGAAGGGCTGCTGATTTTTCCCAAAGTTTTGTTTAGATATATGAAATTATTTTGTTAAACAATTTACATACTTTAATAACTCAACTTTCTATAGTACATTAGAAATTACATGTACTACATTAAACCACTGAAATGATAACATAAAAATACTTTCAAATCGACATGGATATGCCTATGTTATTCTCCAGTGATGGTTACTAAACACATTAAAGACAGAAGCACTGAAGATACAAGTAGAAGTCCATGCTTATAAAGAATAGAAAACTCAGAAGATAAAAAAAGATAATTTCTGATACATAAGCAGTCACAGAAATTGATAAAAAAGTAATGCAAATATTCAAAACTCCAATATGATTACTGAAATAATGCTTTAAATGGAACTCAACTTTTAACCACAGCAATTACTGAAGTGTTTCAGGACCTCAAAACCTCAGAGACGTGGGTGGCTCTTTTAGAGCCAGTCGTTTTGGAGGAGGGAAAACTAAAGGAAGGAAGTTCTGACCTCCTTGCTCTGTGGAGAGTTCTTACTATCACATTTCCTGTCTATGTCTAGCAGCTGAAACACTTACTTGTGTATCAGTTAGCAGTGGTCCTCTCTTCTGAGGGCAAAGCAAAACGAAGAGAAAGTACACAGTGAAGAGTAAAGAAAAAAAAGAGAGAAATAGAGGCCAGTGAAGCATGAAACTTAAATAAAAAGAAGAGGAAAAAAAAAAGAATGAAAGCCCTCAGGCACAATAGTGACCACTACAGACATACAGAGAGATTTCACATTTCAGTGCCTAACATTTGAAAGTTTAAAATGACAAACAACAGAAACCAACTTTATTTGAAAATGCAGAAATGTTTCAGAAGAACTTAACACTGGTTGTTGAACTCTGTTCAGAGTCTACTTACTTTAGAGGAAAATCCAACAGATAGTACAGCCTGCTATGAATTAAATGTTGGTTCAAATGCCAAAGCTTATGAGTTGATGTATCCTTCTAAATGTTTTAGCCTATCCAACTTAAGCGTGGATTTTAACACTATCAATGCAATAGCTGCCTCTTCTTTTGAAGCTTATTAAGTGTTTTTTGAATTTAGGGACAAAATTTGTACCGCCACCCTGTGTTCTTCCTCCTCTCTCCCTTTATAAATGGGTGTCATCCATTCCGCTGAAACTCTTCATATTTTTAACATATAAGAAAGCATAAAATGAAGAAGTAGGTACATGTGCTATACTCAGCTGTAAAACAACTCAGTGCTTGGAAAATCAGGTGAAAAGACACACATTGTCAAAATCCAAATTATGCGTGGAACTCCAGTCAGGTATAAACATAAAATTAATAGTTTTTGTTGATAAAGACACATATCTAACTACAAAGTTTATCCTAGCTCATTGAAATTAATTTCTGGTAGGAAGCAGCAACTGTGACAATTTATAGGTTATTTACTCCTGAGGCATTTTAGTGAGTGCTCAGTCCCTGCACCTCGTTGCATCCATTTAGTTACTGGTTATACTGGACATACTTGAAACATGCCTGGGATCCATTAAAATCGGGGGGGTTATATGTTAGCTGCACTGCATACGGATTCAGAACCAACACTCCTGCCTCTAGCAGCACACGCTCAAAATTTCACTTCCTCTTTCTCAAAGGGCTGAATTTAAGAGTGACACATGAGGTAGTGGGAGGGCGAGAGCGAGAATACATGCCTCTAAGGAGCCAACACCACCAGCAGCAGATCAATGAACATTTTTCAGTCTTTTCCCTTTAAACCACTGTAATATTTTTATTCTTTTTTTTGCTGATACTAAGCATGCAGTTCAGGGCATAGTTGCAGGAAAGGCTAGGAGACAAGTATGAATGGGAGGGTGAAGAGAAAAGGTGTCGGGAAACAGATACCGAACCACGTAAGTTAATTCAGCTGCTACAATACTGTTTCCTAACTTATCCAGCAGCCTCAAGAAGAGAGTAGAAGAACTACTGGAAACTGAACACTGAACAAGCTATGGCAACTCTGCCATGACTCAGCCATGTCCATCTGTCTTATAGGATTGCCAGAAACTGGGCTGCAAAAGGAAACACCACTTCCTTTACTGGATGGCAAAGGGAAGGATTTCTTGAAGGAATGGTTTGGGGTAGTATGTTTTCTGTGGGGTATGGGACTTTTTCTGAAAACCACCTAAATCAGTGAAAGACCTTCAAATGACCTAGTACGAGGCCCTAGTACTTGTTAGAGCATATGAGTATTCAAAACCAATATTCAACATTAACAGTGTTTCTCTCAATGAAAGATTACTATGATTTTTTACAGGGTTGATCTTCATCAAGACAGGACATGGTTGTATAAGTTCTTATCCCACTTTTCTTTTGGAACACAAATGTTTTCTTATTGGAGAAGAAATGGGTTTAGTCTTCAGCACATCTTAACAGTAGAGGTCCATTCCAAAGATCGAATAATGCTTAGAGCCAGGTTTTTGCCTGAATGTAAAATACTTCTTATTACAGGTTTATAGGTTTTTAGCCCTTGAAATGCAACTTCAGCTTAACAACAGTGATTTTCAAATTACATTTACTGGAATGATGTTAAACATTAGATACTTGATGATGAGGATGGATGATGGCCTGGAAAATTTTCTGAACAATAGCAGTAGTCCATTGATGCAAAATGTTTGAAAACTTCTTGTATCTATTAGCAAATCTCCTCTGCCTCATGGAGGGATGGAGGAAGTACTCTGTCTCTGATTACAATCCATGTGACTGTGGGACAACATACACATATGGGATCTTATTAGCCATTCCTGGCTTTCTCCAGATCATGTGCTTCAAAGGCACAAGGAAAAAAGTCATTACTTTTCCCTCGTATTTCCTACATTTTATTCCCTTTTGTCCATTTTAAAAGCCACTGTCAGACTCCAGGAAACAAACAGTTTAAAAGTCATCTCCTTCCAAAAAGTAATTGGTGTTCTCAAAAAAAAAAAAAAAGAGGCAGCAGTCTTTCTTGCAGGGCAGACCACATAGTTCTTATTCACTCATATGCTGCAAGCCAAGGTTGGGCACTCACAGGCACATCCCATCATGTGTTTGGATATACCACTGGCTCTGGAAATCTATTTATCCAGTGGCAATGAGTTCTACAGCTTAATTATGCTCCCTGCGAATAAGTACTCCCTCATATTCATTTCAGCTATGGCTTTACTGTGGTTTCCATCACACCTAGAATGTGTCCCAAACACTTAAAAGTAATAAAAAGTTATAAAGCAGAACTTAGGCTGAAACAATTAAGAAAGAATAAATCCCTGAACAATTCCACCACCCACCCATCTTGTACAATGAAATCACGTTTTAACCACTGCACTGTCCCCGAAGCTACACTAGCCATTTTCTTTTAATGTTCCCTAGCAGGGTTACCACCAGCACAGCTCCAGCTGAGCCACCAGCATTTTCAGCAGTGTGTCTTCTAATCATCCTCAGAATAGCCAGAAGTAAGTTACTGATGCTTTGAAACAGAATTTACATTAGAAAAAGTCTGTCTCTTATTAGCTAGGCAGAGTACTGGAAGCACCAGCAGCCAGTTGTAAAACTTCATTTGTATCCAGAATTCCAAAGCCATTATTTAATTTGTTTGGAAAAAATGTAACTCGGAAAAAAAGCCAACAAAATAATTAAATAAGAAGACGTGTTTGTTATTAAAGGTCCATAAAAATGCAAGTAGACTTGAAATCCAAAGGATCTGAAAATTAACACTGCAAGTACATAAAAAGAAAAGCATACTGAATAGGGCTGGCTGGAAAACAACAATTCCATTTTGCTAAACATTTCAAGGCTTTGAAATTTGTTTTTGTTCCAATATGAAACAAAAATGAGACTTTCTCAAAGTTTTCATGAAATGAGAATGAGAGAGAGAATATTCACTCCCTCTGGACCTGAAAAAATCTTCCCAACAAAGTTGTCTCCAAAATAGATAATGTTTCCATGAAACATTCTGGTTTTGATGAAACAGCATTTTTCAACAGGAAAAAAAGTGTCAGCAGAAATACCATAGCCATTCTAATAGCAAAGGCTTATCTAGATCGGAGGCTCGTACGAATAAATTATGTTGAGAACTGAACCAATCTAATTATATTTATATAGGTCCCCATGAGAACACTGTATCACTTTCCCTAGAAAGATAATCTGTAAGATACTTTAACTATTTAATTTTTTTTTCTGACTGAAGTTATTTTATTTTATTCAAAGAATGTAAAAGGAACCACAGAATAAGCAAAATCTGAGAGGTACCGTAAGTCAATTTGTTACTAACCTGAGGGGATTTTTCTATAAACCTGATGACATTCTTATTTCAAAATAGGATTTTATATTTTTTTTTAAGAAACTTAAACTATAGTTCTAAAGCCATACAGACTTAAAAGAATTAAACTCTCATATAGTCAGAGAAAGCCTGTGCTTGAAAGTTCAACCCATACTGGGCAGCACTGTAGAAAAGCTTACTACAATAAAAAGTTCTGCAATAGAAGGGAGGTGAACTAATGTTTTTAAGTCTCTGAATCTACTGAAGACGAAGTAACCATTCATATTTTATTAAATATTGCATACAGCAATTCCTTTCTCTGCTAAGGGTGTATTTGTGCATTAGCTTATTTATGCTATTTTGGAGTACAGTGGGGTCAAGTACAACTGGATGCCCCAAAAGTAGCAATAAGGACTTTTAATTGAACAAAGACAGGTTCGGTTGTTTCAAAGAATGTTGGTCACAGAAATAAATAAAAAGGCAGATCATCTCTGCCTGCCACATCAACCAATACGTTCTCCCATTAGTTGTTCTCACCTTCCTCTTGTAGCTCTCTGTAAAATTTTCATTCCAGCTAAGCAGCAGAATTTTCCTTCCCATCTCCTGCAATACTGTTCAATGTCATCTGTGGAACTCAGGGACTGCAGCTGCACTTCACTGAACATGCCATAGGCATCCTGGACAAGGAGGCATAACCTGCAAAACATTCCTCTGTTACTCATTGGCTGGGCTTCATAACAAACCAGTGAGCAAATTTCTGAAAACTGTATTACAAACTTCAGGACAAGGTTTATGCTCTACAACATATAAACAAAACCAAGAGATTTTGTTTCATTAAAGTTTTTCTCATGTACATTTTCAGGAGATAAAAGAGCCATGAAATAGAGAAGCATGACTGAAACAAAGTGTATAAGGCTTGCACTGGAGATTAGATGAATTAACTGTTATGCACTATGTAGTTTGTGTACTTATAAAGAAAGAAAGTTGAGGTTTTGCCTTAGTTAAGGTGAATTCTGCAATGCAGACAGTGCAATGACAGAAACATACACGTGTGTACAAATATAAAAATTCTGCTTAGAAGTAAATAAAGCAACATATTTCACAAGTAATAATCACCAACACTGAAACTGGCAAAGCAAGCATTACATTTCCTATAACTTTTTTTTTTTTAAGAAAGAGTTCTGAGGAGGCAAAAAAGAGTGAAACATCAATTTTTCTTTTTAAAAAAACCCAACATGTAACTGCAAATTGGTATATTCAGTATTGGGTATGAGGAAGCCCAGAGAAACTATTTTAAGAAGGTAATTAAAGAACCTGCTAAACAAACAATTTGATTAATCTATGGAAGATGGGGCTGTAAGGCTGGGAAGTATTGCTTAACCAAGTTGCTGGCATCTTGAGAAGATATTACTGTTGTAAGAGATAAGGCAAAGTCAGTGGATGTCATACATTTAGATAGTCAAAAACGCATTTCACAAGATTCTGCACCTGAGATGAGCAGCCACGATAGCATGAGTCATGCAGGGCTGGAGGAAGGAGGCTGCTGTCTACAAGATGGGTTTAATTGCCTCAGAAAGAGACAGTTAAGCATGGAAACTTTTCAAAGTGAGTCAAAAATTACCTTTGAGGGTAGCACATGCATCCTTATTTCTATATAAAACTCAGGGGTGCACTAGGGAGCAGAATTCAGCTCATTTCATGCCAAAACTACCTTCCCCAGAGCAGCACCATTGTTCACAGCAAGCCAACTCCAACTGCTTTTGGAGCACATCATGTAACATACACACATCCTGAAAGCATTCAACAGTAGTCATTATATCTTTATAAATTGCATTTTAAATTAAATTAGTTCCTACATTGAAGAAATTCATGTATTTTCTTTGCCTGGAAAAGTAAGCATGTGGAAGACCATTAATCACACTTTCCTTGTTTGTTATGAACTGTCTAACTTTGGCTTACACCCTTAAGAAAGCTGTATTCAACATAAGCTACAACCCCAAAGGCTTTCAGACATCAGCAGTTATGCGAGCACCAGCTAAGAGTCCTCATTTTTCAGACTCTGGTGTTGGTTTTAAGGAACAGGGAGGGGTAGGACTGGACACAAACAAAGGCTCCCATGTCTTCCCCATATGTCTAGCTACGAGGGTCCCGTACAAACAGAGTCATCACCAGAAAAAAAACCAAAACAAACTAAAAAAACTACATTTGCCTGCTGCTTTCCATGTCAGGACTTTGCAATCAGTTAAGAACTCCCCTGAGTTTTAACTGATTTGACTGAAACTCCTTGTGATGCTGTTTTGTTTGGAAAACCACAGCTCATATGCTCTGGACATTTCTGAAAATCAGATTGAGGGGAACCGGAAAAACAAAGCAAACAGTTTTGCCTATGTTAACAAAACATTGACTGTTAATTGTGAAAAATTAGGCCTCCATATCTTGGAGCAAGGAAGGGCCAACTGAGTTAGCGTCAGATCAGATCAGTTCAGCAGTCTCTTAACTGATCACTGGGATTTCTCATATCTTTAGTGAGACATAACTGAACACAAGTAAGTTCCAGACTAGCTGGCACCAGGGTCATATTAAATCCTCTGGGACATGTTAATTGCCCAAATAAAATTAGCTTGGTTGGTGCTGAAGACATCAGTCACTAAAAGTGCATTTTTCCATGCCCTTTTAACTCAAGCAATGAGATGGTTTCTGTCAGACATAGGAGCCTCAACTCCCCACATCCCTGGCCACAGATTTCCATCCCTTTGTGGTGGTGGCATAAATGGTTGGGACAGGAAACTGATCTGACCAAAAAAATTCTGTAGCCAAATCATCATCATCATCATCATCATCATCTGAGTTCCTTGAAAATTAACTCTGCAGAAGTAAACTCCTGTTTGCATGGAGTACTACTTCTAGACAAGGATGTATTTTCCTCGAAGCTCTCACTCCAGCTGTCCAGATGCAGCACGACATCTCAGGTCATATGATGGGAGAACGGTCATCTTATGACCAAGCTCAATGCACTGAAGAACTGTGTAATTTGAGGCTCCTATCACTAATGTTCCCACTCACGCTAGAAAAACATTCATGATTATTGGCATCATGAAGCAACACAGGGCAGCAGAACCTATAGCATCAGATTCCAAGTACTTTTGTTCTGTCAGGTTTGTACACATGAGCAGACAGACACTATACTACACTTGTTCTAACAGTATCCAAAAGATAGCCATGATTTCTCTGCAACATGCGTTTCAAATGAAATGCATATGTTCACTCCCTCGGAAGACAGAATTTCACAAATAACCTTCAGATGCCCAATTTCAGACTAAAAGAGGAATATCCCAAACCAACGCCATGAAGAGAACTTCACAAACACATGGTCCCTGCTTCACCATTCTTTTAAAACAGTATGAATGAATGATGACAAAACCTTGAAATGCCATAGGTATTTAATGACAGGTGACAATTGATTTTCCTACTTAATGACTATGATAAAACCAGTTGTATCCCACAACACACTCAGTGATGCACTTGGAGAACTACCCCCCTGTTCTTCGAAATTGGTTCTGTTCTTATGGATTTTGCACATGCTGTCAGCATCACTGACAGTAGTTCAGCTGCATGCAGAGGCTGTTGATTCACGACCTTAACTTCCTCACTAGCACTGTTTTTTTCCTTGATTTCACTTCATTCCCAGAAAAGTGCATGTGTATTATTTTCCCATGTTGCAGTGTTGCTCTCATATTACAGCAAATGTGCTTGCAAATTAATTTTTAGTATAAAGTCTAACTGTGATTTAAGCAACAGCTTGTCCCATGATTTCTTCCCCCTTTGAAGTTCGCTACCAGGATAAAATCCCACATCTAAATTGTGAGACAAGTTGCAAAGCCAAAATTAGTATCTGCCCCCCAGGAATTCAGCATTTATGTTTTGTGCACATCTATCACAAACACTTTTTTTTTCATAAAATGTGGGTTTGTACTGAGTCAGTTAATCAGGTTAAACATACCTTTACAAATGCCCTGTCAGTATGCATAGTAATGAACTGATAAAAAAAAAAAAGACAGGTAACATCTCCAAATTAATCAGTGGTGCTTGTGTGTGGAGGAAATAATGGTCATCTTTATTTTTGGGACAACAGGATGCAACCCTGTGTAAGACCTCAGTTTAAGATATGGTTTTGGAAATTGAAATTTCTCATGTAAAATAGCAGAATTCACTCCAGAAGAGTAAGGGGTAGCAGGAAAGCCAGTAGAGAGCAAAAGTGGGAGAGCAGACTAAGGAAAAGTTGAAGTATGATGCATGGGTAATAACAAAGGGGGCGAAGATAGGGAATTATGAAGATAGGGAATTATAAGAACTGAGGCAGAGATTAGCTTTTTTTTTTTTTTTTTTTTGAGTAATGACACAGTAAGTCTCATGCAAAAGCTTGGGAAGATTTTGTTAATTTGTTAATAGCCAGGAGCAAGGATGGGGGCTGGGGGAAGATGAGACTGATTACTCTGCATTATTTCTATGACTGTGCTGATCTTTAGGACAAAATGTCTCACAGTAGAAATCTGGAGAAGTTTACAGGATTACTGCCATGCCTTTCTCCCAGTTAGTCACTCTTCATGGGTAAAGGGTAAGCAGTTCTTTTACTATTACATTTTATGCAAGAAAAATCATACCCCTCCATACTGCTGCCTTGTATGAGGCAGCTGACTTTCTGGAGAGGTAAGTGCAACAAAAACCTTCTTCATCTTTGGTTATCTCCAGTCTTCTCAGCAGCTAGTGGAAAAGACTAAGAAAAGGAAGATCTCCTCCTGCAGAGGAGATGAGAGTGCATGGAGGCCAGAATGGACTGATTACACAGGTACTGCCTTTACCGAGTCTTGTGAAAACAAGCAGCAGAAATTTGTCACAAACAGATCTTAATCAACAAATAATTGTTTTACCCTTGGGTAGGAGGACAATTGTGTGGCCCACAGTGGCTCTTCTCCATGCACAGTTAGGTTGTGAAGTACAGCATGAGGAACAAGATGGCCAGGCAAATACTGTCACCTCTGCAGAGCTCTGCAGCGACTTCATTAGTTGCTCTTTCTTTGGAAGGGAGAGAAAGAGGGGAATGGGAAAATGTCTGAAAACTAATTGACTTGTATTAGCTCTGATATTTGTTCATTCTTTATCTGAACCATCCATGAGACAGCTGCTGCTGCTTTGTTTGTCAGAAGGACTTCTTATCTCTGTGAGGTGCGGTCCTAGCAAAGGCATAAAGCACACGTACATAAACACACATAAACAAAAACCCCCTCTCCCTTCATCACCAGAGGCACAACACTACCTACACAACTCCAATTCAGCAACTTGTCTGGTCAAGTCTCAAGGTGGAGCTGATTAACTCCTGCTAATATGGCTCAGATTCAAATTGTAACCTGCAGGACACCACCCTACTGGGATTTAATTTCTCCCTACCCTATGAACTCCTTGCATTCACCATACTCATACTGCAACAGAAAAATTAAAGCTCAGGGCACAGGGACAACCATCCATCTTCCCTACCCCCTTGTAACACAAGCAGAATTTCTCTATTAAAAGAACAATATTCACCACATCATCCATTGCTTCATGCTCCCTTTGGACAAGTACGTAGCCTTCTTTAGGGAGACACAAGATTCAGGGGTTTCTGCTTAAAATCCATACTATTTGCTGTCACTAAATAGTGAGTGAAGCTCTACAGAATATAACTATGGATTGAATAATACAAATATAAATTAATGATGGTGATAACTAGCTCCTTCTCTGCATAGGTACAGAGGAAAACACAAGCACAGGCACCACTGTTTTCAGTTTATAAGGGGAATGTCAAGCTAGAATAAGAATCCTGGTCATAACTCCCTCCAAGTACAGACATTTCTAGCACCCAGGCTGGTGTTCTTGTTTGAAGCAGTGAGATGACATGGTAATTTGAAAACTGGAGGTTTAAAATGACTGAAAAGCACAGTTTGTGATCATGTATGTTTTTTTGGGCAACTGTAGAAGAGTCCAGAAGGAAAGAAAGGAGAAGGCAGCTCTGGACCTGGCAGAAGTATAGGTGGAAACTACACATGTCAGAGTATCACCAGGGAAATGAACAAGTCTTATCTCAGCATCTCCAATAGAAAATATGTAGCCTCTCTGGTCTCAGGAAAGGGAACTTTATTTTGCAGGCACTTCCTAACAGAGTATTTCTGTAACATGCTTGCAAGTAACTCACTACAGTAACTATACCAAGTCCATAATTTTGGATTTTCCTTGCTTTTCATTACAATTTTATACATTTGTAAAAAAAAAAGGAGTGAGAGTGGTTATAAAATAACTGTTTATTTTTTTTTCACTTCCTTGAATAATCACTTCAATACAGACTGGAAAATCAAATGCAACTTCCACAAGGTCTTTCATGATTCCCCGCCTGCTGATTGCTTTTTCCATTTCTTCATTCAGGTTAATCCTTCCACCTACTATTTTCTGTCTATGGCCTGAAGAAGCAGCACTTCTGTGGGAAAGGGCTTTTCTGCGTAGGAAGAGACCTGTATGAGCCAAATGTGTCAGCAGAGATACCTTTTTAATGTAGAATGTGCACACAGAGAACAGAGCTCCACAGCACTGTAAATGTTCCCACTCAAAACATGGAACATCACCTGCCTGGTGAGAATTACATACAGCTTGTCAGGAATTGGTGTAACATGAACACCAGCTTTTTGTATTCGCCGTGACAACCACAGCTTCACATGTGACAATTTTTTCAGCATAAACCATTTCTTACAAAAAGTTTCCATGTGGCACCAATGAACTTTTTAAACTCCCCAGCTGACACTGTCTCTAAGTGCACTTTTGAATTAAACTGCTGATGTGTGTGTTTTATGTGTACACAGATTTCTCTCAAAAGTAAACAAAACATTTAAAATGATAAAAAGACATTCCTGACATCCACTCAAACCCAATATGGAGCCTAAGCTGTAATTTCAAACAGTTACATAGTTGCACTAGAAAAATATTTTCAGTATCATGGAGAGCTTATGTCAGATTCAAAAATGAATACTGAAATTCTTCTGCATTCATAGTTTAAATCCAAAGTAATTATGCTATGTAAGTCAATTTTTATAGTGATAGTTGGTTTAGAAGACACAGAAAGTTAAGGAAAAATAACTTCCTAAGTACTGCCTAAAAGTTTGTATAAACTTGGGCCTCAACAAAGCAATAAGGTCTTCCTGCCTCCTTATCCCCCTGGCATTTCCACACTATGTAGCATGTAATTCACAGTCCTTCTGCTAAGATTCATTCCATAGAGCTTGTAATGTAAATAAAGCCAATTTGGGGTAGTAACAAAGAAGCAAGTACATCAGATCACCCCATCTTGTTTCAGACTCACTGTGTTGTTAACTGTATTGGTAAAAAAAATAATGATGCAAACACTCCTCAGGGTCCTCAGTGTACCATTACTTCAGCGTGGAGTCCCTTTAAAAATCCCTTGTTTATTTCAGTATACAATTCAGAGAAATTATTACTTTCCTGTATGGCATGATTTACTAATCAAGAGTAAAAATGTATATTTTGGAAACTTACAGGCTCAGCTGAAAACTGCAAGTCTTTCTTATGGATGATGTCCAATAGAAAAATCATGTTCCAAATATAACATGTAATTACCACCCAGTCATTTCAAGTACTTATCTATGAATCTGAGGAGGGGTTCTTTGTTTATTTTCTTAATCTCAACACTTCGTAATTATTGTTTTGGCATCCAAGAATTCCAACAGTTGGCGAGGTGCTGCCAAAAGATCTTTCCTTGCAAGGTGCTCAGCACCCTCCTTTCCAAGAAAATCAGCATTCGGTTGCTGGTTCTGGCAATGTGTCACATCATCTTTGCCGTGCTATGTTTCCTCCACGCCTCAGTTCCTTATACGTAAAAATCAGAATAAAAGTCCTGTCTTCAAAGGGTGATCTGAAAGCAATAGCTGAATAATACGATTATATCTAGGAGGGCTGGTCCACAAAGTCTATTATGTGTGCTAGATCCCATTTGAGTTAGCAGTATCAGTAGGAGGCTATATATATATATATATTTATGGAGAGACAGAGAGAGAGAAAGAGGGCTTCCTTGCAGTATCAGCCCATTTCTTTCACACTACAGGACTTAGAGAACTCTCAGCTCACCCTGCAAAATTCTCACTGAGGGCTTTACAGCTTCTGGAACGAAGCAAGAACACTGTTTGCAGCAGTACTGGGGTCCCTGATCTTTCAAGATTGTATTATCTGTGGATTCACCAGATTTACTTCTGAACTACAGAGACCATGAATGGGGTCCTAGAAGATTTTATGTAAAAACTAAAAACCAACATACAGTGAGTATTAAAAAAATATCTGTCCATTTTAGTGGGCACTGAACATCCTAAAATATATTCTTTGTAGCACAGCATTGCACATGCACTTCCCACGGCATGTGAAAGGTAAATGAAATATAGTTAACACTGAAGTATATCTTACACAGCTGCAGATGTATTCAATAAGACATTCTGCTGTGTCAATATCACATCAGCCCACTGAACTAGCAGAAAAGTATAATATTCATCACAGTCAAGGGCAGAGCAAAGAGCAAAGAAGAAAAGCAGAAGTGAAATCTTGCTGGGGCTCCTTCCCCAGCAGAAAGGCAATTTTCCCTTTTCTCTCAGGGCCTGCCGGTTCTGTTTTTCACTCACGCTGTTTTCCTTTACTCTGCGCTAGTGGCTGCCTCTCCTAGGTGTGTTTCTAAATGAGGGAGAGGGAGCGTGTTTGTGTGTGCATGCCGTGTGTTTACAAGAGTTATGGTAGCAGTTCTCAGCAGTCCGCTGAGAGTTCTAGGAAACGGCCCCTGTTATTTTATTCTCGGTCAATGTCAGCTCGTGTCAGGCAGTAAAGATCACACAGGACAGCTCGCTCCATCTCGCAGTCCTGGCCGGAGGCCTCAATGGGAGAGGGAAAGGGAGCGAGCTGCGAGTGGGCGGAGAGCCTTCCCAGCACTCTACCAACCACTGCAGGAGGAATTATGATAAACACCACTCTGGAAACCAGATACAACAGTACATTGTGTTCTTCTTCAGAAAAACAACCCGACTTCAGCTCACTTAAAGTAAACAGTTAATCCTGTTTATCTTTTTTTTTTTCTTTCTCGATGAGTTGTTAACAGAACAATCTCTTCTGCAAAGCAAATGAGATCCGTCCCTTAAATTCATACTGATTTTTTCTTCCCTCAAGAAAAAAAAAGCAGTTCGATATGTAAACTTTCTACTATCGGCAAACAGTGTGGAATAACAATCTTTCTTGGCTTAAACTGACTTAACAAAGCAATGCCAAAACTGAATGAAACCTTTCCCTCACTTACATATTTTATTTTGGAAAACTGAAGTCCCAAACAGACTGTTCTATTCATCCCTTTTAACTATTCGTTTTCTGACAAGAACAAGCAAAACTGGTTAAAACAAAAAAAAAAATCAGGATGTGTGTTGTCCTTGCCACTCGAGCACAGGGTGCCTGGGGAGTAGAGAGTAACTACTGAGTAGGGGGTGGCTGGTCCCAGGTTTTCTCTGAGAGGTGAAAAGAGAGGAGTCAGACTAATTGACTGCAACTGAGGCAAAAAACTCTTATCCTCTTTTTCAAAATATATACTTAATGTGCAAATTCATGATGTCCCTGACTTTCAATAATAAGGGTGATTAATTAGAAAAGCAGATGGAATTGATTATCTTGTTTTGCTGGAGTCACTACAGCCTACCTATTAACTGCTTCTTACTGGGGACTCCAACCCAGTCCACTGAAAGCTACAAGCTTTCCCAAAGGGAATTCTAATTTTTAGCACTCAGGAGTTTAAATAGTTCTGAAAGTCAACAACGAAAGTGTGCTTAACATCCCCGGTCAGTAAAAGTTTGTTGATTTAGCTATTTATAATCATAAAAATACACGATTTGACAAACTGTAAGAGGAGAAGGAAAATATTTCCCTGTTTTATTTTCACTCATTTTGCAAGCTCTGAGATTCTGGGTTTTCTGTGCAACCAAATTCATCAAGTGCAAAAATGTAAATTCAGGTATGTGAGTGAAAGTCTGATTTTATTTTTAATATTTTACACAAAATTTTTTTATATCTTTCCTGTTCCACCCCCCCCCCCCGCCCCCTGCCTTGAGATCTTAATTTAGTTTGCATTTATTTTTAAATCTTTTGCAGCAGTTGCTGAATTTACATCACTCTGATGAGCTCTAACGCGACAGGGTCAGAGAAAGCAGAGCTATTTCCCATTGCAGAAATGAGCTTGGGAGGCAGCTATCAGTGGACAGGGCCAGAACCCCAGAGGAGCAGCCTCAGGCCTATTCCTCTCAGTCCACCACTTGGCCCACCATGGCCTCCAGCCAAGACTGGAAGAGCCAGTATTGCTAGACAGGACTGCTGTTGAACACTTCATCTTGATCCAAGTGCACCTTGTCATTTAACCTGCACCCTCCCAGTGCTGCACCTGCACAAGAAAAGCATGGTTGCCCCCTCATGATTGTGAGTTTGGTCTACCAAATTCATCCCCAAACTGACGGAGAGTCTACAGCACTATCTGAGAAGGATCCAACTTGCACCAAGGTGCTGCAGCTTTGAGCATGGTGGTTATTAGCTGTAGGACTGCAGGGAAGAAGCAATAGAGTTTGGTAAAACCTTTCTCTCGGAAGCCAGGAGAATATGGTGGTGCTACCATCTCTGTTTTTTTTGGGGAAACTATTGGGCATAGGAGAAGAAAGCAATAAATCCAAATCCTTTAGAGTGCAGTTACAATCCACGTACCAGAAAGGAACCTCTTTTTTTGACCCCATAGTGGTTGGCTACCATCACACCCTACTTCAGGAGGGAATGTATCAGCCAAGAGGAATGCAGATGAAAGGTGAATCAACTGGAGATGATTAGGAGATGATGAAGCAACAGCAGGAAGAAAATGTGGAAGGTGAAGGAAACAAAGATGAGGAGGAAATGTTCTCTGATATCACCTCTTTTCCACTTCCTTTCTTACACTTTGTTGTTTTCCATATCTCTAGTAGTTAGAGATTAAGGGGGAAATACCAGTCTGTGGTAACACTAGTATAATCCCATGGATGACCTACAAACATTACTGAAGGAGCACTTTCCCTAGACACATTTGGATTTCTTATATAAGAAATTATGGACACAACCAGTGCAGCTGAAAGAGAGTTGCAGATGGTAGCAGTTTTCCCAATTTGAAAATGAAAAATAAATCTTTCTTACCCTTTTAAGCTTTTATTTGAACTCTTCAAAATGAGAAATCTGATTTTCAGTCATAGGTCAAGCAATGCTACATAAATTGCTTTTAAATAAGCAGTAGGTTTGGGCCATTATCTAAAGATCACTTAATTTAATATCTTTCCATTGATTTCAGTGAGCTTCATTTCATGCTGTATAGCAGGCAGAGAAAACACCTGGGCAGGCTCAGTAACATTTCATCTTAATTTCATTCAATAATTCATGCAAATTCCATGGTTCTCTTTTAAACTATCTAAACTCGGCCCCAATCAAGGATCAAACACTGAAGCAATTTTATGAACATCACACTTAAATTGTCATATAACTTCAAGGAATCATTTTTAGCAGGATCAGAACCTGGAATAGAGCACACAGTATGTAAAAAAGATCTTAAATCTGCCATATTCTCTTTTTTTTTTTTTTTTGGCATTTATTTGGGTAATCCTATAACAAGCACAGAGAAGCTCTCACTTCTTTCAGCACTTTGGTTATCTTCAGACACATAAGTTTTCAAATATTACATATGCTAGTGGGAAGTGTCCTAAAAGAAAAAAATCTCTGCTACGACATCTTAATCTCAACTGCCCTGCACATATGATTGTCTGTATTTTATATCTCATGCATGTAGAACACTATTTAATTGTAATGACATAATCAGTCATTACACTGGATTTCATATAATAACCCTGGTAAAATACTGAGAAACTACACGTGTGGTATACTTGATCCTGATTTTCCCTTCCCATTAAAAAGAAAATAGTCCTGAAAGTAAGAACCTGTTCAAATATCAGTACAGCATAGTTTGTTCCCATTATTTATATTCCAAAGAAAAGAAGAAAACAGGATCAAATCTAATGAAAACTACTAGAGAGACAAAAGATAATAATGCAAATTAGAACTAGATTAGGGCCCTTAGTAAACCTATCTACCCATGCCAAAAGAGGTGATTTAATATTCTGTGGTTAAGATTATGGTTTTGTGTCTTATCCAAAAGAATATCAACAATAGCACATTGTTCTCCTACCACCATGCTGGGGATGTTACAGCCTCTGATGTGATTCAGCACTTGAAAGGACAAACATAACTAAACGTTTGGATTTTCCTGAGCTGTCATCCATTGCAGGCCAGCAGGAGATACAACATCACAGCCAAGATAACAAGATACCCTCTGTCTTTTGAACATGCAGTTTCCTGTTGATAGCATTCTGTACTGCCACATTTGCTGTCTTATCCTCTTTTTCGTTCACATGTGTCACAATGTCACACATTCCTTCTCTAATTCAGTCTTCAGGGTACTGCACCAAGGAAATGTCAGGACAGGGACTTCTCCGTGACTGCAGAGCATCTGAGATCAGGGTACACACCCTAATCCTCACTGGAGCACCAGTGTCACAAAACCAGATCAAAGCTTGGTGCAGCCATTTAATCACCAGTCGCTGCTGCTTACACTTTTTAAGCACAGGCAACAGGGCTAGTATTTGAATTTTCTGAGTACTGTCAGCATCTTAGCAGTTGCATTTTTCCCTTTCAAGCTTTCCACTTGAGTAGGATCTTTTTGTGTAGAAGCATGTCAAATCGGGCTCCTAAGGCTGCCCCTCCAGCCTGGCTTCACCCTCATCCCCAGAAAAAAGCAATCAGGAACCATCAGAGGGAGGTCTGAAGGTTACTTTAAGGTGGTTCCTTTCTACTGGACATGTGATACAGGATGCAGAGAACCACCAGCATATGACATTGATGACACTGTACACAAATATAGGCTATACTTTCATGCATTGCTTGTTGTCATGGAATACGCTGTCCATGGTGTTATCTCCTCCGCCAAGTAATGTCAGAAAACTGTGATTTTGGATCACTGTGACACTATGTAACTCATGTACTCCTAAGGTGAAACATGAAAGTACCCTAAACTTCAATATGGAAATATGCTAAAAAAAAAGCGACAAAGCCTTCAAAAAATATTCTCAAGAATAGGAGATGAAATGCCTACATTTTTAATAAATGTGCTTTCTGATCACCCATTTATAAAACATGTTTCCTAAATTCCCCCACTTCAAGAAGTGTGAAAATATCAACAAGACAGAAACACAAAAAATGAAAAGATAGTAAGTGAATCCCACTTGGATTAATTTAAGTATTTTGCTTTACCAATTTAAAGAAACTAGGTTAAAAAAAATCCTAACCAAAATGGAATTTCTAAACAAGTGGTTTTGGAGTAGCAAAATGGCACTGTTTCAAAACATAGCATTTCAGCAATTTCACAACTTTTCATTTGCTTGTACCAAGCTTTTCATAAGTTTTCATTATTTTACAAGTTGATCTGAAAGAAAATTATTTCTTTGAAAAATTTCCAACCATTTTTCCTAGAAATATTTTTCAAACCTCCAATGCAGTAACTATTCATTAATTTTCAAGGCTTTGTTTTGACAAAACATATTTATTCAGCACACCAAAGAATATTTACCCAAGTATGTTTGTGAGCAGAAGCCATACTGAATGGTAAGAAATAGAAATGCAATATATAGATGTCTTCCCCCCTCCTTCTCTCACAACAACTGTAGAAAGACATTTGAACATATGTACTGGGTTTGCTGGGATTGAGTTCATTTTCTTCAGAGTAGTTAGTATGGGTCTATGGTTTGGATTTGTGATGGAAACAGTGTTGATACCACAGAGATGTCCTAGTTACTGCTGAGCAGGGCTTGCCCTGCTTGCCCTTGTCAAAGGCCTTTTCTGCTTCTCACTAAGCCCCACCAGTGAGGAGGCTGGGGATGCACAAGGAGTTGGGGCGGGACACAGCTGGAACAGCTGACCCCAACTGACTCAAGGGATATTCCAGACCATATGGCATCATGCTAAGAAGTAGAAAGAGGGGAGAAAATTCAGAATGACGGTATTTGTCTTCCCAAGACACCATCATCCATGATGCAGAGCTTGAATTTTGTGGGGATGGCTGAACACATGACTGCCCATGGGAAGCAGTGAATGAATTCCTTGCTTTGCTTTGCTTGAGTGTACAGTTTTTGCTTTACCTGTTAAAATGTTTTTTTATCTCAAACAATGAGTTTTCTCACTTTTACTCTTCCGATTCTCTCCCTCATCCCACTGTGGAAGGATTGATCAAATTTAGAAAGAAAACAAAAAAAGCCTGGGTCCTCTACAGAAAGACCAAGAGGTTGAGACTGCTGGTACCATTCCCGGTGCCAACATGACTATAGCTGTCCTCCTGGAGGGCCACCAGGGTGGAGTTCAGGCCCTGATCCTGAACAAGGTAACATGAGAACAGCCTGCTGCCTTTGTATGAACTGAAACAAAGGTACTGGGCTAGGTGTGGGAACAGCAGCCTGCCTGAATGCCACTGGGTATTTGAGGTAAGTCAGTGGAGAAGTCCAGTGATGACCCTGAACCTTGCTAAAAAGAGAGACTTATTCCAACCTCCTCCATTGCTTTACCTTACCTGGACTCTGCTAAGCATGAAGCAGTGTTGACTCCCAACAGCAACTGCAGGATCTGATCTGGATTTTACAGTGTAACTACCTATGGTTTCCAAAAGTGGTTTACAAGCATTCCAATGAAAAGGGGGAGAAACACTCAAGAGAATTTTCTTGGAGAAAAGGTAACTACTACCTGTACCTAACCCCATTTGGATGTATCATTATCACTAATTTTAATTTCAAAATTGCAACAGGAAGGACCCATATTTCACTGCTCTTTTTAAGCCAGTTACCGAAATAGGTTTTTTTAATGGCAGTCCCACAAAATATGATAAAAATGTTCCACACAGAGAACTAGATTTTGAATTTTTTTCAATTTGTATGGAAGTCTAATTCACCACAAACATTCCTTTCTTGACCAAAAAGTTATTTATCCACAGGACACACAAAAATTTATGTTCTTGTAGGGCAAACAAATGTGGTATCATCTCATTTGGGATGAAACACCAAAAAAACATTTAATTTCATCCTAGAATTGTTTAATTTGAATTCATAACTGTCTTCTCCCATTAATTTTCCCTCTCTCCCCAATCTGCTATACTACATGTGTTTTTAACTATTGGATATAGGATATACTGGCCTTTGTATACCTGCTGACCCCAAATTTCAATGAGGTATCAACGGAAGATTCCCAGTATTCCTCATTTTTTCCTTTTACACAGTGGACATTAGTTTTAATCCTACAGCTGGCATGTTAATGCATTAAAACCCTTATAAACAGTGTATATTTTGTATATTTATATTATAAAATATATATTTGCATATATAAAAACATGTATATATAAAAAATATATATTTGTATATTCTGTATTATAATTTTTAATTATTATTACATTGTTATTAAGTCATAGGAGCTGGGACAACCCAACTTTGTAAATACAGCTACATGAACAACATCCAATTGATGAAGTGGCAAGAATCTTTTGTGGAAGTCCGTTATAGTTCCTTAGTGGGCAATACTTTTTTCTAGCTAAAACAGACCAGTTGACAAAAGATTACGGTGAGCAGGGTAGGAAAAGAACTTGAAAGTGAACAGAAGCTCTTTCTGTTTTACACTCACAAGTCAACAACGGAACAGAAATCTTACAGCATCAATAGGCATTTGTCTTGGTAACTCCGGCTAACTTCTGCAGCGTCAGTGCTTACAAACCTTGGTAGGAAGGCAAGCAGCCACCAGGTGCCAGAGAGAAACACTGTCTGCAGTTTTTCCAAAATGAGGTCATAGGAACAGCTCATCACTTCCAAACAACTACTTCAACACCTAGATAGAGGGTGCTGATGCTGGCCTGGAAGGACACACACTTAGGAAAAGCCCTACCCACCAGTATTTCTGAGTACCTAAAGAAGAGAGACAATTCGTCTACTTAACAGCAGTTACATGGTGTTATTTATTCAGGTTTAGAAACACAGAAATGGAAACTACTGCTATAACTGTTAAATTATGATAATTACTACAATGATCTTCTTCTTCTACTGACTCAGTTTATTAAAGCTGCCAGAAAAGATTGCCTAACCCTGATCACTGCATTAGGAGTTAAGAAGTGGCTCAAACTTTGGGTATTTGCAGTTGCAGAATGGGTCGCACGACTTCAACATCACAGTGGGTGAAATGGAGTAAGGGGAGAATGGATCCTCTGGATTTTAAATACTTTCTAGTTTTCTTACCTGTAGTTTCATTTGAATAGCATTAAATCGGAAAACAATTAAATTATCAGTATTTTCAAAGTAACTTATCTGAGGACTACACAGGGTAGAAATAAAGTACCAGGTATTTACACTACACAAAAAATGGCTTAGAATCTTATCACAGCTGCTCACAAAGTGATGCTCCCAGAAAGCATGAATATTATCTTTCAGCACTGCAGCAACATTTTAACTGTACAGTAAGAACTTCCACACAAGTTTTGCACTTCAAAAGGTTTTAGTCAAAAGTTTTCCTGAAAAACAACCCTTCCAGGAGAAGGCAAGGAATGCTTTCTCTTTGTCTTTCCAAGTCCTTTCCAACACCTCTGTATAATCAAATCAAATTACAATGATCTGTTATGAGGGCAGTTTGCAGTATGTGGGTAAAACAAAGAATAATGACGTGAAAAGAAATAACAACATCTACTATGTCTGATGACGTAAGTCTGTATTAAGCAAAACCACTCAAAGAAAACAGAAATCCGACTTTGCAATGCTGAGGGTCAGAATACGTGGGCTGCCTAGAAACAGACAAAATGACCTTCCATGATCAAATTGCTTTGTATAAGATTTGGGATATTAAAACTGGCTCTGGACTGAAATTTAACATAGGCAATCTCAGGACACAGGAAACTTTTTACATTGTTTTCAAATTTCTAGTTGAGTAATGAAAGAAATATTAACATCTCCACCTACACTTCCCCACAAACTAAACTTTTTAATGACCAGATTCAGCTAGGAAAATATTCAACTTCTCATGGCATGCATTTGAGTGCTCTGTAGATTTCAAGATCGTTTTTGTTTTCTCTGACTTGAAATTATGTCCACTAAAGGATTTTTCTGTAAAATCAAAAAATTCCATATTTTTCATGCTCTACAAAACCAGCAAAATTTTAAAGTAAACATTTTTCCTTATGCAAAAGTAGATGCATATACACATCCATGCAGAAATATATATATATATTCATTTGAACTTTCAGACCTGAAATTACTATTTGTCAGGTGGTATCAACAAGGAGGTTAGCATTCACAAACTAAAAATTCCACAAATTTATCATCCACAAACTAAAAACCAGTTTCATGTCAGGGAATGGAGGAACCAAATGAAGGTTTATCTGCTGTACACTACTGATTTCCCAGCCTTAAGCTGTCCCCTGTCCTCTCTTATAACTGTGATGGCAAAACAGGCTGAAGCAGCACAAGAAATCAGATTAGGGAACTGATCTGAATTTAACAAACACATCTCAGACACAAAAATAAAGTTATGAACCTGGAGTACTACATTCATCTCTGGAGTTCTCAGCACAGGAAAGACATGGACCTGTTGGAGCAGGTCCAGAGGAGGGCCACAACAGTGACCAGGGGGCTGGAGCACCTCTCATATGAAGACAATCTGAGAGAGCTGGGTTTGTTCAGTCTGGAAAAGAGAAGGCTCTGGGAAGACCTTATCGTGGCTTTTCAATATTTAAACGGGGCTTACAAGGAAGATGAGGACAAACTTTTTAATAGATATTGTTGTGATAGGACAAGGGGTAATGGTTTTAAATTAAAAGAGGGTAGATTCAGACCAAATGTAGGGAAAAAACTTTTTTTTACAATGGGGGGTGGTGAAACACTGGAACAGGTTGCCCATACAGGTGGTAAATGCCCTATCTCTGGAAGCATTCAAGGTCAGATTGCACAGGGCCCTGAGACACCTTATCTAGTTGAATATGTCCGTTCCCATGGCAGGGGGGTTGGACTAGATGGCCTTTAAAGGTCCCTTTGACCCAAACTATTCTGTGATTCTATGATTCTATTTTTCTTTTGCATCAATTTGCTGACTTGGCATCACAAACAGCTGTTCCAGCTCACCAAAATGGGCATCCTGGAATGTTGTGGTGACAAGACAGCTCACGGGGGTGAGGAGATTTGGGGAGATGGATGTGGAGTCAGATTAATTTCAAGACACTTCAGAGAGAAAGAGAATAATTTAGCACAGACTTCCCCAGTGAAAGATCACAGCTTTGGTTGCACCCATAATGAAGCATAAAAACAAACGGGCTTTCTACCACCAGCTGAAGGTCCATCACTACCTTCCTGCCTCAAGTAGTTTTCCTTTGGCTTAGTTTTGATGGAAATATTGGTCTGAATCCTCCCAATTTGTAAGAATAACACTTGTAAAAATAACTTTTATGCAAAGTATTTACAAAAATGATAGTGTATATAACATTAGAAACAATATCACGTTTTAATTTTATAACTGCAGAAGAGACAAACCAATTAAAAAACATAAGCTACCTAAAAGGAACAGCAGAAAACCTTCAAAATCACTGAAAGCCAGTCTAATGGAAAACATGTTTAAAACCTCACAAAAAGTTTACTTTTTTGCATATTTTAAATTCCATTTAGTCTTTTCAGTTTGCCAATGTGCATTTACAGCTATACACTACAAAAACACACAAACACATAACCTAATTTGCCCAGCAGAATCAGTTCACTAACACCGAATATTTAAAACAGTTTTCAAAAGTGAAGGTCAGGCTTTCAAACTCAAATTTCAATGTTTGTCCAACTACCAGTCACTATACTTCTGACACACATCTTCTCATGTATCTTCTTTTACTGAATTTATTTAAGTTACCTAAAGCTTCAAATGTGGATGCTATTTAATGGCCTGCTATACTAGCTTTCTATTTTATTTATAAACTTTAAAAATTGTTTAAAAATCCTTTAGTGACGTCTGCAACTGTCAAAATATACTAGAGTGAACAACTATTATGCTCAAATTAACTTATTCACTTTAGCAGTTCCTTTTCTCAGACTGAGGCAGATCTGGTGAATGAGACTGTTGCAAACACTTCTTCCTTTAGTTTATCACTTCGTACTTGCAAGAATCACAGATGGTTAACTTCTTTTTTCATAATGAGCAAAATACTACCTATTTAAGGATGCAGTGACAAAACCAGCAAATTTTTCTTGCTGATTTAAAGAGGGGGGGGGGGAAGAAAAGAAATCATGTTTGCTGTTTTTAAAGAACTAAATGGATATAAATCGTCAGACTCTGGGTCATCTCTAAGCACAGGCCAAAGCATTGGCACGAATGACCGTGTTGTGAAGCCTACAAGCTTTATTTGGTTTTTAGTTCACATTCCTGTAGAGTGAGACATTCTTAATTTGGGAGAGCTATGGGTAAACATTTATGGGAAAAAATTATTAAATATTTCCTTTCACAGAGGTATCAGGCAAAATAAAAACAAAATCAACTCCTGCATAGGATGCTAACGGTGGTCTTTAACTGTCAAAAATTTCAGCAGGGCAAATGAGGTATCTATCTGACAGGCACTCGGTGATTTTATTATAGAGAGACTTACCTCCCCTCCACCACTGACAAACTTATAATATGTTTATTTTCAGAGAGGGACAGTATTATCATATGTGAATATGCACACGAAATAGGCCTGTCCATCATATGGAGATAATAGTAATTATGTACACTTGCACCTAGACTTAGCATTACAGAGGAAGTGAAAATACTTACAAGATACTTATTACACCACCTGATGTAATACATAACTACTGGTAACTTCCCAAACCTCTCACTGAACTCCAGTAGCCTTTGAGAGCTGTTTGTTGTGATTCAGTTTATGAGACAATGTTTTAAATGTTCTTACTCCAAAGAACTCTTGGAAAGATGAAGCCCATCTGAATATTTTCTGTCTAAATATGAAACATGTTCTGCTTGCAGAAGATTTCAGAATTTAAAACAAATATGAAACACAGTTTATTCACCCTGATGAAAGAAGTCATCCTGCAGATGGGTCTGAAGCTTGAGTGGACGCTATGCACAATTTCTCTGGGCTTTAGCCCTCAGCACTACAACTCATTTGTCTAAGTGAAGTTTGAGAAATCTACAGGAACACCTAAAAATGTGTATCATATGAGTTTTGATCAGTGTGTACAGATCAGAACAGAACAGAACAGAACCTTACTCTAACTCTACAAGCAGGAACATGTTGGCTTGACTGTATGTGGATCAGGGATATCAAAGCTCTCTTCCTCCTCTGACCAAGTAAGATACAAACTTTCTCTTAAGAAAATTCAAAGGCATGCACACATCCCTGCTGCCCTTTAAACCTTATGAGATTTTTAACTGTTGAAAATACAGAAGACTGTTGCCTCCTCTTCCTTGTATCTACAAAATTATGCATGCCAAATGGCTCTTGAGCTAAGACAGACTGAATGCCATGTCCTGTTTTCCTGGGCATGCAGATGGATTGCATTATCACTAAACTATGGCTTTCACAGTATTATTCCAGGGTTAAATATGCACCATTTATACCTCCTGACTTCAACAACTGTAGGGTAAGGCCCCCATGAAACAGATCTATTCTATACAGGCAGTTAATCCAGGCATAGTTCCCAAATGTAGGTCATATGGGTACAACAGAGAGTAGGTCGCTTTCCCCAGCATCAAATAATTTCCAAAGCTGATCTTCTCTGGCTCCTTAGAAAGGGTGGTTCCTCTCCTGTTCCCTCACTACTTGTCAAGACTAAAGTCTAAAGAGTTTGCAATAAATGGGCAAATCTCTGAGAGCAACCGGGTAGCTCCTTCCAGTCAGCCTGCAAAGACGAGGTGGCATTTCAAAATTTTATCATGATTGTGGTAAGGCCAGGGTTTTATTAATATTTCCAATATTTGATGCACTTTCATATAAACTCCCCCATTTAGCTAAAAAATACTCTGAGGCACTATCAGTATAGCAAAACTTAGGGTGCATGTTTTCCTGAAATGTTCCTGAAATATTAGCTGGTATTATTAGTTACGTGACTTCAAATAGTAATCATATTTATTAAAAAATATGTCATACAAGCATCCAGATTTCCCTTTGTGGTACCACGATAATGGTGCCACACCAGAAAAGGAAAACCCAGTAACACCAAAGCAAATTCTGCTGAGATGTCCAATGGAACAATATGCCAAAGATTTAACTTTCCAAAGGAAAAGACAACAAATACATGGCAGAATTAGTTTCACAGCACCGTGTGTCACCATGGCTAGGCAAAAAGATGTCATACATCTTGGCCTTTGAGGACAGCACAAAATAATGGAAAAACAGGATTGACAGGAGGAAAATAAATTACTTTTTCTTAGATCCCAAGCTATGCTAAATGACTGATCCTTCTCAAAAAGCCTCAAGTATCGTACTTATTTGACTGTTCACTAGTTTACTGGCTGGTTGTTTCTCAGGGAGACTGGGAGTATTTATTAGCTGGTATTACTAGTTATATGACTTCAAACAGTAATCATATTTGTTAAAAAAAATTGGTATAGCAATTGTGACTTCTTACTGTGTAGGGATAAAATGCTGCATTCCACTTCAGTTTATTGAAGATTTCATGACTAAATTAACTGTTGACTAATATACCTATCTATAGTTAAAAGAAGTATTTTTTAAAAAATTAAAAGCTTATTTGTGCCTGGCTTACTATATTTCTCTAGGAAACAGTAAAAGGGTAAAATGCCCTAACAAAACAGCAAGATATTATGACACGGTTAAAGAGATAATCCTACCTGACTGCCACACCTTTTAAAATTATGTATAAGGAGTCTTTTGTTCCCTGGTTTTTGGAACGTCAAGCAACTCATAAATGATAATCTGGACCTAAATAAATGTATGCTAGTTAAAAATTCCATATTTATTTAAAGCATTAAATGAATCATGACTTCAAGTATTCAAATAGCAACATCTTCCCTCAGTTTCTTACCTAACTCCTCTTTCTAAAAGGCCAGTGTAAGAGTCTACCAACAAAGTCATGGCAAATTTTTCTCAACCTGTTTAAAACATTTACCAGACAGTTTTAAATACCATCAGAAATGCTTAATATTGCTATATTATGCTAGTTTAAAGCAAGAAAGTAGCTATAAGTCTTTATAGCAGGAAAAACTGGAAATGAGGTGGTTTTTTTCAGTATTCCCTTAATGCAATTACCTCAGTTCTTGTGTTTTGTCACTCCATCAATAACATCAAGACTTTTTAGCAGAATTGCAAGAAGTGGAAAGATGAAGAAAGTAAAAAGACCTTGATAATGCAATCAAGACTTAAAACCCCTTACATGATAAAGGGTTTGTTTCTTGGCTTTTTTTAAGAAGATAAAAGTAACTTCACATAGGGGTCACTTCATCTTTTCTTGCCCTTCACTCGTAACATGCCTATATAAGCTTGAAAATGTTCTTTTATTCAAGATAGTGTTCAGCTACTCATAAAGAAGTACTTACTCTTTGCCAGTTGTTTGTATCAAATTAAGAGAGTAACATGGAGGAATGTGTTTTTCAAGTGGCGAAATCCCAGCAACCCACAGACATGAGCAATGAAGGTGCACACAACCTCTAGGAGAGCAGATGATGGGACAAAAAGGAAGCAGGGTCAAATCTTGGGTCAATCCACCATGAAAAACGGCTCAATCGGGGTTTGAAGGATTCCTTGACAAAGGAAAATGGCAATGTCCAGTAGAGTCCTCCCTCCAGTCCCTTTGAGTAACAGATAGTTGCTCTCAACTAAAACCACGTTTGTTTAAACACACAGTTTCTCCTACCCTCACTCATTATCTGGTTAGAATTAATGATTATCTGATTAATAAATTGTTACTCAATTACCACTTAACCCAATCCCCAACAACCAGTCCCAGGCACACCTATCAAACCACAATAAATAGGACGAATGTTCATCTCCTCCTCTTCTTTTCCCACATCTCCTTCCTCTCCTCCCTTTCCCACTCCCCCCAGATTAACACATTCTGGGATTTATTTTCCTGTATCAGATCCAAGAACTAGAGTGTTCTCTCCGCTTTTTCCACCCAGGGCAAATAGGAAATGCTAGTCCCAAGCCTACCCTCCATTCTCACCTTTGGAAGAGTGTCAGTGACTCCTACAGTGTTGCAGTTCTAACAGATCTTCTTAAAAAAATATCTCTTGACTCTCTTTCCTCCTCCAATGCTACTTTTGGGGGTTCTTTTTAATTTCTCAGCTCCTTTCAGAGAAACAACTCCTTAGCCCTGCTCACTTCAATTGTTCAGAGAAAACTTTTACTCACCCTGAATCAACAAACTGCTTTAAACACAAAACAATCAAAATACAAATTCCTGAATAAAATACTAATCACTGTACTACCCTATTCTACATGCCCTGTAAGTAGTCTATATTGTATCCCATATACCAAAATGATTTGACATTTTTCATGTTCCTTGCAATGTTTGGAATACCACATGATACAGGGTGCAAGAAGATAAGATCATTTATGTAAGCAAAATATGACCTTACAAGTGTGTAAATCCCTTATGTGCGTATGCAAGAGAAATAGCTGTGACTACCAGTACTATTTGTATGTGTAATTATTTGCTTTACATGGCACATCAATTCTGCAAACAAATAGTAACTATTTAGCAATATTCATCTCTTTCTATTGTATAACACTGAACTGGGGAGAGAAAGGTAAGACTTTAAAGTCCATTGATAAATGGTATACTGACTGCAAAGTATATTTTGTATAGAGATCTCAAGTTTGTGCTGTGGAAACAGAAATTCATGGACGATAAAACAGCAGAGAATGGAAAGAACAGCCTGATCCAAAAACTGCAATAGGCTGTGCTGCTCTGGGAGAAAACATAGGTCTAGACAGAGTAAACACAAAGTTTATAAGTATCATTCATTCATATAAATATATATATACCCCCCCACATATTCTAAGTTGTGTTTTTGTGGTGTTGGGTTTTTTTAACTTACAAGGCAAATATAGACAAAACTTAATAAACCTTCCTGTTTAGAGTCTGAAGGTGGTAAGGTTAAATAGTCTGAAATCAACAGATGACACATTCAGATTTTAGTATATGTGTATATATATATATAAAATGCAGAAATCTGGTATTACAACTCTTTGTAGTATTTGCACCTATGCTTTTCAACATATGGTTAAACAATGTCTATTTGTATTAGCAGGTCCAAAGCTCAAGCAGACTGTTTGAATCAGGGGACATTTGAGTCCTGCTGCCTAAGAAAGAGGAAAGATGTCAGCCTTGGGTAAGATTACAGGTAAGTGCCATCCAGGTTGCTTCATGCATATGGAAAGTATCTTGTGATGTCCCTACAAAGGTAGCTGGAACAGTGTGGTCTATACCCTAACTGGGAGAATGGTTTGGAAACAGCTTTACTTCAGCTCTGTCTCTCATCTTGAAATATTTCCTGCCTGGGGTGGCATGAACCTCAGGCTGGAGGAGGAAAGTCTACCTCTTATGTTCCTCCCCTTCTCTGTTACCAACCCCAACTGTTTCCATGGTAGAGCCAGCTGTACCTGCTGCCAAAGAAAACAAGGCATTTTCCCACCTTGAGAGCATTCCCCTCTGAACATCAAACGTCTACAGCAAACAATGGAGTTGAAACAGCTTTGCAAACAAAAGGTCACAAGAATTTTTCATAGTGGAAAATATCAGGCTACCCACAGGCAGGGGTTGCTTCCAGCTCACAAACACTACACATGCTTTCAAACACACTTCACTGTGAGCTGAATTAGTCTTTGTTGAGATACTGCATGGTCCCAGTGATGTAACTCAAATTCATTCTCCCTCTAGCTATTTTGTAATCACCTTAATTGTCAGGTCTTAAAAAGAATAGATTTTTAGTTCTTTGGGAAGAGAATGCATTTACATACTGCAAGAAGCCATGTAAACTGTAGGGTGTTCTGAAATAGCAGGTCACACACTAAGTAGTGCACAAAGTAGGGGAAAGGAGAAAGGGCATGTGCTACTGGAGAGCTTCAGGCAGAAGAGCAGAGCATGTGATAAGTTGTTGATGGAGCTGTGCTTTGCAAGCTCTAGCCAAAGGACAAATGAGCAATGCAGAGAGCCCGTGGTTGCCAGAAGCTACTGAAGCTGTACTATAGGCCTCCATGGAGACTTGGCAGGATGGGGTTCAGCAACAGCAGGAGCCACATGTTTTCTGGGCTTCTGCTCTCTGCCTGTGCATATGCTCAGGCTTGCCAGTGCAGCAGTCTCCCATGGGGTCACGTTTCCCCATGGCCATAGCCACTCTGGCCTCTGAGGCCCAAAAAGCCCCCCTCCGTTCCACTCTCCTTCAGCACTGGCATTCCTGCCTTCTCCATAAGCACACTATGGTGGTCTTCCCTCTCTCCTGCCTCTCAGAAGTGGAGGGGTTGTCGAGAACTGCGTGATATCTAGTTTGAGTGCTGCTGCTGAAGATGAATAGAGAACTCTTACTCCCTAGACCAAGGGCAGAAGATGGAAGGTGACTCAAGAAGCATTTAGGGGGAAAAACACTGGACAAGCTATCACTGAACAACTTTCTGGCACTAATCCCTAGCCAGACTAAAATTCCTTCAGATGGGCATAACAAAACAATTTTACTATGGGAAATTAACAGTTTAAATGTGAACCCAGATATAAGGCATTCATCTCCCTATGAATTCTCTGTACAGGTAAGCCTCAGCAAAGAGGGAAACTGTAATTATCAGCATTTTTCTGCATTGCTAGGGCAGTGGAGGAAGGGAGTGGGGTCATGGGTTGAAGGTTCTGAATTTTCAGGGCCACTCATTATGTTGAAAATGAAAACAGTCATAATTCCATAGTAAAAAGAGCTTGCTTTGGATTTCTTTTTTATTTTCCCACTTTCCTACTGGATAGTTTAGCAAACACAAGCCAGAAGGGATGGTGACTTGCTCAATAAAGAATTAACCCTACACATCTTTCACATATCACCATCCTGCCAACTCCCATGGGAAGCTGCCCAACAAGATCATCACTTTCACTTATTGCCTACAGCTTCTCCAAAGATTTCAACACCTTTGTGTGCATTCATCCTTGACCTAAGGTGCCCAGTATGGGAACACTCCTCCAATCTTACCTTCTCTTCTCCTTCCCCATTTGGAAAAGCCTGGTCAGTCAACATTTTCTTCACAACAGGATGAACTGAGTTTGACTAATTGCAAGAACACACTCACACCAGAAGTACTGCTGAGAACAAAACATCTGAGCTTTTAAATGTGGGTGATTGAGAAAATGGGACTTGACTGGTGGAGGAAACTGGTAGTTAAAGGTCACTGATAACTAGGGGAAAAAAAAAGGGTGTAATTCAGATATTGTCAGTCACTGGTATATAGACACAGTTTCCACTTAACAGTTTTCAATGCTCAACATGAAGTGACAATTGATTTATAGACACTGTAACTTTAATTTTAGCAGAGACCACCAATTCAGATTAATCTGGAATATTAACTCAGCATTTCCAAACAAAAACAGAAATGAAAATCTGTTAAATGGCACTATATGAACAATAATTTTTTTTCACTTTTCTGCCATAAGGTACATGTACCAATTATCACCAAATGTCTAGAAACCTTAACCAGGTTCATACTCCATCAGACTGGGCACATGAGATACGAAGCAGTTAGCTTAGTGCTCACATGCTTTAGCAATTTTTAACAGATGGATGAAAAAAATGTATGTGTGAACAATGGGCCATGTAAATAATCTACAGAAATCAGTGTTAATTTTTTCTGCTGTCTTTCATCTTTATTGTAGTGAGTTGTACTGAGTAGGAATGAATTTCCCAAATATACCAACAAGGTCTCCAATTCCAGTATCTCCTTAAAGCTCCCTCTTCTTCAACATCCATTCCATTTGTACATCTGAACCTCAAGACAATGGTTTCTTTTTTTCAAGTTGGCAAAACAATTATTTCTCAAATCTGAAATATACTAACATAATACAGATATATACAGAGAGAGAAAAGATGCATTAAGCTATTTTGCAAAGGGGCCAAGAGAAGGGAGTTTTCTGGCAATTACTCAGCATATGGAGTGAGGTATATAGTGAATAGATTAGATAAAATTAGTAGTTGTCAACCCAGTACTGCCTGATGACAGAAATTACAGCTTTATCTTTCTCTTATCCCTGCCTCCCACATATTGTGTGCCTCATTAGGATCCTATGGACAGAACACACAAGAAAAAGACCATTCTCAAGCAATTAGGAAAAAAAATCCAAAAATAACTATAAAATCTCCTGCCAGATTTAGTAAAAAATATTTCACTTGGCTGCAGGATATAATTATGTACTAACCTGGACTATCATAGCATTTGAGGAATGGCAAAAGCCAAGGTGTAACCGGGTGCCCTGCTAGGGTTAAAAATGCCTCTTTGCCTTCAAACACATGTTCTTTGAATGTTGGGAAAGCTAGCCATAAATTAAAATGAAAAATTAAAGACAATCGGCAACTGACTCAGGGAAAGGACTGGGCAGTCAAGATGTGGCTATGTTAAATTTGGCTGTGTTCAGTTAGATGACACAGAAATATGAACTTTGAGAAAACAGTAAAACACCTTTGCCAAATGTTTGGAGGAGAAAGAGTTGCTTTTTAGGCTACAGGGTCCTGTAATACAGTATCTGATGCACTGATCTATGACCACAGTATCCAAAGCCAGCAGCACGATGCTGATGGTCCCAGACATCTTTTGGGAAAACTTGGTTGGGTAAAACTGCTTTTCCCAATTATCCACATTCCTCCAGTCTAAGTTCTTGCACAGAGGTTTCTGTTTCAGTCACAAGGGCATGAGGAACAAATGAGCAAGGACTCTGAATGGCAGAACAGTCAGTTCAAAACAAGCCCAAGGGCTGGCAAGTGATGACACCAAATAGGTCATTTCCTTGTACATAAGAAAAAAAACTGCTTATGAAGCATTTAGTAGAATAGTAAATATGAGCAAAAATGTTTTCCCTCAGATCACAATGAACAAGTTTCCAGCACATTTACCAAATGGTGCAAATCATTCCAGCACAATTTTGCTGGTTTGCATTAAAAGGAAGAATGCAAGCACATCAAAGCTTGACTTTGCCCCTAAGAAATTATTCTTCTGGTCCTCAAAAGAGCAGCTGACTTTGAAATTGGAGTGAACTGAGCCTTGACCACATTTGTAAAGGTAATACAGAACCAAATCACAGAACAGGATCTGTAGGGAAGTCTAGATACTGCAGATGTAAATTTCCCCACCTTTATTTGGAGGTTAGGGCTGTAGGCACTGAACACGCATAATTCATGAGCTACCACAGTCTCACAGAGCTTTCAAGAGTTTGTCACATTCTTTTCAAGTGGATCATTAAGGGTGGTGCACCTAAATGGATGGGTGGAGGAAATTTATCTGAACAGAAGATTAGAAGTGATTCAATTTTGGGAGATAACCTGACTTTTTGTCTTGGTAAGACTACAGTTCAGCCATGTGAGTTGACATTGGCATCTGAGGCTACTCAGCAGTTTCACATACAGATACTGTTGTGCAGATGAAAAAGAATAGCATTATAAAGCTTCTTTTTGTAAACCATAAAGGTAAAATTTTGACATGATGATGGCTGATGTAATCAACGCTTTCATGAGGAGGTTAGGCTTAAAGAGGCAAACTTAAGCTTTTTACAATGAACTTTTTGAATTCCTCTTGACTGCAATAATTTATCACTGACAACTGGTGGGACTGTGACAAAGATAACAGAATGGAAATTCAAGCTGAGACCATTTTACAAAGGCTCAGGAATCTTCTCTAGTCTGTAAAACACACTGCAAGTAGAGGCAAAAGACCTGGGAAGAAGAGGAACAAAAACAATGGTCTTCAGTTCAATCTACCTTCCTCAGGAGAAGACAACTTGAGAGAAACCAGTGCTGAAACTTTCCATTTCAAAGCTTTAACTATTAAAATGAGTAAATTAGCTGTGAGAAAGCACTAAATTCATTCTACACCTTCTATGGAAATCCTGCAAAGCAGGGTATAGACAAAATTTCCTGCTTTTTCTTTAGGCACCTCTGTGGTTGCCTGGATGAATAGAGCCATCAGAATTGTTTGGGGAATGCTGACTGACCAGGAAAGGAAATTGTCATATTGACGCAAATACCAGAGACCATGGTGCTTGTCACACTGGAGCTCTAAAAACAACACTTCTTGTGCCTTCCTCATTCTCTGTTTTGCAGTTGCTTTTGTTATTTATTTTTAAATACCCTTCTGACTAACTAGCTTCCAGAAGGAGAGGTGAAAAAAAACCAAAAAAGCAAGAACTGGGAGAAACCAGAGAAGGACAGCTGAGCCATCAATTCCTCTAGGCCAAACCCTTAGGTCCAATTCACCCTGTGCTACTGCCAGTTGCTTACATCATTCACAGTAAAAAATTTAACAGTCCAAAGTAGTGTGTTTGAGACTTGCAGGAATACTGCTTATTCCCAATATATCCTAAAAGCTAAATGGAAAATACTTTTAGTATCTGCATAGCTGCAGAGCATTATTTACACAGAACAGCTTTTAAACAAGCAATAAGCCATTTAAAGATGGAAATCTCATCATTTGATACACTAAAAAGTTTTTACACAAAATCCTCTTGAATCCTGGAAAATTTGTTCATTGAAAAGGTGCGTGCTGTTCTAATATATATCCTATGTCAGCACAAACAGCCTTCATGTAAACACACAGCCGTGAGTACCATGAGTAACAACTCTGTTTCCATCAGAAGCCCTTTATCCTGCGTAAGAGGACTGCACGCTAATAGATGTCCTAGGCTAATGCTAACTAGCTACAGCTGGCTCACAGCTATAAAAAGCATTAATGAAAACATAAATACTAACTTCTCCACTTCCCTCAGCCCGTACGTCAGGGCTGCGCAAAGGCATCGCTTTCCAAGAGGTCTGTGTGAATGAACTGGCTGCTCTGAACCAGCTCGCTCTGGTTCTCCAAAGTTTGTTTACTGAACAGTGTGTGCAGAGACACACTGAGCATGGGGGACGCAGGGGGAGAGACAAACCACGTGCCGCCACGCTCACCCGGCAAACCCTCCCGCAACCTGGAGCCCTGGGCTTCTAGTGATGGCTTGGAGAAAGGGAGGAAATATCTATTAACCAAGGGACTGACCTACAGGCATAAAAATGTCAGTGTGCACTGATGCTTGAACGCAGCCCGACTCTTACAGTATAATCCTGTGTTTTGCTGTAATATTACTTTGCTTTGCTGTCACAGATTGGGTTGTAATAAATAATGCTATCAGTGACATACACGGAGCAGAGAAACTACACTTTATACTTGAGAGTTCTGCGCGCTCTCAAAACTTACTACAGTACTTATATTTTTATTAAGCCAAATATAAAAAAAAATGCAGAAAAAAAAGAAAGATACTTGGGTTTATCCAGTACATATACAGAAAAGGAAAAAAGCATCTATTTCTACTCCCTTGAAGAAAAGGATGCACGCAACTCAGGGTTGCAAATTCAGACCAAAACATCAGGATACTGAAGTGCTATGACAAGCAGCAATTTTTATTCATCCATGCTGTGCACACAAAAAATCTTCATTATTCTTTAACTATTGGACTGTTCATCTGCTCTTTTAAAATAGTTAGGTTTATTGTGAAAGTGGTTACTTTCAGCAGGTGACCTCAGGCACACATAAACCCTTCAGGTCTTTGCAGGGAGGCCAGGTGTGCTGGCCACTGTGCTAGGCTAATCACAATTCCGAACTGGTAAGTAAGAATCATACCTGGTTTTTTTTTTTTTAATTTTTATTTTTATAAAGAAAATCCATTTATACACAAGGTTGAACTGAAAATTCTTCACTGAAAAGGTTTGGAAACACTCAAAAGTGCATTCATTAAAAAAAAAAAGTATCTTATTTCCAAATATCATGATTCTTCATTTTCATGATTTTGTTCAATGCATGACTTTTTAATTTCCTCTGATTTGCACTACCCAAGCAGCAACTGCAACCAGGCATGCCAAATCCAGCTTCCACGTATTCAGTGGGGATCAAACAAATCATAGAACAGAACCTATTTGTCTGTGCAGGAGTTTTCCAAATCTAGCATACAGATGTTATCCAACAAGGTGCAACCCTTGCAAGCATTTAAAAAGAAATTATCCAGTTGCAGTTTGTTGATTTGCTAAGGTTGCAACCTCTAAACTGGACATGACACCTCTTTTTGCTTTGAGTTCTCCCGCTTCTTGTCAGTACATATAACCGGATTTCCAACCAATTTCTTAAAAATCCACAACCTTCCCACATGCACTGTTGAAATGGAAACAGCCTGAGAATCACTGACTTTCCTGACTGTTGATGCATCCACATCAAATACCTCTTCTCTCAGGATGTTATTGCTACAATTCTCCTTCAAACCCTGGCAGTCCAAATATGAATGATGACTCAGATACACAGAAACACCAAGGTATAGATGAGCTCCTATCACAGATATTTTTAATCATGACTAAACAGCCCAGAGTGCAGCAAGAAAGTTTTGGCAGTTTTCAGCTCCCTTGGAAAGGAAATATCCACTTACCATTAAATTAAATAGAAATAAAGACACTAAAAACATTTTTGCACTGAGTGTCTTTGCTAACATGCTCTCCCACGTCCCACTTACATTATGTTAATAATGGAGCCAGTTAATTTATAGCTCCATACTGAAGATGTGACATCTTCCAATCAAATTCATTTCCTCGTACATTTTTCCTCATTTCAAACAGAATTTACAAATTTTGGCATTTGTTCAGAGGCAGTGGAAAATGCATAATCCCATTGTTACAGGACAAAGACAAGAACATCTGTAGTTTTCATGACTAGATCATATTTGAATTCAATAGTGGGGAAAGCTGCTGCCCCAGAGAGGAAATCCACAGGAACTACGTAGGCTCAAGAGAAAGTAAAGAGCAGACAGAAAGGTAATTTGCATAAAATGATATTCTAATACCTTATGACCACTTTAATAGTCCTCATACGAGAACCTCAGTTCCACACATTACTTCCTCCTTCCAAAACCTACTACACACTCCTGCACTTGGAACTCCACTTCCATGATCCCAGCTACACTTCCCACCTCTGCAAAGCTGGGACTCCAGTGCAATCTCTTACCTCATCTCACTAATGTTGCATTCCTTGCAGATCCCCTGTTCCCTCACTCAGAAAGAGAAGGGAATATCTCCTTGCTGGTGGAGTTCCTGCACCACGTGCTGAACCAGGACCACAACTTCCTAGTTGTGGCAGGGACCATATTCCACCTGCTAGGCAGGCAGGCCCAAGCATGTGGCTGCCCTCGGTCTAGAACAACTGGGAAACTACTGAGAGATATGGAATAATTTCATACTTTTATAATTGCCATCTTCCTGGGTAAAATTGATGATGCTGTACAGGAGAAAACAAAATAACGAATAACAAATTCCTTTTATCATGTGATACTGAATGAAACAGAGCCCACAACACAAATACGACCAAAAATTACACTCCACAATTTCATGACATCATTCTTGGTCTATTTAACAATAGAACCATAAAGTGGTTAGGATTAGAAGGGACCTTAAAGATCACCTAGTTCTAACTCCCTGCCATGGGCAGGAACACCTTCCACTAGACCAGGCTATTCAGAGCCCCATCCAGCCCAGTTTTGAACACCTCTAGGGATGGGGAGTCCACAATCTCTCTGGGCAACCTGCTCCAGTGCCTCACCACTCCTATATTAAAAATTTTTTTCTTAATATCTAATCAAAATCTACCCTCCTTCAACTTAAGGTCGTTCCCTCTTGTCCCTTCACTACATGCCCTTGTACAAAGTCCCTCTCCAGTTCTCTGGGAGGCCCCTTTAGGTACTGGAAGGCTGCTCTAAGCCTAGAAGGCTGTGGGGAAACAGCTCCAACTCTCTCAGCCTGTCAAATGTGAAACATCTCTGAAAAATATTTTGTATTAAAGCATGTTGTCCAGAGCAGTTCACACTGCATTCAAACACACACCTCAAACTGAGTATCTAAATTCAGTGAGTTAGAAAACCATTTTGAACATACACGTGTATGTATGAGGTGAATTATTCCTTTCTTTTCTCACTGTAGGACTAAAATGACAAAAATAACTAAATCTCTCTTAACTGCTAATCCACTCAAATCCTTACACTGTGAAATGTAATACACAGTAAGTTCATCCCAGGCCTTTGTTCATCACTTTTCTCATTTGAGGAGTATGTTCTTCTCCAAAATCTGTGAAGTCCCCTTTAGCCAAAGAGGGGGTTGAGGCGTTAACTAAAATGCATTTCAGGATCTCAGGGCAGCCTGTAGCAGATCCCTACCCAGTGTGATGCTGTTGATTGCCTTTGGCTGTGAGAAATGGAACAAAACTAGCAGGCACTGCCGCCCGTTTGGACTGATATATGAACATAAGATAACTTGTTATATTTATAAGTTGCATATCAATTTTAAACCACAATGCTTACTGAAAGAACTAATTAAGATTGTCTTCTGTGAGGAGCTTTGTTTCATTTGCATTGTTTGCTGTATATTCATCTTTTGCACTTTACAAAAGAAAGTGTATAAAAGCTTAAGATACAGATGTCCAGGCCTGTGTTTCAGCATTATCATCCTTTTCAAAGTCTGTCTTGTCTTAATTGGTAGAGTGTGCCCAAAATTTTAAAGCTGCATAGGATTGTGTATTCCTGATTCTTTGGGACATAAGACCTCCTTCTTCCCAAAAGAATATGAGTATGTTCATAACACCTTTCCAAGGAGTATTGATTTCTTATATCAAACAGAAGCTTTTACAAAGCTGACAATAGAAAGTTATTTCTAAGAATCTTCCTTTCTGGAAAACTACTGTCATATAAAATCTGTGCTAGTGTTTCTGTGCACATCCACTATTTATACAGATACTTAAGGCTATGAATACAAAGACTGTCTACCTGTCCAAGCTGCACAGAAATTACGTGCAATATTTGGGTGGTTAAATTTCTCTCCCAACTGTTAACTCACCATGTGTCCATCCAGGCATTTATGACATTTCTCACTGCTCATGGTCCTTGCCTTTGGTGCAATGGTAGAAGGAAAACAAATTCCAGAGACACAATCTGACTTTTACAAAGGTTTTGGAGAGCTTCAGCATGACTACCTCTAGGTCAGGACTGAAGTCGTTTAGTCAGTGAAAGGTAGGCGTGTAAAACACATATGGAAAATTTCTGCTCTCAGTTCTGTCAACCACATAACTCTCAGAGATACAAAAATTCAAGGGGAAGAAAGGTCAAAACCAAGGGTAAGATTCCATACCTTTTACATAGGCCATCTTAGAATAATTCTTGACACATAATAAGTGCTGGAAAATTACTATTTCTGGTTTAAACCAGACAACGTACTGTTTTAAACATGCCTTGATTGTGGTTGTAGGGCTGGAAAATTACCTTTTCAAATTCTTTACTTTCTTCTCCCTAGACTGGTCTCTACTGTAGGATAACATACAGGGGAACCACATCACTCTTCCCACTCCCCCCATTTACATAGTGCCTTGAAAACAACTACTTGGGTGGATATAGCCATAAAGCCAACAGCAGTGGGAAATGAGGCATTCAGGTGCAATAAAGCTTCATTTCCAAAAAAAATTCAGAAGATGAAGATACAGCAAACAATGCAAATAAAACAAAGCTCCTCAGAGAAGATAATCTTAATTAGTTCTTTCAGTAAGCTTTCTAAAGCCCTGCACGCAATCATCAGATGTGGGAGGTGTGAAATGGTATATTTACAAGGTAAGTGGTGGGGAACACAACTCTACATAATGATGCTTCTATACCACTCATCTGTCTCTCTGTGCTATTTACAGATCTCTGCAATTTCTCTGTCATCGAGAATACATTAGTTAGTAGAGCTACCCCTCCTTCTTGACGAAAAAAAAGTCTTTGGGGGGTGTGTGCGACTGTCTTCTGTGAACACGTGGATGTTTTACTGATCAGTCTAAGCACTTGAGTATGGAGGAAATATAAGCAACCAGTGTCTCCTTTTTGCTAGACGCATACAGGAGCCTGCACACAGTGTTGGCCATCTGACAGTTGGTTTCTGTTCCTGTCCATTTGCTTTCCAAAGAGACTGAATCCTTGTCACACTTGTGGTCTATGCTGGCTATCGTCTGCTTGAGCCTCTTTCTGTATCAGCAGTTTATATCACTGCCCTGACATATTTTAGAACAGCAAATTGTTAGTTGCCTGTGCACAGTGCAGGGCCGAAAAATGGTAGTGAACGTTGAGGGGTCCTTTTTTTTTATCTGTGCAGAGTATATCAGATAACAGTACTTTCACCTTGCCCTTGGACAAAATAAGATTATGTAAATATTTAGCACTGAAAAATAAACGTTAATGTCAAATTAACAAATTGTTGTACTACAGCGGCACTGGAAGAAGCCCAAGTTCCATCTATCCATCTGCAGCAACATCAGCAGCAGGGAAAACAGACTTTCATAGCTATCCAGGCAACAACACGGGGAAGCTACAGTGTTACCTATATAATACAAATTAAAGTCTTAGATGGACAGTGTGATACAAATGCTGTTTTTCCAACAGTCTTTTGTTTTTACTCCCTGTTTTGGTGGCTCCGGTTTGAGAATTACAAATAGAACAGGGTGGAGGCAAAAGAGAGTCTTTACTGTGAATAAAAAAGGGGAAAAAAAAGAGAGTTCAAAGTAGAAACTAGTTACTAGACCTTGAATCACAGCTATTAGGAGAACTATTACAAGTCTGTCAAGGAGCAATTAGACTACTTTGCAAGAATATTAAGAGCACATATCTTCACAGAGAAGGATCTGAAAAGGGGAAATCAGAGAAACCTTTTAGTTTATGGAGTACTGCCTACTGCATTTCAGTTACTTATTTCCTGTTTATTTTCCACTTGAAAAATCGCATCCAGAAATATAATGTAATTTTTAAAAACTCGCATTTATGACCATTCAATTTCAAATGTTTTGTTGAAAAAAAACACAAAAAACAAATGGAATGCTGTAAACAAATTTAAGTCAGCCACAAAAAACATTCTGACAGATGTTAGCATCTGTGAACATGGATCTTTCATGACAGTTCTTTCCAATCTGGGCTCTTTTCAAATAAGAAGACCTCTAAAACTTTTTGTTGTTGTTATTTCAATATGCTTTACAGAATTTAAAGTAGGTTTTCCATACCAGAAGGACAACTTCTCAATATATCGGTCCATCTACTTGGAATGCTAGCTGGAGCACCTGACACTCAACTTTTAGTTGTGCATGCTGCCAGACAGGTTAACCCATTGACTGGATCTGCATTAAGATAAACAGCAAATATCATTGGATGAAGAAAAAAAGGGGATAAAAGGAAATCCAACTTTGAAATGAATTAGTTTCACGGGATTATCACTTGCCAATAAAACTGTTTTACACAGAATTACGTATCAACAGGCTACTCAGAAACTTGCAACAACTTGCTAGACCACAATGAATTACAGCAACTGACTATCATGTTTCTCGGGGCCTGCTCAGAAAGAGAAATATGATTTTCCTCATTTCTATTTCTTCCAGCCACTCAAACAGGCTCTTCTAAATATTTTGCTCCCCAAGGGTCCTGTTTGCATGGTGGCAGACCTTTCCACCGCTCTACGATCTGGCAAATGGCAAACAAAATAAAGAGAAAAATCGAAAGAACTATCAATGACTAGCACATAGATGCAGATCACACTAATTTTCAAAGTAAATGCACTGTCTTTCTTTCATTCTAGGAATAGAAAGTTATAGTAGGCTGGAATGCTAATATTCAGGTAGGAAATAGGTCAAAACATGCCAAGAAAAGTGAATGGAAAATTTGTCTAGTTACACACAGATTTTAAAATGTGAATTCACAGCTACTGCTAGCATTGTTTTCTACCAGCAGTGGTTAGCTTTTCGTTCTTGACAACACCCTTTTCTGTCCAGCCTCCTCACCCAAATCTTCTGAGTGCTCTGACCAGTTTAACTGCCTAATAATTCTAAAAATGCAACTATTTTTGTTACACTGACTACTACACAACCAGCCTTGTCCTTTAAGGCACAAAACTGACCAGCTCTATTTTTTACTAAACTCACGTGGCCCGCTCAAAACAAACAGATACTGGCAGGAGCAAAATCCAAATTATACACTGCTTTATCCCAAGAACACAAAGTACAAGGCCGATGCAGTGAGTCAGACACCTCAGCGCCAGTGAGCTCCTCAGGTTGACAGGAGTCTCTCTGGGATCCTCCTAAGCCAGGACTTTTTAAAAAAAGAGTCAAAATAACTGGGTTTAGACAAACATGTGTTGTGTCATTAGCAAAAGTATCTTTCTCATCAGACGGGAAAAGGCAGCAAAAAGTATGCCAGGAATGCTGGAAATGGGCAGACAGTCACAGGGAGTCATATTTTCTTCTGTTTTGTTTTTTTTTTCCCCATGAATCTCCTTCAGCATGAAAAGTCCATTTGCAAGAGCAGTTAATAATGGGGGGAAAGGCAGATGATTTGACAATAATACAGGGAACGTGGGACCAATTTAAGTATAGCAGAAACCGGAGAACTTCTCAGTTTCTGCAGTGATTTCTCAGTGTCTTTTGAAAATGCTCTGAACAGTTCAGCTAAACAGAGTTTAACCCCTCAGACATATCCATTTGTTTATCAGTAAAAGGTCATATTCTATATATGTGTATTTATGAGAAAAAGCTAGATTCCTACAGGCAGCACCATAATTTCTATGCTTCTAAGCTGTTAGTTTTAACCTACTAAATGAATCCATTTCCTTCCAATCAAAATAGAGGTTTCTCCCACAATTTGCCAGTCCCTTACTAGAAACTGGATGCCTTGAACCAAATGCATTACTTCCCCTGTTCCACATTTAATTTCATGCTTCTTTTCAGCTTATTGTGCTTTTTATGCTTCCCTGTGACAACAGCATCTAGGTTATTATGAAGTGCTACGAGAGAAGATATACAATAAAATAGCCTGTAGAAAATACTAATCAATTAACTACTAATGTACCTTGATATCTAATTAGAAATTTTTGTTTATGAAACAATGCATAACCTAACTCATCTTGCCTCATAATATACAAACCTTGCTTTCATGGTAGTTTTGCTTTAGAGAAGGAAGTTTAAAAAGAAAAAAAGAAATTACAAAATTACTGCAAATTACATCTGGAGAGTTCTCAATGGGACCTGCTAAACTAATTACAAAAGAAAAAGCCATCAGTTGGTTCAAAGGACTGCCAGAGGGCGTTGGACCTTTTCACTCACTATCAGGTGACAGACAGAGACATTTTTGATAGAGGAGAAAAGTCTCATGTGGATGTTTATCAGCCATGGAAACAGCAGCTGATAAAGCAGTATGAGGTGTTTTCCATTCCTCAGTCTGCAAAAGAAGTGTTAGTTCTCTTCTTTGCAAAATAGAAAGTGGGTTGATTTTATTTTTTTCAGGATCTAAAACAGCCTGATAGCTGTGAACAACAACAAACAAGTTGTTTTCTGAGCTCGGACATCTATAAAATTTGAGGAACTTCTAAGAGACCAGTCTAGCAACTGCACCTGAGAATACCCAACTACAGCATGTTTTCAGAAGCAATGGGCTCTCATTTTTTTTGAATTTCATGTTTGACATAAGAAGTGCAATCTGAGATTTCTGTTTTCTTTCACCCCATTCCTGTGAAGGGTGTGGGCCTCGGGCAGGTTAACCATCTCAAATTGAGTGATTGCAAGTGTACTTTTGGTTAAAAGTTGGAAATAAAATACAGAGACAGTATTATCATTTGAACTGCGGTAGAATTGATGTTAAAAATCAGCTTGAATAACGGTCTGTCAGCTGCTCTGACTTTTGATCAAATGTGGCCCTCTGGAAGAAAATCTAAACAGAGCAATACTGTCCTCAAAACCACATATTGATGTAGGGCTGGTAAAGTACTTTTTCTCTCACATATATGCATTATAGCAAGAATGAATAAGTACATAGCAATGACTTCACACAACAAGATGTATCTTTTTAAAAAATAATGCAAGTTAAGTTCCATATAACTCTTATATTTAAAGGGGCTTCTTAAAAATGTTGGGAACAATGTTGATAATTACTTTCCCGTGGGTGATGACTGAGTTTACATTTTAGGAAAGAATAATCTTCCTCAGTTCCTTCTGGAGGAATTTTATTGATCAATGAGTGCTGTAAATTATACATTGGCTTACAAGGTAGAAAGAATTGAGAGAATTCTATTATTTCCAAAGCTCAGGAAGGACCATTGAGCATGCCACTACCCACCAACAGGGTGGCTTAGAGGAACTCAAATTCTCCAAAACTTTGAAGAAACCCTTCAAAGCCTACTGTAAATTACATCTGGAGAGTTCTCAATGGGACCTGCTAAACTAATTGCTCATCTCCATTCAGGTCCTAAAGTCTGCAGGAAGAGACATTTCCTAATGTCCTGAAAGGCTGGACTTAGAAGCTTAATATAAGCTCTGCCACTGTAACTCACTTTAATAACATTCCTGAGTGAAAATAAAATCTTATGTATCTTACACTTTCATTTTAAGCCAGCATTAACCAAAAGTTAGCGCAAAACCAAAGGAAGAAAATGCAGTAATAGACACAGCTATCTCAGACGCAGAGTTGCTGAGAAAGACTTTGAAATCAGTCTTTGGTCTCAAACCCCGAGGACCATAAAAGGAAAAGGAAAGGATTCAAAGGTTCAGTACTGGTCAGAAAGGAAAACTATCTGCCATATCTTTTGTATTTAAGAAAACAAGATCCAGTTCTTGATTCACTATACTCTAAACAGACCAGTATTGGGATGCAAAGACTAAAACAGAAGAGGCTAAAACCACTGGTCAAAAGCTGTACACTCCATGGGTTCTGTATGTAGGATTTCTGCATTAGTGTAAGTGTTTTGACACCACATTACCTTTTACTGCAGAGGAATTTAAGTGCAATGACCTGCAGATTTCCAGAAGTCAGTGGGATCTTTTACCAGTGACTTCACAGTGGAAGTGTACACCTATGTTTCTCTAATGGCATCTTGCAAAATCCTCATTTTAGAAAAGCCCTTCATTTCTCTATCTCTCTGTGTATTTCTCTTTTGTTCTGAAAGACGATTCTACGAGGATAAGTTACCAGCAGAGCATACCAGAGACTGAAACAGGCAAATGGGATGTAACAGCTATTCTGTGAAACTCAAGGAACAGTATAAGATGTTCATCGAAGGTTTTAAATTAATTTCCAATTACTTAATTTTCAATCTTCCTGTCATCTGTTGATGACATAAACTATACATGTAGGGTGTACGTGTCTTTTTGTAATAAAGAACATACACGCTGTCCGTGAGGTGGTAAAACAAAGAGATTTATTTTAAATTCAGTGCTGCTTTTATCCCTTAAAACCATGTGACTTCCTTGACCAATAAGGTTGTCTATATCAGTGCATGCTCCTTCGGGCACTCTTGCCCTGGTACATTCCCTCGTACCTTAGATACACCCCCTACATATAGACAGATCCTACTCTTCTCTGGGTAGAACTACTGTCACAGTACACCTACTACAAAACTGCACCGCTTCCATCAACAGCCTCATGCCTTGCTGAGTGTGCTTATTCCCTCCGAGCTGACAAGTGACGTTTCCAAACACCCTCCTCTTTGGTTTCTCATATGTCACAGCCTCAACAGGAAAATTCCCATGCATCTTATTACTCACCTAACATTTGGTGGATCTGTATTCATGATGGGTGTTGCACAAAGAGGCTTGTTTCCTTGAATGTGGCTTCTGTAACCTTGTCTTGCAGGCAAACAGTACACCCTTTGGATAACAACTCGTACCTGTGCTTCTCTCCATGCCACTGCTCCCTGGCTTTCCACCATTTCAAGCAGAGAATCATTAAGAGCACTCAGTGCTAATGGATGCCGTTTCAAATCACAGTTGTTATGGATTTGTGGAGCATGAGCAACCTGGTGAAGGAAAACCCATTAACAGAAACATTCCGGGGAACCTTGAAACTGTGTAGAGCTAGAGAGGGAAACTTCAGCATGAAAAATCAAGTTGCGAGTGCAAAATCAGTTTCAAAATACTTAATGGTCCTAAAGTAACTTAGAGACTAGTGGCCAGTATTTATTGTGGATTTTTAATGAACACCCAAGAGAGTTGCATACACAATACACTCCTGTATTTAACTGGTGCTCTAGAGCTAACTCAGTACATGAGAGATAAGAGTGACACCAGCAGGAAAACAGAACTGATATTAGTCCTTATGATTCTTCCCCTTGAATTGAGTTTCACTTTTAGTTCTTTGATGTTCTGTTCCTTTCTCTTTCAAAATGAAGAGTAAAATCCATCTTGAATGCTTCTGGACTTTCAGATAAAGTTGTAAATGAACAGATGTCTAGTTCTATAGACTAGTAAGTTAGACATCAGACTTACACATTTCAATGGAAAATATTTCAATGTAAAAGAATTAGATGATTAATGAAAAGTAAAAATCTTCAAAGTACAAACCTTAATTTATTGGTTCACTACTTCCAAAACATATTTTATTAATAAAATCTTCCAAACTTTCAAAATAAATTTTATGAATGTTCCATTTTCCCTTAATGTAAATGAGAAATTTCATTGATTTTATTTTTAAAATAAATCTCTCTTGGTAAAAATTGTACGCAAGTATAGACTAACATGGTCAATATTTATAGGTTCCTTCACAGCATGAGCCAAATTTCTATTTTCACAATGAACTCTGTTTTTATGAACAGCTGGGTGCCAAGAAAGATTTTCAGAGTATCACAGACTGTGCCATAAGTATTATAGACCAGTAAAGAAGGAGAATTTGCAGTCTTTAGAAGTAAATTGTGGTACAACACTACCCCTTAGATACAAAGAGGTTGCAATAAAACTTGTCTACTGAGTTTTAAATGAAGTGGTTTTGTTTGTTAGGAGCCATGAGAGGAACAAGTCAATTGTTCTGGTTTTCAAATACCATAGTTGAAGCTTTTTACAAGTTAGAGTTGAAGCAAGAAAGGAGATTAGGATTTATGTAATTTTTTAATTCCCAGGCCTATAGTGGGAATTATATATAAGGCAAATATAAAATGTTGACATTCGTTGTTCTTCAAATTTGTAGGGCCAAACTTCTCAAATATTAAGAATGATTTGGGTAGCCAATATAAAGCCTTTACAAGAGCCTTACTTTCAGAAAGTCCTGGCACAGGCTATAAAAAAACAAATCCCTTCAAATACCTCAGCTTGTACAACCACAACCACAGGGAAATGTAGAGTCAGTAGTCATCTTAATACAAATAAAGTCAAAATAGGAAAGAAAAGAAATGAAGGGGTGGGAAAGGGTGATGATGTTATCAATTGATTCTATAAAGAAAGGATAGGATCAATTAGGAAATGAGTTAAGAAATATGAGTGGAAAAATGAAATGTTTGTTTAAAATACTATCTTGAGTGAGTTAGAAGAAAACAGATCTTATTTTTTAGTTATTCAGCTATAACGAGGAAGAGAAAAATCAATGAAAAACCAAGCTACAATTACTATTTAGAACAGTAGTGAGCCTTCAGCAAAATAACTTCACAGCAGTTCAGCATTTGGATGGACCAAAAGCCTCTACTAAGAAAATATTATTAAAATAAACACCGCGTATTATTCAGCCTTGGCTAAATGAAAGGGGAAACTGAAAAGGTCAGTAATTTAGAATTTTTGTTTTTCTGACCATTTCCAAACATCTGCTGACCAACTTCTTAACAAGTGTTAAAATTGCAAACCAAATGGACCTTACCCGATTATCTGAAGATTCCTGGTGTAACTCATCATCAAGGTCATCTAGTCTGAAGGTCTGTGCCAAAGATATAACATTCTTCCTGATAAGCATCTTTGTAAGACCACATGTCTTCTCTATTGCTTCTGAATGTTCACTGAGTAGCACCTTCTGACTAAAGTAGGTATTCATGATAACAGGAACATCTGCATTTCTGAGAAGCAATTTTTGCCTGGAAAAAAATAATTTAAGTGGCAGCAAATCCATGACAAGGTAAACTACTGATAAGGACTTTTTTAAAACATGCGTATTGCATTGTATTTCTCTCCTCTTTTTTTCTATCATTACCACTAAAACATTTCAAAGGTCTGTTATCAAAATTGTAAGTAACTTACTCCATAGAAATAGTAAGCTTGGATCAGCCCTCCTAGCTTAGGCATAGCCCTGGGCTCCATAGTCCCTGGACCTCCACTGCATCCAGGGACAACTTACACCTGGAAGCTGTTGAGCCCCATGAACCCTATCTGGCTTCACATAAAGGCTGCTTGGTGTCCCTGCATTGTCAGCACAGAACCAAGAGCACCAGGAACGCCTGCATACAGTTACTGAGTTACAAGCTGTGAACAAAAGACTAGTAGTCCTGCTCTACGTTAATTCAGAGCACTGGCTCTGCTGGACCCAGCCTGGCTCTTGCAGGACATCCCTCTCTGGTGAGTGCTTCCCACTGACATGAATTCATTCTCACTGCAGCCAGCGGCAAACTGCTCCTCCCTCCTCAATTTTTCTAAGTGCAAAATATGTTTTTCTTACGATATGCTGTATATTATCTTGCCTGTGTGTTTGCCGCTGTCATAAATGTGCTCTCCAAGATCCAGTTTTGGTTTCTAGTGCCAATGTAAATTCCCTAACAGCTCCACATGCAGCAAGTTCTTGCCTAGCAGATTAAGGTAATGGTTGCAGAATCATTAAACACACAATAATTTCATGCCAAAGCATGTATTGATGTTGGGATTTTTTCTTACACTAGTATCACAGTTGTACATTTAGAAGTACACTTTTTATACTCACAGGATACAAAATCTAATGAAGTCAGCTAACAAAAACAACGAAGAATCTCATTTCCTACAGACCATCAAAACAAACCAAAATCCACTTTATTGTAGTCTGTGTTTTTTACAATTAGATCTTTATCACCTGGGAGTAAGACAAGGCCTTCTGCCTTGGCAGCAAAGCTGAGCTGACCCGAGTTCAGTAGTAACCTCAGAACTTCAGTCTCTAGAATGCTCAGTAGTCATATTATGAAGCAAATTTCCACATCTATGACACTGTCCGTCAAAATGCAACCATGCAGAGTTAAAAAGCAAAACAAAACACTCAAAACTACTTATTTTTGATCTTAGTCCCTACAAGATCTTGACCATGGTCTGTTTTATAACTGACTCCTTCATTCTTCAGAGAGCAGATAGTTAAATGTATGACTGATGTATTCATATTTTCAAAGGCATAAGAAGAGTTGAAGCAAGTTTTTAAATACAATCCCTGTTATTTTATAATTAAGAAAATAAAGCAACAGCAAGATGACCTCTGCTTTTTAGGAAAAAAGTATACATTTAAAACCTAGCTTGTAACTTAGAACTATGAATCATACACATAAATTATGAAAAAGATGCGTTGCTTCTACGGTACACATTCATAGAAGTTATGATTTGAAACAGAAAATGCATGAAAAGTTACAGTATATAACTAAGTCTTGAACTTCACCACAAAGAAGCCTTACTGCCATCTGAAAGCTCTCCAGTTTTCAGAGAGCAGCAGTACATCCCCCTAAGGGACACTGAGTCCCTTGACTCCAGATGAATCTGCTAACAAAGGTCCGAGTTAAGAGCATGACAGTAGCTCACAAGGCTGCCAAACTGACATCACCTGATAATTTCTGCATTATATGATCAAAACTGAGGAATTAGCTGGGTCAGCAAACTGAGACATCTCTGATCTTATGAAATTTTTAACCCTATTTTTCTAGAGAACAAAAATGTATACAAAATTTACTACATATCTCAGAACAGTTTGGGCTGTCTTTATATGCAGATGTGTAACGAGAATTTTAGCACCTACTTTCTTGAGACGTCTGTGTTCAGATCCAAAGTAAACAGGAAATCTCTCTGAACACGAGACCGTTACGTCACTAATGTCAGAAGAATGTTTGCTTGATCTAAATCATCTCATTCTCTAAAAAAAAATACTGACGTTAGTAGCAAATCATTTGCAGAAACTTTGAGGTTTATGGTTTTATTTTTATTTTCCTGTACAGGTATGTGATCTTTTTAAGGCAGGCAGGTTTTACTGATACCCAAATTACGTGTACCATGGTTTTGCTATGCCTATGCACTCCATATCTCGAGTACTTTCATAACCACCAAGAGCTTTCTTGGTAAAGTACTCATTATTTCATCATATCTTTAAACAGGCAATGCATAAACTAAAGGCTATTTGGCATTTCCACAAGGCAAAAACGGGACATATATACACTTCCAGGAGAACCTCCCCATTTCTTATCTCTAAGTAGTTCACTTAAAAACACTCTCCGTAAGAAACAATTTGTTTTAGACCTGCATAGGTGTCCACAGACTTAGCAGTAACTCTTCAGCTAGGATAGAGGAATATTCACGTAAGCCTACTTAAATCTTCCCTATTTCTCAATGGACAGATTTTTCACAATGAAAAGAACCAGCAATAAATAGAAATAACAACTAATTTAAAAGAAAGAAAAAAGAAAAAAGTTTGTAATAAGCTCACTATTTTGTGTGCAGGTGGATGGCTAAATAGAAGTATGTTTTATATATAAAATACACACACACATATGTATAAAATAATGTATATTTTACATATTATATATGGAATAAAAGTATTGTTTATTATATTATTACCAAGTTTTTTACATATATATATATATATATATTCTTCTGCGGGATGAGAATTTTTACTGTCATCACAGCAGAAATCTCTGCATTGCCACTGTATATTGCTCATATATTGTTCTCTTTGCAATAAATGCAATCACATTAGAGACACTTGTGTACCTGAATTCTTTCTGTCTGCTTGAAAGGTACAGACCAGACCAAAGAAAGCCTATCATGCTGGAGCAGTTAGGAAAAATGCCCCACTTATCCAAGCAATCCCTACATGTGTAGTCCCTGAGACACCATAACTGATCCCCCCAAATTTCTGGATCTGTTCCAGCTGCATATTCTCTACAGCCAGAAGTAACCCTACTCTAAGATACAGAATACACTCTGTAGCATCCTCTTAACAGATAAAGTGTTAAGTGGGCAATGCAAGTCTTCTGTGACCTCTCTTAAATTGCTTCCTTTCTATCTGCTTCATTATATTTTAAAAGCTCGTTTTCAAAAAAAATCACACAAACGATGGAAAAAAATAAAGCTCACTACAGATTATAAAACCCTTGGAAACCTTCTCCTGTACTCTCTGATTTTTCTCTTGCTCAGCAAATTATATTTAAAAGTTGGATTAGCAGTTGACTTCCCTAATAATTGCCTTTAGATCTTTGCAATGACCTGAAGTACAGACTGGGAACTCTTTATACTACAGGGCATTTTTTTCCTGGTATGTAGACAATCAGCAATTGCCGTAACTGGTCACATGCTAAAGGAACATGAGGCAATAATGTTATTTTTTTTATTTTCCAGCAGCAGCTTGCTTCTCTATCCAAGAACGTAGCTTGCTTTTTCTCTTCCTCCCTCCTACAATGAAGTGGAAGCAGGACATTTCCTTGTCTACTTCTACGTTAATCGTGGTCTGTCACCATCTGAGATACGAAATGCTGCAGAACGTACGGCATAGCATGGGGTGAAGCAGCTGACGTTTCAACTTGAGGCAGGGTCTTAATCCTGCTGCCAAACAGTCGTCAGGTTTGCACTGTGGTCTGCCCTGCACAGCCCATCCGAAGCCAGCGAGTTGTGACTCTGTGGCAGCAGCGAGCTCACAAACCACACGCTTCCGCTCAGTTCTGCTGACATCAAACAGCGGTGCTGGTTCATGAACTCGAGAAGACTCGGGATCACTTTAAATAAGAGAACATATTTTTTTGTTCACTCTCTCTGGGTATTTTATTAGGCTTTTGTTTTTCTGGCTTTTTTTTCCCCTCATGTAAAAGGCCTAGAGCATTTTTTTTTAAGAGTACACTGCATCAACTGAACACTCTTAGCATTTTGGTGACCTACAACATGCACCGTAATTACAAAACAGGCTATTTTCAAGTCTCAGAACAACAATTTCTGTGTAAAGAAGGTTTAACACCCACCAAGCAGCACAGCAGTAGTACGTGTAGCATAAGAGCATGCGCCAGAGCCTTACACTGCTGCCCAGAAGCATGAGGAATCATTCCCCCACACTGGAGGACAGGAACAACATACAAGGCCCATCCTGACTTCCTAGAAATTGATTGTTTCATCCAGTGTGGAGGAAGTTGCTCATGCTGCATTGGGCTTGGAGTTGTGGGACATTTGCAATGTTCTATCTGTGAAAAATAGTTAACATGCAAGAAATGCCTGAGCATCAAGCTAATAATTAAAAACCAAAACACAAACCCAACCAAGTTCAGACAGATCTCTGCCCACCTATCATTCAAGGACAGTAACTATCTTCTCAGTAGATAGCCCAAATCAAAAAGCCATTTGGAACAGATCTGCCTTCTGCCACGCCCAGAGATTGCCCAAACACAGAATTTTTATCCATGAGTGAGTAATCTCACCACTTGTGAGTGAGCCTCCATCAGTGTCATTTACCATCGCTTGAACAGTCTGTATGGACACTGTGATTCTGAGCTTACACTTTCATAATACAAATCTTCTTGCTGTGTCCCAACCTCAAAGACAAAAACCAAAAATCAGCTGGTATCTCTTTCTTTGAAATTATCTTACTCAAAGCAACAGATTATTGTGGTACAAATTCTCAAGGCTGATTTCTCCATGAAGAAATAATATTACTAACCATCTAGATCAATGTCCAAAGTCATATATGTCAAACATACAATTCTCAACTGTGTCAGGTTTCCAAAGAAATGTAGCTTTGGCTCCTAACACTGGCAGTTCTGCAGAAGATGTAACAATAAAAAGCTACTCAAGCTATGTCTAAAATTTCTACTTTTAAAGTATGATACATTTTATTTGTGAAGAGAATAGCCAGATATTTGCTTTATTCCCCTACCGCAAGAATACTTCAACTGAGGAATCATTCCACGAATACAAGACACAAAGAAAAGAACATATAGCTATTAAATTTATAGATTTGTTATAACTCAATCTGTTACCATTTGTCACTGAACCCTAAGTAAAAAGCAAATTAAGAAAATTAGTAAAACAACACAAGTAAAGAAAAGAATCTTTTCTATTGCAGGATAAGTTCTTGCTGCAAAATAACATTGTAGTTTTCAACAAAAATACTTGTACACCTAAGAAATCACTCCAGCAAGAAATTACAGTATACAAAGCCAACATTTTTATCACTGTATCATTTTACTAATTTCAAAGTAATCATATAAACTAACCACTGGCTTGCCATAGTGCTGCCTTTTGAAATATGACACCCTCTAGCACGAAAAAAAGTTGTATGGAAATTTTCACATTTAAGAAGAGCTCTTCTATAAAAAGCTTGTGGTTAACATCAAGCACTATTATACCACACACCCAGTGCTCTCACCTCTGCAGGGAGCTGCACCATGTGCTAATTGAAGGGGATGTGCAGGTCTTCTGATGTAGGAAAGCACAGATGGATATCAAAGCAAATCTCATCCACCTCCAGGAAATTACTCTAATACCAGGCTTTACCAGAATTGGAAAGTAGGGAAGTTTCTCAGAGCTATCCAGCCACTTATTTTGGCTGCGAAGAAAGCACCTGAAATTTCTAACATTCTAGACCCCAATTTATCATGACAAAGCTTAACCTTTGGCACCACAAAACATAAAATTCCCCTCACAGACTGTGCTTACGTACAAACTGGTATGGAAACAATCTCTTGAGCTTACTGGGGTAATAATTTAGAGAGAATTTGCTAAAAATATACTCCAACTGTGATGCTGAGATTTTTTTAACACCTAACACATAAGTCAGACACGAAACAATTATTATTAAAAGAACTGCACACAATAAAGCACTAAATGAGAAAGTTGCTCCAAAAACAAAACAAAAACACTGCCCCCACACAGTATGAGGGTGTTACAAGTAACTAGGGAGATATAAATATCATGGTTATCTTTTCATAATCAAGATGTTATGAAAGAATTCCAGTCTGTGTGTTTACCCCATATATCAACTTGTGTCTGACCAGCCACGAGCTCATTATTCAGACGACTTCTTCCCTCTGTTCCCAGTGCTAAACTGCACGTAGGGTTTGAGGTGGCTGACGAGCCACCACAAAGTCCAGGGACATACCAGAGGGATTCTGAAAGGTAAAAAAAAAGAAGCAAGCAAGCTGCACAGTGACATCATATTAAAACTCATACTGAGTATTAGAGAGAACAAAAATGTCCATACTGGTGTGAGAACAGAGGCCCATCCAACCTACACTCCAGCTTACAGCAGCAAACAGCAAATGTTTGAAGACTATGAAAATAAAAGCAAACCTATAGAGAAAGTTCTCCAGAACACTCTCTGATAACTCCTAAAAACTTTCAGCTTAGGGACTTCCTAAAGCAGAAGTAATATCCTTGTATTTAAAAGTCTTCGGTAAACTTTTCTTCCAGGAACTTCTGTGCCTGCTTTTGGACCATTTGTACATTAACAGCATCCACAATATCCTGCAGCATCCACAGTGCCCTACAGTCTAATTACACGCATGTGAGAAACCACTTCCTTTGACTTGTTTTGATCTGTCACCTAGTGGTTACATTGCTGCCCCCCACTTCTTGTTTTTAAGAGGCAGTGAACAATCATCTTGCCAATGCACTTCCTAATACAGAACTTTATCATGTCCTCTCCCAGTCGCTGCCTTCTCAAGGTAGAGAGCACTGGTCACCCTAGTCATGTCTCATAGGGAAGCAGTTCCATGCCTCTCTTCTCATCACTCTTCTCTGATATTTTTCCACTTTTGCTACATATTTTTGATTTGGAAAACTGAAATTCCAATTTAGAAATGCACTATGAATTTCTACAGTGGCATCATGATGTTTTTGACTCCATTTCTTGTCAGTCTTACTATTCCATGTATTTTTCTGATCATTAGATGAAAACTAAGCTGACATATTAATGAAGCTATCTGAACACTAAAAGCACGTTCCTGAATATCAACAATCCAGAGTTCACTATTTTATATGTGCACATTACACTTACCTACAACTTCCTAGTAAGAGAGCTTAAGTCCTTCCTCCAGCCTTAGCTCTAAAGCACAAGGACCATGAACATATTCCTCTGCCCATAGGATTGTGAGGATGACAGTGTGCCTTTGAAGAAGAAGGAAATTTGCATAGTCTTCTGTTGTACAGAAGCTTATCGATTCTTTAGTTCCTTCATTGGCACCACGACACAATGGAGAGTTGAGGCAACAGGTTACACCAACAACTCCTCTGCCTATGGAGGAAAAGTGTTAGTGTTGCCATTAACACGATTACACAGCATCACTACTCTGAGGTATCAGGTGAAGCCGCTTCTCAGGCCAGAAGATCTCTGCAATATCCACCCAAGCAGCTGAGGGCCATGTGTTAGAGTGAAGAACTTGAACTCAAGAATTTCTGACCAAGGTACGGAGAGTCAGTGTACTTGGATGGTTGGTTCAAGCCTGGAGGGTTATTGGAGAAACTTTAACAAATAAATGACATTTTAAAACACATTGTTCAATGTTTTGTAGAGATTATTAAGAACATTAGCCTTTTCTTCCATACAGATTTCGCTTTTGCTATTGGCAAAGGCTCTTTGTAAGTCCATGCTTGCATACACGCTCACAAGTGTCTTCACACGCACAACAGTGAGAACAAATAACTATCCCTGAGCAGACTCTGGTATTCAAAAAGACAAATCGATATATTAATATGCTTAATTTTATTTATGTATGTTATTATCAAATCTAATGTTAAAAAAAACCCAACACAACTACTAAACAACTAAAAAACTTCCATCAGACTTGTTCTTGTACTCCACTCTTGTTCTGGTAGTCATTTCTGGACATTTCGTATTGTTTCTTTGCCAGGATATGAAGCAAGATCAAATTCTGGTCTAATCTGGTGAGGTCACTTTTTATACAGACAAATCTAGTGCTATCAGCATAGGGAGAGTAGCTGAAAGTAGCAGTAGCTCTGGGCTCTCTGGTAACACGAAGGGGAATCACAAAAGGCAGTGAAAGTGCCACAGAGCACAACAGCAAAGCAGAGGATGCCTTTTGAGCTGGTCAAACTCTGCTTCAAGCAAGAAGGTGGGCAGCAGCCTGGGGGTCTCAATGAACAGCACCAGGCAAGGGCAAGTGGCTGGACCCCTGGCACAGAAAGCTGTCCTGCAGAGCTCAACAGGTCTTTAAGCAAGTGGTAGACCAAGCTTACCTGCACTGTGGCCCACTTGAGCTTTACTGAGCTGAGAAAAATTCTGGTTTTCACTGTAATTGCTGCTAGTATTGATAAACGTGTAACAAAGGCAAAGGTGGTGTAGGTAAGCCAGGTACCACAGAAAACTGTTTTAGGCAAAGTCCTTTCTGCAGCATCCACCCACGACAGTCAGTGAAAAGAGAGCAACGCTAGTGACCAGAGTGGAAACTTCTTTACTGAAATATCCTGGTGTAGACATATAGACTAAGTGAAAGGGAAGGGAAAAAGTTCAGAGTCTTTGTGGAAGGGAAAAAGTTCAGAGTCTTAGCCTGCCACAGAAATACTGATCATATGTGATAAACAAAATACGTTTCTGCTTTTCAGGTTAGAAAACAGCCCTCAATAGTGTATGTACTTTGAAGTTATCCCTCACAAATTACTTTCAGAGCTTTGTTTTGCTTCTGTGCAATATTACTTATCTTTTCCATCAAATCATCATAGGTGGATCCTGAGGCATAGCTCTCTCACAATCAAAACACTCTGAGAAATAACATTTAAATTCAACATTTTCCTTAACATTGTCTGTTCTGAATCCAGAGCAATCTTAATACTCCTGCATTACTTTAAAGACATAATTGTACAGAACAAGCAAAAAATATTTAAATCTTACATGGTGTGCAGGTCATTGCTTAACTTGTTTTGTTTTATTTCACTGAACAGTTGCAATGACACTTAGAAACCAGATCACATGTGGGAGAATTTTCATACTGTATCACACTATTCTTATATGCCCAAATTTCTTTTTCAGATTCATGTAAGAGACCTAGTCACTCAGCAGAGCAGATTCAACAATGCAATGATGTGGATGAACCCCTGGATTGGAGTGGAAAGATGAAAGCCCATATTATTAAAAAGAAAAAGTACACACAGCTCTGCCTTTATGTTTCTTTAAAATACTTCAACATCTACCAATCCAATAAGCCAAGTTTACCTACCACAGTTCTCTGTTTTGCAGAGTCATATGAATACAGCTCCTTAAAACTAATCCAGCAAAACTAATTATAAGTCAAGTTGAAAGAAGGGGGAAAATACCAGACATATCATGACATAAATAAAACCTAAGAACAACCTTTTCAAAACAAGAATGAGATCTGTGTGCTTCTAGAGGACCTAAGAAAAGAATTGACTGAAGCACTATCATAAACATCATAAAACTTCTACAAGCCTGACACAAATACACCTCCCAAAATAGGGGGGCCATCAATAACCTCTGAAAGAGTTAACCTGGGAAGAGTTCTGGCAGCAATGAGGCTCTGACTTACAATCAGACATCAAGGGACAGTTCATAGAAAACCCACTTCAGTTAAAGACCTCTCCCAGTTGCAAGGGAGAGGAGCATTCCGGAGTACAGGTATCTCTCACTATTGTACCCACTCCTTCCCTGCCAAAAAATAGCAGAAACAAAGTCTTGGAAGTTGTGGGAAAACACCTGTGAAAACATACGCATTTTGGAGAAAACCAGTGTGAGAGACAGAAGGGAGAAGGTGTATCAGCATGGAAATCTTGGCCCTGGCAAAGCAAAAAACCCTGAAGTTTAAAGAGAGAATGACATTCCAAGAACAACAGCAAAATTTGCCAGTACAGAGAAATGTTTATTCAATAAAGGGTGAAACAACTCCCCTACACACACATTTCCCAAGCAAACAATTTTAAGCTAATCAGGGACTTAAATAAATCCTGTATTGTTTAAGAAAGGATGGCATCCCTATTCTCAGGCTTGGAAGCTGTGTATCAAGTTTTGAAAGCATGGACTTTGCAGTCAAATTTGAAGACATGGGAAATACTAACCTAAAGAAGGACTGCTGACTGACTTCTTATAAAGGAATCATCATCTATTCTTTTTTTCTTTTCAATACTTCTCAGTCTATATGTACTTTCACTAAAATAATAGCAAATACAGTATCACTGTACAATATCCCAGGTTTTACATGAAGTACACCGGATCAAAGTGGCCTCTGTTGAGTCCCATGCTATCACAGGTAAAACCAGGAGAGAAAAAAAAGATAAAACAATCAAGCTCCAGCAAAACTACCTGCCTTTCCAGCCACTACTACTGAAGTACTACTGGTAGGAAACCATCTTCTAAACTCCAAAAGAATCACATTTTTACCAGCTGATACTCATCCCTACGTAAGCTGAAATTCTTCATTTTTTCCCACTCTGGTGGGAAGACTTTTCCTAATTGCTTATGCATTTATTTCATTTTTTATTTAAAAGAATTTCCTCTTCTTGTCCAGCCAGGCAAAGGCCCAGATTCTCTTAGTCTCCTTTCCCAAGGAGTGCACCTGGTCTACAGCTGCCCTGCTAGGTCCTTTCCACACTGCTCCTCCTGGTGCTGGCACTCTGCGAGGGAGCAGAGTGCTTCACGCTCCTATTCATCTGCAATTCAAGATAGACTTAAACAAAAATGATTCTTTTGCTCAACTGCATCACTAACCAGGACATGGAAAAAAACATATATAAATGGAATAATACTAGATCAATCTTGATTTAAGTTCTACAAGTATTATATTTAGGATACTTGTATTTTGACACGTATTTAAACACCTGCTTTTAAAACAAAGTTACTTGTGCTCTATATTTTCCTCCTTTTCAGTTGTTAAAAAAACAATGAAGCATACCTGAAACCACTGCAAAACTGTCTAGTACAACCACTGTTTAGAAAGGAGCCTTTGGGCTGATTTCCTGAATGTAAATGTGCTCAGTTGAAAAAATGTCCAGGGCACGATTCCCAGACTGTGATACAGGAAAAAAGAGGAGTTCCCTGGCTTAGTTAACATCAGAAGGAAGACACAAGGGACTCATCAAGAGAAAAGAGGCCATTCCATGACTCTAGTATGTGCGTGCACATACACACAGAAGTGCATGCACATGCACGTGCGCTCCCTTCCCTTCTCTGCCTTGCCTCTGCCCTGGTGGGGTGGGCGAGCTGGTGCAACATTCCCTCAAGGGAACAAGATCTTGAAAGATCTGATATGACATTTTTACATTCAACTGACTGCATGCAACATTCCTTTAAAAAAAAAAATATTATCTGTTTGCTTGCTTGAAGCGTCACGAAGATAATATTCACGTCTATGACCCTGACTGTCTCTGATCAAGAGGCAGAGAGATTGTGCAGACCGTGTTGCCTTCCAGCACCCCTGGGACGCCTGCCAGAGAACAGGGTTGCCGTCTCCAAGGAGAGGGTCAGATCCCTCAGCCCTCAGTTAACGCTGTTAACTGAGTTAGCAGTTCCTCTGGCTGACTCGTGAGAAGGTGAATGGCATGCACAGGGGACTTGGCTTCCATGGTCTTACACCTTTGATACTTGTGTACACAGCAAAAACACCAGTGCCCTAAAGCTGGGGAGAAATTGTCACTTTTTTCTTTAGAGAACCTTATCCCCAGATCACTTGCCTTTCCACTTCTTCTTTATCATTGCTGTCCTCCAAGTTCCTACACCACCACTCTGTTTCAGCATCGGCCAAAACATTCATATCTGTTTTCTACATTGTGGTTACATGTCCATGTGGGCTGAAAATCTTATAAAGCATCTTATTTAAACACAGCTTAATCATCCAGATATTGTTTGGGCAACAAGCTATGCAGAATCAAGCAGCATTACAGAATCTCATTTCAAAGCCTGATTCCACTACAGGAGCATTAATTTTAAAGTGAATCTAAATTACTGTCTTTCCCATAAAAACTTGTCTAGGTCCATTTTAAAAGAAATGTTGCCAAGTGCAGAAATGTAACCTCTACCCTTGGAAGCCCTTGAACTAAAGTTTGCTGAAGGCTGGCAGGTTAATCCAGGGTATAACCTATCTGTGTTTGTTCAGCCCTTCTGCTCTCCCACCAATAGGTACTCCTGGAGATAGAGTATCCAGATAGGCAGAACTACAATCTCACCTGATAGGGCTGATCTCTCCATCACACCTTTTGCTCCCATGCCAGTAAAGGCATAGCCTACAGAAACGATGATCATCAAAAGCAGCTGAGCATCATGTGCACTTTTCATGTGTCTCAAGCTCATCATCTGTCGTGAGTGTGGCACCTTCTGCTGCCACAGTCTGTGACCACAACTGATCACGTAATGACAGTAATGGACGTGTGCTTGCATGGCTACACACGAGTACACAAATCTCTAACTTCATATATTACAGACAGCACGGACAAAAGGCTTGAGATACAAGCAGATTTCACTTTTTTTTATTCTAAACTTGTTCCAGGACTGTCATTTTCATTTAAGTCTACTCTGTAAAGGCTACCAACAAGTTTTGAAGAAATGCAAGGCCCTACTAAACCCAAGAGTGTCTGCCCAATAGAGAGCACCAAGATATGTACCACCCACCTTAGCTCTCTGTAAATGTAAACCCTCCTAACCCACACACTTATCCTTTCGCTTCAGAAGGCAGCAGGCCCTTATAGGGCACCCTAAATGGCTGGCTATGTCTGATCAGGAGAACACATGTTAGTTTAGAAACCCTCTTGAAGTCATCCAGGGAGTTTCTCTTCTGCACTGTCAGAGGGTATGTGGCTTAAGGACACACGCTAAACACAACTGTGGCAGTCATTTGTACAGACTTTTCCAACCTACCTTTTCAGGTTCTTAAATCAGCAAAAACAAGGCCTAACAGCCATCAAACAATTTTAAAAATGTGGTAAAATCACATATCCATTACAAAATATGTGCTTACATGATTTTGTTGGCTTACTTCTGTTTAGATAATACAGTCACATACAAATTGCTGTTGCATTTTAATAAGATTGTAATGGTAACAAGGTCCACATGAAGAACAAAAATAGTTGCAACTGTTTAAGTAGGGACAGACAGGAGAAAAAGACTATGCTAAAGAATATTGAAAATTATTAATTCAAGCAGCAGAGTGAATGGCTGATAAAATTTTAAGCAAACATTTCACCTCTGTGCTCACTTGGATCTCTGAGGCTGGGCCTTTACCATACTTCCATCACACCTAAGCTTGGACTACATCAAGAAAGTTGCATTTTATGAAAGGATAATAGTATCTTTTCACTGCCATAACAGATTCAGTCATAAAGAGAACACTGCAGGTGAGAATAAAAAAAAAAAATCCATCTAAACACAGACTCAGTATTGAATATGACCTTCATCTTTTTGTTTTGTTCTCGCTTTTTTTTTTCTTTCTTCCCAGAAACATTCTTGCCAGCTGTTTTGCTGTCTCTCAGTATTCCAACAATGAGCAAACATCACCCCGTGGTGCTGGAACTCAAAGGCAGAGTTAAGATTAATAGTGTTATGATTAAGTGCCAGCTGAAGAGGCACGGCCACAAAACCAGACTCTGTGGTTGAGAGCTCATGGTCCCATTCAAGATCCCCCTGAGCACTGAAATCTTCACACTCTTCCCATGTGAGCCAGGAAAGGGATGGCACTTCCAGAAAGAACACAGAGTCACCCTTGGATGACAAAAAGGGTTTCGACACTGAGACCTATGAGCACTGTCTGGTTCCCCAGTCAAAGGATGTAAATCGGCTCTATCCCGATACACACGTGGGAAACCTGTACATGGGAAATGCAGTCAGACAAAGACCTGTAGGGTAAGGACCACAGCTATGTGTAGCCATGGTATCTCATTCTCAATATGGAAAATATTCCACAGGCCAGTGCATTCTTCAGATAGTTTTTTGAAATAATTATTACCATTTAAAACAAGCAAATAAATAAATTCCCTTGTTATGTCCCTTAACCTCACCTATTTACCTTGAAAAGGAATTCAGTTAGTTTTACTTCCAGTGCTCCTTGCTGCCAGATTAAGCTTGCTATGGGGCACACAGTATTTGATAAAAGCAATTATATCTACTGGCATATACACATGTGTTTGTTTTATGCCACGGAAATATCTCTATGCTTTTCACAACTTCACAGAAATGGGATATAAAAGTTACACATGGAAAAACCAGTACCTGCGAATGCCCTCCTCCCAAACTGTAAACATAGCAGGAGACTTCTGTTTGTTTGAAAACACTTGCCCTAAGTGATAATCCTAATGGAAAAAAGGAAGTAATTTTGCTTACTCTTTGCCTTCAGGTGGCTCATTAAAACACCTCCTATAAAAAAAAGGATATGAGTCTTTCCTGACAACTTTATGCTGAGGCTAAACATCTTTGGGGAAGGATCCTGGCAGCAAAAGAGTGTAAACACGATTCTTTGTTTTAATTTAGAATTTAATTTGTCAGCAAAACCAAAGTTCATAAAGAACGCAAATTTTGACAAATTGCGAAATTGCAACTGCCATGAGCTTCACTAAGAGCAGGATGTAACATGAATATGATTCTTCAAGAGAACAAATTATAATCATTGCATCCAAACAAAAAATGCTTACGTTAAAAAGTTCATTCTATGGTTTGCCAACTCTTCAGGTTGGGTACTAAGGAGAATTTGCTAACCTCACATTCACAAGATAAAGTGATCTGCAGCACATCTACTACATGTCAGCAGGACAAGATGACAGTCGTCCTGTTGAATTTTGGATTATAATTCGCCCTTTCTTTCACCATAGCTACAATACCTTGAATCTGAGTGCACCTCTAAACAGAAAGAGGCAATATAAGCAAAGCAAGTCTTTCCAAATCTCATAAGCCTTGCTCACCCAAGTCATTTGCCCCAACAGAGAAAATGGTTGCTTATGAAAATAGTTATTTATTTGCATATTTAAAATAAAATACAGCACATGTACTAGGTACAGAGCAAGAATGTTTGCTGCTCACTTCAGCTACATTATACTCATAAAAGTAAACATTTAAGATATACTAGGTCACATGGATGGGTAGAATCTGCAGGGAAATGTGAAGTATTACATTAGACACTAAGATATCAGCAAATAGTTGGAGACATTCAAAGCCTAAAACACTTATCAGACATTTAAGACTGGGATTTACCTAGCTAACTTTATTAACTGGTCCTCTAGATGATCTGTTCAGCTGATGAACAGAAACAAACTTCAGAATGAGGTTCATTTGATGGCCTTAAGAGGAGAGGAGACACACTCCAGAAATGCCAACTTCCTTCTCCCCATTTCCTACAGAAGGATAACAGGCCCATCCTTGCACAGCCATACCACAGGTGCTTCAAGTTGTACTGCCTGCCAGGTTGCTCAAGCAGGACCAGCACAGCATAGAGGCAATCTGTAACCCAGCAATCCCCTTGCCAAAGTAGGAGAGATGAGTTCTGAGGTAGTTCTCGCAGCACCCACTGCTCTTGGCATTGCAAACTCCATCATCACATCACAGGAGGCTTCACTAGGTTGTGAAAAATCATAATGAAATCCTACTATTAACTGCTCCCTGCCTCCTGTAAATAAATGTACCTCTTGCCCAAGAGGGAGATCTTTCCCATCTCTGTCTCCTTGATGCTGGGAAGAAGGAGATCTTCTCATCACCTACTTTTGTGGATAGAGAAACAGTTAAGGGAAGAGAACTCTATTCCTATTTCTGCTTTCTTTTTCTTTTCAACCATGAAAACACTGTTGTAGAATTGCATGAAAATGGAACTAAATCAGTCACAGAGAAACTACACAAGTTTTTCCACATCCCCAAACACCAAATCAGATATCATGCTTCAAGGAAAACACCCACTGAGGAACTAGAACGGTATCACACCAAAGAATTGCACTGCATGTTCTCCCACATATCTTCTGAACTCTAGGAGAAAAACTGACAAACAGTTGCACAAATGGGAATAACACAGGTGTTCAGCACAGCCCCATGCAGGAAGAGCCCAAGCGATTCCAAAGAAGCGAAGAGCACAGCAGATGTAGCAAGGGTACAGCCATGGTCATATAGCCAAGAACTGTAACACATCCAGGAGCACATGGTGTGCAGTTCATTCTGTTCTAGACCCAGCTGCAGCAGCTGAACAAGATAGCTGCCTCTCATAGCTGCTCAGCACTGGGTGCTGCCAGGACCTTACCACCCCTACGGCAGAGCTCTAATTCTTTCAGGTGCAAAGGCAGCCAGGTTATCACGACCTGATTTAAATCATCAGCTTCCACTTGGCTCTCAGATTTCACACTAACGTACATGAAGGACTTTCACACATTCATCTCCACTCTCTGCTGGCATGGGGCAATGGTCTCCAGCATGACAGCCGGAACAAGCAGGTGTTTACCACCTTTGGAGCAGGTGGTGGCGAGTGACGATCCACAGCATGGACACACTTGCTGCAGCCAAAACCCATCATTTGCTTCCTTTCTGCCTTTTGGCTCTCTGCTACTCTGGGATATACTTGATCCTGCTGAGCCAATTCAATGCAATCGTATGACAAAAAGTCATACTCTTCTCTCCCATCATCTTTTTTTAAATTTATTTTCTGATTAGTTCTCTACTGGTTTAGTGATATTGATCACCAGCACTCAAGCACTGCAAGATGATATCACGCTGCAAGCACATGCAGTGGCCAAACTTTACTCTATATAAATAATTTACATAACTCAATGAGATAAATCATGCTGGAAATTATGAGTAAATTATGCTGTAAAGGGGTAAAAATTCTTCTGCATTTGTTCAGGATGATCAATTCCTTTTTTTCCACTGTCAATCCACATTAGACTGGTAACTGTACATACGGCTCGCAGAATGTACTTCACTGAACACTTCAAGCAGACATGACTCCTATTGTCCTTCTGGGCTACAGCTTATTATCTTGTTTTTTTCTGCTTAATGCAGTTATTTTTTTGCGAGGACAGAACAGAGTGAATAAGGATAAACCAGAGAAATAAACAGGAGCCAAAATCTCTCCCTGTCTACAACAAAAACACGTCACTAGCAACCACAAAGGATATTAAAATCAACAGATAAAGGTCAGATAAAACACAAGATAAGGTAGTGCATACATTAATATCTCAGAGATGCTATTACAAGGTTAATCAGTCATGCTGGCAAGATTTAGGTTTGAGCTATTTGGTGCCTACGAAATAAAATCAAAATGATTTATTTTTACTTTATAAACAAAATATAAATCAGCCATGAAATTACTACTTCACAAACCAAAACTAATACAGTGCAATAAAATCTAAATCTTAGAGTCATAGCTATCTCCAGGGATTTTTATATGTGTATATGCCTATACACAATACAGTTGCTCCAATGCAAAAAGGAAACCCAAACACAGTCAAGCCTTGTGCCAGCTGATGACAAATAGGAGAGTGTTTGGTTTATTACGTTTTTGCCCTCATTTACTTGCAGGGTCTTCCCTCAGCTGTTTTCAGGAATGCTACTGAATACCATGAACTAGAGGTTTCTTTACATTTTTGTCTGACAAAAATCAGAAGTTCAGAATTTGCATTATGACTGATTCTGCAACTTCTCTTAATTTTTGATCCTACTATATTTGTATCAGTGAAACTTAGAAGAAAATAAAGTTGCCTGTTACACCTTGGGGTTGGCTCCAGATTCTCAGTGTTCAACACAAGGGTAGGTGATTCTTGAACTGAGGGGAAATTATTTAAGTACATGTCATTACAACACAACAAAGAAGAAAAGCAATTGGCAATACTTGTTCAGAAATCTTTGTAGTTGCAGCTTTCACAGAAGTAACTGTTGGGAAAGATTTGCAGGCACAAACCAAAACACAGTGCTTTTCCAATGGCCTCCCTGTGCTCTTTGTAGTGTTCTCTCTTGAGCCTGCTCAACACAGCGAGGAGGTAAGTCCCAAGGAAGGGGTTAAGTCTAATTCTTTGGCCAGATACATCAAAGGCAAAGTTACCCTGAGTACCACGTAAGTCATACTTTAGTATTTAAGAGCCCAGTATACAGCTTAAGGAGAACTTGTAACTCCACCTTTATCAAACTATCACCTATGCTATGTATTATTCACACAGCAAGAGTCTTAATTGCCCAGACACTTTGCCAACTCTTTCCTCCATGTCGAAACCAACCACGCAGATCTAAAATGCCTGTTTTCAACAAAAGTCTACCAAAACACCCACCAGAGACATTAGTTGTCAAATGTTAAGCATAAAGTTTCACGTTTCATTAACTACACATTTATATGGCTCCATGAGCCTGTTAGTATTGGTGTATCTTGGCGACAGCAATCCTTCCTTTCCAGCCTTTGAGAGAAACACCTTCACCAGTTCATTGCTTTGTTGATTTTTTGTAGACATATGTGGGTGTATTGGCCCCTATCAGACAAAGGAAGTGTATAAGGAAATCAAGGTAAAGCTAAACTGAAAGAAAGACTTTCCCATTTAGTACTGAAAACACTTATGAGTTCCAATGCTCTCACTTTACTCACTGGAACTAAAAATGCTGACGTGCGGCTCTGGAACTTAAGTGCAATGATCTTGTATTGCAAACATTCACTTTGCAACAATGTTTTAAAAAGGTAATGGTTAATTTAAGTCCAAAAACTTGTATCTTATGCTACTGAACAAATTTTTTGGGTTTTTTTGCTCCCTTGTGTTACTGCTCCACTGCAGCTGATATGCCACAGAAAATCAGGGAACATAAGGTTGTTTTAAACTACTCCCACAGACTTTAAGAGGGCAAGCATGCTTAGTGTAGGTTCAAAACAGAAAGCAGAACGTCAGTGAATTCTCTGAACCTCTCAGCTAAACACAGATTTGCTGAACCAACAGAACATTTTTCTGGACACTTAGCCTTAGAACAAGAATGAGCTAATGGCATAACAACTGGAAAGCCAGCAAGGGTAGCATTGTGTCTAAGAGTGCAGGATGTCTCCTCTATTGAACAAGGTATTTCTTAAAATTAAAACTGTTACTGCCTCAATATCTAAAGATGCAGGTGGTAAGCTACCTGGAAAGCAATGCCTAGTTCTTTAATAGTACCTTTTCTTGAAATTTTAGAGTCCTGTCCAAAAAAGTTTACAAAATAATATTAATTAACAGGTGTCTTATAATTCCTGCTTTAATTAAAGTGTTTTTCCCTTTACCTCATGAAATGAGAATTGAAGGTAGAGAGAGTGGTCATTTGTCTAAAGGAACACAGAAAAGGAACCTCTGGCTTCACAATATTCTCAAGCCATGTTTGCCTCCACCCCTCATTTAGTCTGACGTCTCTGTGGGTTTGAGGAGCAGATCAGATCAAGGACTCATCCAACTTGGAAAAACAAAGTAAATAAAACTCCCTGCCTTCGAAAAAAGAAAGAACCTCCTTCCAACCTATAGCTGGAGCACCCCCCTTGGTCAGATCCAGGTCATGGCAGAGCCCCATCAGTGTCAGGCTGGCAGAAATGAGGTGTGCCATAGAGCGGGAGCAGGATCAAGTGGGAACAGTTGGAGAAGGCTGGACTAGCTGAGGCAAGGGTGTATCATGGATCTTGGCCTGAGGTGTCACAGTGCCTGACTCCCAGTGAAATCCTCTAATGTATCATCCTCTACCCCATACTCTTTATTTCCTTAAAACTCCCTACACTAATGGATACATTCAAAAGGCAACTTCCAAAGGAAACAGGCTCTTCGAGGCTTATGCTAATTGCAACTTGTTCCTTTGCAGTTGCAATAGACAGCCAGGAACTGCCTGTGCATGCAACAGCTGTTTCCATCATTGTTCTCCTAATGAAATGTAGTTCCCATCAAAACTGAAGCACTAAACGGTCCCAATTGCAAGCCAGCAAGAGTCAAAGTAACGTAGCACAAAATAACATTGCAATCTAAATACTTTTCTCAAACTGTTCTGCCTAATCTCACATTAGCATATGTCATTCACCATTTATGCAGAGTTAATTTCAGTTCTTTTACAGCAAGGATTTACATTTTCTCTTCTTTAAAGGAGTGCTCATTATAAGGAAGATCAGGGCAGTACGCGGAATCTTTCAGCAACTCATTTCAAGTGCCTTGTGGTCAACAGAGAAGCTGTAGATATTTACTCTGTGGAAAAATGTGAGTGATCATGGTGACAGCTCGATGGCTTCTTAGCAGACCATGTTCAGGGGCTTAGGTTTAAAAAAAAAAACAAACCAAAAAAAAAGACAACAGAAACCTTTGCCACAGAATTGGCGTCATTTCTGATAGCAGTGTTTTGACACCAGCCTGGCAGAGACATGTAAGCAAAGCCCTGATGTTTGCTGTTTGCACAGACAGCTTCTTGCAGGTAGCCAGCTCAGAACTAGCCAGCTACAGACCTGTGAGGTATAATACAAATAAACAGTCCTAATCACAATATGCAGTATAGGCAACAAAGCCAGAAAAAGAAAAAAAGAAGAAAAATAATGCATGCCAAAACATGAAAGAATAAAGTAGGTGAAACATTCTACTACTAATGCTTTACAAAAGTGTAAGAAGACCATCCTGTTCAGAGAAATGCTCCTCATCTTCTCTTTCACATGAAAAGCAGGACAAACAGATTACAAGAAATCTAGAAATCAAGATGCTAAGTTTCAAATAGTAAAAAATTATAAAATTGAAACTGATAGGACTTGCACAAAATGGTTCTGCTCCTCACTGAGTCGCTCTTCTAAAGCGAGTGCACACACACAGTATGTCATCTCAATGTCTAACCAAATCACATTTACTCTTCTGTTTTAAAGAGTTTTTTAATTTGTGAAACCAAAAACCCCCTAATGCAAGGACGTCAAGTAAGCCTCCTTGCAGGCAGGTGATACCTTTTTTTTTTTGACTAAGCTTTTAGTATGGTTCTTTACCCAGAATGCCACTAGTATAGCTCTGCTAATGGGAGAGACAGAAGAAAAATGGGTGATAAGGGCCTTTAGTCACTAATTTTTTGAATAAAAGATGAATCTTCTTCTTACTATATCCCTTATCACTGCTAATGTAGAGAGCTGAACTACAAATTAATGGTAAATTCTAAACTGTCCAAGCAGAGACAAAGCCTCTTTTTACTATGGGAATCCAGAAATGGTTAGAAATCAGTGTGGACTGACAAGGTGTATTATCTGGATTGTAAATAGATCAAAGTACCTGAAGTTCTTCGTATCAACTAAAACCTGAGCTTTGTGGGTGATATTCCTCATCTTTGGCATACACGTTTGAGTCAGTAAATTACCTTAATTTGATTTTCAAAAAACCTCTCAGGGTTTACCTGCTGAAGAATCCCCTTTTTTATGAAACGTAAGGAATTAAGAAGTAATTACACTACATTTACACATTTCTAAACAATGGGTTGCCTTTTGCTAAGGGTACTGGATCCCTTAATCCTTTCTTAATCTAATCAAACAAATTGGCAATAAATAAAGCACAAAAGGACATGACAGCAAAAGGGAGAGGTTGCAAGGAAAACAAAGCAAGTTTCAGACTGCTCCTCAAACCAGTGATCTAGGGCAGGCAAAATAAAATCTATCACTCAATTCCAATGGAACAGGGGAGTAAAGGGTATCCTTCTAAGCTTTCACGCAAAGATATAAGACAATAATTCATCATAACACGGTGCCTCAAGCTCCAGTATCAGGCAGTGAGACAACCACAAAATATATGGATTTTAAAAAATGCCTTATTTTTACATTTTTAAAAGGTCTGAGAGCATATAGTTATCATTTGAATTGATTTACACATCTAGTAGCATTTGATGTTTGTTTGAAGTCAAGTGCTCAATAAGTACTGAAAAAACTCCAAAACATTTGGGTCATGAAACAAAAGTAAAAAAAAAATCTTCCCTCAGTAGTGTAAGGAAAAAAAGAACAGTGAAATCATTCAAGTAGCTCCATATTGCAAGTGTTTCAGTTTGGGCTACTGACAGTTTTTTTACACAAACCCTTCCATCAGCTTCCTAATAGAAGGACTTACTAAGTGAAAAGATGCTTTAAGTCTTGGAGAAAAGACACAAGGACAGATTTTTCTCAAGTTGCCTTCAAGGTCAAACCATGGCATTGTAAACCTCATGAGCAACATAGCATGCCTCTATCCCAGAGTTCAAGTGTTCAAGGGAGAACAGGAAAGTGCTATGTCGCAAGAGGGGTTTCTGTCCTGGAAAAAAAGAGCCTGGCTTCCCAAAACCATCAGCCAGAAGCATCAGGACTGGGCAAACCCCCACCTCTTTCTGAGCAAGCAGCCTTGACACTGAGGTTGGCACATATTAGCCCCTATTAGGATTGCTACAGCTGGTAAGGCTTTCAGTTTCTTTTTTTTCCCCCTCAGAAAGGCTTGTTTGCCTGGGCCAAAATGAGCTTTGACAAGTGCCAGTTCTGAGCTTTTGTATTTAAAACCAAGCTGAGCATATACTTCGTATTTTACTTTTTTTTTCAGACATAACTCCTGAGAGAGCAACCCAAGCTAAAATGCAACACTTTGTAAATCAGAAAGGTTTATCTTTACTTGGCGTTGGGTCAACTACAATGGTTTAAAGCTATTTCTTCTTCATTTCACTGTCATCCAGCCACCAGCTTTGTTCAAAACAAAGATATTAAGGACAGCAGCAGCTTTCACTGTAACAGTGAAAAATCCAGTAAGAGCAAAAATTGCTAGGCATGTGCTTGGTTGGTAGCAGGCAACAGGAACTTTTAATCGTCTAACTGATAAGTATTTGCTTTTAAAAATGTCAATGAAAAATTAATATAAACAGTGTTATAATCCTTGATCACGCAAGATTCCCAGAAATGTGATGACGATTTGCTTTAATGGTAACCATAAAACAAACAAAAATTCCAAGATTCTGTGATCAGCCTATGCAGGCTCTTTTTTAAACTATATTTCACTGTTCTGTGATTAAACCTTTCCTTCTAAATCATGATCTTTGTGATACGTTTTTGTTTCTACTTAAACTCAGATACAGTTTCTCAAACTCGAGATAAAAAATTCAGCTTTCCAACAACCAGAAACAAAATCCATCTTTTGGACTATAACCTCCTAAAGCACTTATTTAGAAGTATATGGCCACAAAAAAAAAAAAAAACAAGCGATGATTGAATGTCTTTAGTCTTTACTTAGTTGTCACAAAGTGAGAAATTTATAATTTCTTCAACGAAATTTTAACACTTTGGAAGAAATCAAGCATTTTTTTGTGTGGAAAAAGAACACATCGCTTCCAAATTAAGAAACAGTGGTGAAAATTACTTACAGTCCCCACTTTACCTAGACTCTAGTAACTAGAGTGCTGAGTCATAAATTAAACTGGTGCTCTGACCTTTAAGGAACAACTGAGATCATAATAAACACGTCTCGTATTTTCGCTTGAGTCCAAGCAGAGGAAGTCTCACAGCTCCTTGAAAAGCCTCAGGAGATGGAGTTTCTTAAAGCATACATAAAACTGATTAGTGTTCAGAGTAACTAATAACATGTGAAAAAGAGAACACACTTAATTTACTTTGAATTTTCACTCTTTCCCTTCTCATATATGATTAAAGTTAAAAAAGAACTGATACTAAAAATTAACCAGGCATGTGAAGAACCACCAAAACCACACAAAACCACCTGAGCATAGACTGGACAGTACAATAGCTATGTGCAACCACGCAAGACCTGGGATTTAATTTTTGTTCAGGAAATTACAGAGACTTCTTACCTAGAAACAAAAATTTTAATGATGTATGTCCCATGAAGGTATCCTTGAAGATAAAAAATTTTGAGGACAGAAAAGTTAGGAACTACCTTTCTTCACCAAATTTGCAAATGGGAACTTTTTCCCATTATGTGTCATATGCTCATTTTCTCCTCTCAGTTACATCTTCCCTCAACCCAAACAAAACTAGATTCTTTCTACAGAAGTCCCTCAAACACGCTATGTGTGCTATGTCTACATTGAGGGCTGGTATACTTGTAGAGAAGCCTGTGTTCATGCATGCCTTTCAACCTTTTATCTGTCAACATGAACTTTTTTGTCCTTACCAGTTTGGTTACAAACATCATATTTCACTATATAGGCATAGTTACATCAGTATAAGTACACAATTTATTCTAAATCAATTTATTCTTCAACAGGGTGTACTATAAGCTACTGTCTTCATAAGTATAAGTCTGCTACACTGCTAACATATTTTATAACAAGGCTTTCTATTTTGGTTTGGTTGATGTTAAGCTGTGTTAAGAGGTTAGTACTCCACTACCTAGCAGAGTATACAGTTGTAACAGGTTACAGGCAACTTTCAGTCAAATGGATGTAAATAAATTCAGCAAACAAGATACAAATGCTTTCTTGAAACCCCTTCCAGAAAAAAACTTCTCAGATAAAAGCAGAAGGCTAGATGACTATTCAGCTAGATGGTCTATCTATGGTCTGGTTAACCCTAAAAAGGGGAGGGAGGGCCTAGACCTGCTCCCTACTTGTGTGTGAGCTGGTTCAGTCTGCTCATCCAGGGAACTACTAATGCAGAGCTGGTGAATGGAAACTGCTTCCAGAAGAGTGTGATGTGTGCTGGAGATGGCACAGGCAAAATGGCAAGAACACATACCCCACCCCTCCAGGCAGCAGCCAGGGCTCTTTGCTCAAGAATGGAGCTAAAAAGCACCATAAAAGAATCCAGCTTCAATTGGAAAAAAAAAAAAAAAAAGTGTGCAAGCAGATGTCACAGTACAAGATGAACATCAATGTAGCTCATTTTAGGTGCTTCTCATTGGCCTTTCCACCTAGTTAAATTATCAGCTAGACAGTAGACTCCCAGGAACACAGATCATAAAGACAGGAATGATAACATGTATCAAAGACTTCGGGCATTAACAGTAATAACAAGAAACAGGAACACAACAATAAATATCAAATACTGTCACAGCTCTCTGTTTAACTAAATGCAAAACAAGTTATTTACATTATGTAATGGAGTCGTAAAGCACTTTCACTCTTGCTTGTGAATAAGAAATTGCAGTCTTGTATCTCTGCAGTTTGAAATGCCTCTCAATGCCTTTAGCGAGCTCACCAAAAAGGCTCACTATTGTATCACATGTTGAATCACGTGTTGGCCCTGGCATGGTGTGTAAATGAACTCACTGACCTCTTTGGGTTTTCCCCTTTATTTTCCCTGATCTTTAATGAGGATATCGAGCTCACAGGGAGCAGCAGGCAGGAGATTGTGCTGTACTTTCACAATGGGAAAGAAGCCAAAATACAGGCACAATGACTGGATTCAGTACTTTCAAGCAAACACAGCAGAACTGCATACATCCTCCTCCAGGAAAAACGTTTTCCACCACCACTTTACCAGGAAACCTCTCAAAACCAAGGCTGGGCTATCCCCTCATTCATTTTTCACACTTCGCTATTAAAGCTATTCTCCCACAAGAAAGGCTTTCCTGTTAGAGAAGCTTCCAAAATTGCTTAAGAGCTATTTGCTTTGGTTTGTTATGATGATTTCATGCTGTAATATTCTAAATATTATGTATGGTCTTAAATATTGGGCTCTTACACTGAACATTTTGGTAAAAATATGGTTAACTGTACATACTCAGAAAATATTAGAGGAAGAAAATGAAGGGAACATTAGTCAGTAAAACACAAACTTATATATTAAAATATCTCAAAGTTCACAGTATATTCATTTTCTGGGTTAAAATGGATCCCATTTGACACAGACTGTACATGCTTAATTACAATTTTCTTTATGTTCCATCTACCTTTTCCTTAATTAGTATCTCTTTAGCTGCTTATAACATGGACAAATTACTTGGTCTGAGCTGAAGTTCTCTTTCCTCTTAAATACAGAGCAAATTTCTCTGAGTAGTTGGTGGGAAATAAATTTAGATGTGTTCTATGTTCTCACATTCCACATGAACAAGTATATCCTAAGGACAAGTCTGCACATGCCTCTAGAGAGAGGAGCTGACTGCTCATAAAGGAGCAGCCAGAAGCATCTTTAGGTCTTTCTCAATGTGTTGCTGGTCCTGGGAACTACAGCAGCTTCTGACACAGCTCATCCAAACTCTTCAAGAAGAGCGGACTTTCTCCCTACCTTTCTGGCCTTCCCTCAAGCCCAGGCAAGCGATTTACTAACATAAATTTTACTTACTAATATTCCAGTGAAACTACGAATCACTGTTATTTTCATTTTTTTATATGCCAAATTAAGGCTCACAATTGATAGCTTGCTAGAGATTTTATGGGAAGCCTGTGGCATAAGCCAAAAGAAATCAAGAACATAAAGAGTATTTCAAAAACAAAGTCTGTTTTTCCTCATCTAGTAGTCTTTGATTATGATTCTCCCTTATACTACAAGACATTCAAGTGTGTGTCAAGAGTCAGCAGAGAAAGGGATGAGATTTTGACCACATGACTGGCATACAGCCAGCTGTATGACATGCACTACTACATAGTGGCAGAATTCGAGGTCACAGCATATGATCCTCCTCTGTCCCTGGACAAACTGTGAAACCAGGAGGGCTTTAGCAGAGTTGAGATTTCATGCACTTAAATATAGGATTGCCTAAAAAAACATTCTGCCTCTGTGCTGTCACAGTTAGGTATCCAGGCTGGCTGGCATCTTCCTTCTCAACTCCAAAATCAGGTTAACAGTATCTTAAAAATTTTTTCAAATACTTGCTAGGCCATGGAATTTTCCATTTGCAATGTTATATTTTTGAGAAATTTGAGGTTATTGCCCAAAATCTTTGCTCCAGGCCACTAACTCTTCGTTACCAGTTCAGAGAGTTTACAGGAAAGGTGTATCAATTCAGACAGCAATAATTTCCATGCAGGTTAAAACAAAACAAAACAAAATAAGCATGTTTAAGACCAAGGGGATATTCTTCCCTCATAGGAACTAGTGAGGAAGTATTTTCCTTGGCTGGAAAAGAATAAACTTGCATTTTCTTATTCTTTCTCAAAACAGGGAGACGGGAAAGAGGAGATAGAGGGCAGGGAGAGAATTAATCAAGATAATATTTGCTCGTGTTTATATTCTGAAACAAAGGGAAATAAAAATACACGAAGACATATTACATGATGAAGATAGGAAGTAACTTGCTACATAGCAGAATTATTGGAGTCACATCTCAGTTGTAAGAGACAGGGATACAAACACAGATTATTTCAAATGAGGTTACTAGTGTTTCACTGTTAGGGAAATACAGGATGCTAAGAAGGAAGTAAAAACTAATAACATTGTTTGTTTTGAAGATAATATATTTTGACAAGTCTGAGGAAGGGTTATCAAGAGGAAAGTTGTATATCCTGACAATAATGGACTCTATGAATACCTTACAGATGAGGAGATTCTAATCATGTTTGTTTTTATATAAGACAAAAACTAACTTGCTGCTCATAGTGCCGTAGTTTGAAGTTGCTTCTATAAAAACAAATATGACACAATGAAAAACTGCTAAAAGATTCACTGAGCTACGGAATGTCCTTCCTGCTCACCCTGGCTCACTTTTCACTTCGAAACGTAAAAGGAATGTCACGCATTTGTAAACTATGTCTGGGAGTAAAGCCTCAAGTATCATGAATAAAAACACTCAAGTTCTCTACTATACCAATAAAAATGCTACGTGACTTCTATTCAAGCACAAGCTCAGATGTTTCTAAATACAGATGGTATCCATCACATGAAGGAAGAACATCAGTTATTGCATTTGACATCTTTCTTGGGAACTGCACCCCTCCTCACTGAGCAGAACAAAGTCTCTGGCATACTAGAAGTTGTCAAGACTTTCTGTTTCTCTGTCCTCGATGCAATGTACATTCTCTAAGGAGAGAGGAAAACAAGAAAGGGAAAAATTTGTAAAGCAACCATCCATTCCGTATGCTACACCAATTGATTTCCAGCTCAGTTTTTATTACCTAATCTTACTGCAACCCTGTCTCCAGGCAATTACATATTGAAATACATATTCACAGCTCAGTTTTTCATTTGTATACAACAAATATTTGTAAAAACCCTGCTGTTCACAGGTTGGCCATTTGCTGCTTCTATTCAAAAGAGCAAGCTGTAACAGTGTGCTAAAAGTTGTCCAAACCTGACTGGGTCTGACTGATCTGTTGCTCTGGCCTGCTTATACTTCCCAGCTCTAACCTGGCCCTGTAGAGGAGCAATATAAAACTATACACGAGCCTGCTTACTTCTCCTGGAAGCAAACCTCAGCACTCGAGCTGTATGCTGGGGAGATCAACAGTCTGCAATTGCTGTGGTGTGTGCACTTTCTTCTATCTATGTGATAAGTCTATTCTATCACTTCACCAAAATTAAGCCTGAAGGAACCAGGAATTCTCAATTTACAGCAATGAGGTAAAGGATCACCATCTTACATTCCTTAGCTCACATATACAAGTTTTTTTAATGCGTCCATGTCATGGTCAACTTGGAACCTGTTCCTCTATATAAAGTTACAGTGTTTAAGACTAGTTTCCCTACTTATCATTCCAAGTATCTGTTTGCTGTACCATCAAGTATATGGTACGGTAAAAGTTGTCAAGAGATTTCCAGGGTAGCCATGGGAATGAAAACACCTATTCTCAAGTTAATACATACCAGCTACAAGGAAACAATATTAGCATTTTAGCACAGTTTTAAAGACTAGCAGAGAAAGGATGCAGTCGGACAAGGTCTAGAACTTTGACAGCTGCAACAGTGGCTACGCAGAGCAACACCCAGGTATTTAAAAGCCTAACATCCATCTTTTTTTTTCTTTCTTCTCCTTAGTGTTTAAAAGGCAGCTTATTGTCTGGGTTTTATCCGTTTACAAGTGTGCATCTGTGTATATGTATGACAACAGGAATTCTCAAAGCAAGCCAAACTGAGAAAGATGGATTGGTCTGATGTCTGGTCATTCATGGGTGTGTCCACACCAGTTCTGCAGTTCAGATCAGTGGTGTGCTTTTGTGGTAAATCTCTCCAGCTTTCCTGAGCTTTGGTTTGGATTGTAGAGCAGCTTTCTGAGCTCACACAATGGATTCTTTTCATACAAAACTAAACCTGAAGACGCGTTCTAACTACTAAAAGGCATTTAGTCCACCATGAGCAGACTACAGCCTGTCTTGAGTAAAAGCCCACAATGCACAGAGCAGGACCAAATCTCCCACACCAACTTTTACTCCACAAAGTGCTCCTACCACATCACATTACTTGCTAGTACAGACATCTTTGTGTCAAAACCATGTTCCTGTTCCTTGGAAAGTTTGTCTTCTATACACACAATTCCACCCGCATCCTTTGATAGCTTCTTTACTTCAGAAAGACATATTAGAGTGGAAGACCATGAAGGCAGAAAGACAGACAAATTTTCCCAGCTGTACAGTAGCACAGATGTTTTGAAACAGACAATGGAATCAATGCCACAAGAAGGAAATCACTAAACTATGCTGTTCACAGTATGCAGCAGTGCTCAGGCACAAGGATGATCAGAGTTTGGTGTGAATATTTATTAATAATGAAGCCCTTAGCCTACAACCAGCAATGCTGGCACAGGTCTTCTCGACAGCTGTATATATACTCATTTTTTTGACATATTGATTACTGGGGCCATATCACACATCCCAAAGCAGTGTGACATCACATTCAACTCCTTGCTACTTTGCAAGAGGCAAACCTTGATTTAGGTAAAGTTTTAAATGATAGTTTGACACAGCTTCTAATTTTGATCATACCATGGAATCATTACAGTAATCAAAAGAAAACACTGGAAAAAGATTAAAACTCAGAGACAAGACTTAAAAACCAGGAGAACTGAAAAGATGACTGAAGAGGCTTACCAGGAGTTGAGATGAGGTTGAGACACCTGGAGACCCTCATGAAATAATGGTAAGCTATTTTTTTCTTAACCACTTGTTCTTTCCTTCTATCCTCAGTCTCCCTGGATTATTTACTGGTTTAAACAAAATGTGACATTTCTATTCACTGTTTCAAACTGCTTATAAGTATCAGTCTACACCCATGAAATTTCATATATTCAGACACACACATACTTGTGTCTGGTCTGCATATTCTTTAAAATTTCTCACAAATGGTTCCTCTAGTCTTTACTAAAACAATTGATTGACTTAATGGCACTACTTAGGATACTCAAATTCTGATCACTGATTTTTAAAATGTCTTATTTTTTACCACCGTAATCTCATCTTTACATAGAAATCAATATATGATCCACCCTATCCAGTAAACAGTAAAGTAACATGCAGTGCAGTTCTTGAGCTGAGTTGTTCTGAACTCCAACACAGACTAATGGATAAACAGAGTAAAAGATAATTAATGAGAATGCTATCACACAAGTGATGATAATGAGTAGCTGACTACTCAAGGTTTATCATTAAACTGGCTTTCTTGCTCTTTTTGGGCACCCACTAAAATCACAAAGAATTGGGTTGTCATGATGACCCTAAGTGAAGTCACAGGAAGGGTGTAAGAAGAAATTGCTCAGGATCAAAAGTAAAAATTATTTAAGACAATCATACAATAACAAAAAGTAGTATTTCAACTGAAGCATAGACGTGAATTGCTGAGATTTCACACAGCTACCAAGACTGTAGTGCAACTAGCAGCAAAACATATCAAATAGTGGAGAGATCAGAAAGCTATGCAAGAACAGGTAGCATGAGGAGACCAAGTTATCTGAGAAGGCACAAGCTTACACTGCCACAAGCAGAAAGCTCTTTGCAGGGCATGTCTGTATTAAAGACAGGAACCAGACCGTTTAGTATGATATTACTAGAAAGGACTCCTGGATTCTACTAGGGCAGATTCAATTACAAAAAGCTGACTGTAAAATGAGATGTTCTTACTACATTGATACATGTTGTACCAAGATGTTCCCTGGAAAGCTGGACAACGTTCAGGCATAATTGACTTTTTTTAAAAGTTTGGGGACAGAATCTTCACAAAAAGGTACATTCTGTGCCTCATCCAAACTAGAAAAGGGACAAGCAGCTGAGGATTGTAGAATGGGTTATCTGAAGTCAGGCAATCTAGTTGAGGCATGTCTACCCAGGTCGGATGACACATCTATCTAAAAGGGGTCACAAGCAAGGCTGTTAGTTCATGGCTCTTATCCTGAATTTACTGACAGGTGGCTAGAAATAATGTGTGGCCTATATTATTTTCCCAATATAGTGGTGGGTGCCAGGACACAACTCTTTTAAGAGATTATGCAGCTGCTATAAAATCCTGGAGGGAACTGGCAGATATGGGTAGGAGAACAGCTTTCTCTTGAAGGTGGGTAGCTGGTGAGGTTAGAGTCATTACTAAAAGTGCATTGTATTGTGAAATTTTGTGATAGATGTGCAGCCTACTATTATATCTGCCCGCAAAAATCACCAGCAGCTCATGCGCCCTCATCGTATTTACATTAAAATGACTAAGACTGGGACTTTTTCACAGTGGTGAGCTAATAAATGAGTTCACTGCACATCGTGGAAACAGTCTTGTCCTATGTTCCTGTACTTCCTGCACAGAATTACCCTTTTCCTCTTTGTTGTCATTGGATGAGGACCCTGTTGGACATGTAACGTCACAGGGCAAAAACTGAGGAGAGCAGTTAAAAATGATTCACCTACAAAAGGGAAATGTACTTTCTCAGGGAAGTTGTGCACCAGATCTTCTTAAGCCAGATGCTGCAGGGTTGTTGCAAGATGTGTGGGTTTTTTTTTTTTTTTTTTTTTTTTGTATTTGCAAAATGTGCTAATTTATGCTACAGGTTAAAGAATTATTCGTTGTGGTTAGGAGCAGTCTGCAGATCATTCATAGAGTCATAGTTCTCTAGTAAGCTGTAAAAAAGGGCTGCAAACAGCTCTACAGGCAGAGGTACAGAGCCGTGAATGAAGAACAGTAAATTTTAGAAATTATAAGCAAGAGTAATAAAGTTTTTACAAACTTGTATCTCACTAGTGATACTCTCTGGGAGATCATCCCAAAGTGCTCACTGCTTGTTCAACAGAAAAACAATACATACGCCCAAGATGATGTTAAAAAAATGTACTGAATGGGGGGGAGGGGGAGAGGAAGAACTTTGCCCCTTTGCCTCTACAATCTGATCACTAAAATTGTATTTTGAGAGGTGGTACAGCTTGAAATGACTTCTCCCTCAATCTTATTTCTGACAGACATTAGCAGAAAGCAGTATAGGGCATTTTCTGTTCAGAAAGAAAAAAACCAAAAATACACAGAGAATTACTTGTGAAGTGACTGCTAAAACAAGAGAGGACAAAACCAAAGCATCAAGCTTTTACAACGATCTCCTAATACCAGCAATCAAATACCTGGCTACATTTCAGCTCCAACAATTGCAGCTGCAGTCCCACCTCAGTATAAGTGAGAAATACAAGCAAGTAAGTGCCAACTGGGTTTCAGTCTCAAATACTTCAGTATCTCCTGCCCTGAAGGACATTTTGAACTGCAGTGGTGGTAAAAGCCTTCCTGCATGAACTCCTTAAGGCTCCTTTACAACAACCCCTTTACTGAGGAAACAGAGAAGTGTCTGTATTTTAGCAAAACAACCTGTTTTCCAAGTTCTAAAAATAGAAAAGAAAAAAAATATTAAAACTGTCTGTCATTTTGAAAGCACTCACAAGCATTTCATCCTAAGCAACACAGCCTCCCCCCTTGCTAAAAATAAAACAGTACATTACAGCAACATTTTTTGCTGGCTTCAGCCAAGGACTTGAAAACCTCCCCTCAGCCCAGACAGGCCGTAAGCTGTGAGTCAGCACTTCTCAGCATTTCTGGAAATTCCTCAGCAGAGCATCCACCCTGTAGCAGGAAGCTGCCTGTTCACTTTAGCTGGTACCAGGAAACGGACGGGTGGTCATGGACCTCACCTGAGGTGGGGACACAGCTCAAGAAAATTTCACCAAAACTACCAAACGTTCCCCGTCCCACCAGCTTCCCACACCACCACCGAATACACTGCCTGGGAATAAATTCAGTACCTCCTCAGTTGGCACCCAACTACAACTATGTGCAGTTTCAAAGAACAGGAAATATAAGATTTAATTTTAAAAAAAAATTAACGTTGGACAAAGGCACTGACAAGTTTCTCTGGTGCAATTTTAATGGTATGGGCTCTCCCAGAATATAGAGGCAGCTCCACTCCAACAGCCACAGGCAGGATCTGTCTCCTGCCCAAAGAAGTCTGCATTAATTCAAAACAGCCATGCCCCTCCAGGTAAAGAGGGGGTTCTCCAGTGCTTACAGAGAAAGTGATTCCACTCTCAAGAGGATGAAGAAGTCATGGGTTGCTAATTGAAAGGACACATGAACACAGCTCCATCTCTCCCTCCAACAGTCCTTGCTTCCCACAGAAAAATCTTACAAGCCACATACAACACCGTGTCACGATGGGAGACAGATCCCGTGCCTGTCTGGGGGACACCCCAAATCTGCCTCTGCCTGTACAGGCTATGGTGGTGTTGAGTATCTCATCCCCACTGGGCACAAACCAGAATCACAGAATCATAGAATCAGCTGGGTTGGAAAGGACCTCTGAGATCATCAAATCCAACCCTTGAAGTCCCCACAGAAGCTCTTGGTGCTCAATAGTCTCAAATGTGTGCAACCACCAAGGTGGAGATACTGCTCTTGAAATGGAGATATAACATGCTCTCGGGTCCATGGAAGGATGTAAAGCAGTTATTTCACAAGTACTGCCTGTGGTGAACGCAATTCCTACATTACCCGCCTTGGACTGAGCATCCACTCTTGTTTTGCTTTAAACACATGCTCTGACAGGGACATTAAAGAGGGAGAGTTAAGGGAATAGGAAGTACTTGGTGAACATCAGTAATTGCATGTTCTGACCTCTCCAGCTTACATCATATGTGTTATCCAACAACCACAAATCAAGAAGGAAACCCAATTTAAGGACATTAATTTTCAGCACAACACGTATGTTAAAACTAACAGAACAAGACAAATGTTGACGTTTTCCCGCTTGTTTCTTGCTTTAATATATGTGGCTATTCTCCCAGAAAAATCTTGTCTTCTTTTTTTTTTTTTTTTAATGAACATTTGTATAAAGGAAGCTGCCTAAAGTTGGGTACAAAAAAATGTTTTTCTCGACTGTTTTTAAATACGGAGCAATGAGATTAAAGCGAGGCAGACAGCCAAATACCTCAGCCATCACAGTCATTAATAAACGCGTTTAACATTCGTGCAGCTTTCGAATGCAGAACATCTGGTTCTAATTCCCAATCTGGCTTTTAATAAAAGTGCCTCCCCCACAATACTTTTATTATAAAGTGTTCTTTTCCTCCGTAGGCTCTCCCCCCCCCCCCCCCCCTTTTTTTTTTTTCTTTTTGGAAGCGGCTGTTCCTTCCTTCTTGCTGGAAGCCACCTGACCACTGCCAGGAAGAGGAATGCAAAACATTCCCAGGAGCAGCTCCTGACGTCAGGGCGGCAGCATTCCTACTCCTCCTCCTCCCACCGCGGCCGAGCCCGGAAAGCCCAGGCCTGGTCCAGCCGCCTGCCCCGTGCCTGCTCTGGGGTTTTCTTGCTCCCCCCACGAACACGGAGATAGAATAAACCTGGGATGGGGCTACGGTGCCCTGGCCAGGTGCCCTGCCGTGGTTCATGCTGCTCCAGAGCCGCTCCACATACCCCTTCTCCCTGCCCTTTAACAGGAGTCTCTGCTTTGGATAAACTTCAGGCCCCCAGTAGGCTTGAAGCAGCTGAGACGCTGACTTTTACGATTCTTTCCTTTTACTTCTAATTTGTTCACTCGAAGGCAGGCGGCAGGAGGGTGCCAAGGAAAACAGGGACACGCTGCTGCAGGACAGTTGTTTTTTCACTCCTGAGACATTCACAAGAGACATGACATGATACCCAGGCAGGCAGCCTGCATCCAACACGGCTCTGGAACATGGATCTTCTCAGTTTCTCTTTTCATACAGGATCTATCTTCTAACACATAACAGAAGCATTTCAACTCTGCAACTCTCTAATTTCATTTATCAGAACACATTAACAATTACTGGCATTTTTTTATATTCTACTCTTGAACTACCTGTTAGCAAAACTTATACAAGAGATTCTTGGTGGAGTTGCAGTCCTCAAGTTTAGTTTACTCCTTTCAGTATGTTTAGCCCAGTTAGTCTGATACTTTTGGGACATACATTTTTAAAATTCTATAATATGTTCTGCCTGGAAAAAAAAAAGTATCTCTTTGTATTTTAGTAAATAACCCTATCAAAGACAGTGAAGAGTAAAAGAAATCCCAGTAGCTGTTATCAGATCCATGATAAAACTGAGTTTCCTGATGCCACCATGCCAAGGGAGCAGGATGGTCCCTTGGGAAGATAAAAAAAAAAGAGTATGGAAAACCCTTCATTTCTAGAGGATATGAATAAAGAGCACTGCATGAAACACTTTCCCGTTTCACATGTCTCTAATTATTTAACAAGAAGTATAAAATACATAATTTCATCACTCCAAAACCAACAAAACCCTGATGTGTGGATATTAGTTTAATCATAATTTTCTAAGGAATACAAAGGAAGCCAAAACTCATCCCGAGTAGCTAAGGCATATGACTGGTGGTAGTAAAGTATTCACATATATCAATTTCCCCGCAAATATTTACATAATAAACATAAATCTCCCAATGTTGACTGACCACACTGAAAAAATACAAGTCTGGAAACACTAAGCAAGACAGTTGCATCCCTTTCAATATTAATTGCAATTAATCAGCTGTTAGGGTTATACTGTCTGTCCAGCTGAAGTCCTAAGCATGAAGATTCAAATTACTACAAAACTCTCAGTTCCTCAGCTTCTCACTCCATTTGTGGCAAATTAAGAAATAAAACAAGTTTGGGTTTTCTCCTAATGTAGGGACTTGTTACCAAGAGGTCAAACAAGTGTCTGCCCTCTGGCCAACCTCATGCCATCTACCACTTTTTTAAGGAAACCTGCTCTCTGAAGAACCACAGGGTAAGTAAACACACTGCTTTCCTGGTGAGAAGCCTGCAAATGTTGGTTACACCAGCTGGCCACATCTGACCAGCTAAAACCCCAAATCACCTTTTTTGCTCTCTTCTTCAGAGGTCACTAATATTCAAGTGACGTATCATATAAACAAAGTGGTATAGTTGAGAAAGTGACAAGACTCATTAATTTTATTCCATAAAATTTGATGGGGCCCTGGAAAAACATTAGTCAACTTCCTGCAGCCGTTGCAGCCAGTGGCTACTAAAAAAACCAGCTGATTTGTACTTTTATATATACAGATACAAATTTAACTGAAGTTCACTGATGTCAGACAGCCATCAGTATACATGGCTATTAAAAATAATACCTTTTTTTCAAGTTTTGCAACAAAGTGAGAAAAAAGTACAAGACATTTCTATCACTGAAAAAAATTGAAGTAGAGAAGAAATGTAAAAAAAAATTATATTCCCTAAATAAAATATAAGTAGTGGCTCAGTAGAAGCCACTACTAAATATTTCCTAAGCTAAATAGCAAAGAAAGTGAAACGTCCTTAGTACCTTCTGAAATTAGGCACAAGCTAAGATGGCCCTGTAGCAACTGAAGAATACTATACACCTTTTGGTTCTAGACATTTTTTTCTCCATTTTCTATTTTATAGTACATGCAGAGAGAGATATACACAAGGTTTTTTCAGCTATATATTAGGTATTTAAAAATTCTCCTTTTTTCCCCCTTTGGATTTTTTCTCAGTAATTTTATCTTATCAAAATGTAAACACATGCAAATCATACTAGGTCATTTCTGAAAAGTAGACATTAGAATTTCTGAAGGATGAAAATTTAAAAATGTTTGACTATTTAATCCCTAGTACTGAAGTTTGGAGGGGGATTAGAACAGGCACAGCGTAGAGGTGATGAGAACTGGGGTGTGTTCTCAGCTTCCCTTCCTCTTGTGTTTTAGCTGCTTATTCATTCTATTATTCTTTTATCACCAGGAATAACATTGGGATGCCAAAAGCATAAATGAAATCACAGTGAGAACTTCCTTCTATGCATGGTACACAGAATTAATCTTCAGGTGTGTTTCAGGAGGCTGCCTCAAGAACCTATAACTCAGGAGCCTTGTCCCAAGCATGCACTGCCATTCAGTCATAGCCAACTTTCTCCTGGCAAAGTCTGGCGAGTGATTTGACCTCCATAGATGAAGTAGACACTAGCTTGGAAATTCAGTCTCTGAAGACTAAAAATTCTTTATTAAAAGATTCTTTTTCATCAAAAATGTACACAGAGTAACACAGTGATAGATATTTGCTGTGGCAGAACCACAGCAGTTTACATAAGTTCTAGAGGGAGAAGCATCTTTCTTTCCTTGAACTTACAGAAAAGGGATTAATTCATGAGTAGCAAGCTTTAGAAAACAATGGGTGCAGAGGAAAAGAGATCAGAAAATTGAGTTAATGACCAGAGAAAAACACATCAATTGTCTTTTCCTGGTTACTTTTTCTATACCTTTCTTGCTTAGACTGCCATTTGAGTGGATAATTTTTTCATCAAGACTAAAATGTCAATTGATATCAGCGTGCTCTGTGACACCTGAAATACTGTTAACTGCAAAGGATCAGATGCAGGGAAAAAAACCTCCTTAATTTCATAGCTCACTTTTACATCTGGTAAGTGAAACAGCCTAGACACCAGCTGCTAATGATGCATAGCCCTGCCTACAAAGGGCTAAAAGCAGAGCCTCCTGAGAACCAAACTGCCCCTGAAGTTTTGGAAGGCTGTACTGGAAGAAAGTGTCAATTCCTTCACAGCTCCTCACTTTTGCACACAACCTACACAAACTCTGTTTTGAAGCCTGTCCATACTTTTTTGGAGTACAGTCCCTCCTCTTCCCTCTGGTTTTAATTTTCACGTGTCTCTGTTTTCTGCTGCTGGCTGGACCTGGCAGTGGAAGTGCTGAACAACGGGAGTGGATCCAGCCCTGTTGCTGACTCAGGTGTGAGAGCCTGTGCTCATCAGATTTTGCTGCTGCATTCCAGATTTTGGTACCCAAAAAAATTCAGATACTTATCTAAACCAAACTTCCTGAGGGTGAACTATCCCTAGGACTAAGAGACATAGCACTAAGAGATTAAGGCCAATATGCACTTGAGCAAGAGCCCATCAGCATGCAGGAGACAGCATGCCAACTGCACTTAAAGCAATGCCTACCTACAGAACTTGAACTTTGTCTGCTTGGGTAAATTACCCAGTTAATTACCCTGGTATTCATGTTTGCATTCAAAAAAAGGATTTGCAGAGATGAGGTCAAATCATTACACTGTTCCATTAAAACCTTTATTTTAGGCAAATGCACTTCAGAAAAATTCTTTTGTCATGTAAAATGGAACCATCTGTACATAAATTTGTAGAACGATTTTGATGTTCAGTTTATTAATATAATTATGTCATTACTAAGCTGTTTACAGTTTTAGGCTCCTAATAGCTATGGGGGCTTGTTAACAATACTCTGAAATCACAGGGAAGTCTCTTCTTTCTCTTTGGTTTGAAAAGAGAAAACAAAATTCATTTCCATGTTTAATATTTGCATGTAGCATCTATTTCCTTTAATGTGAAAATTTTATGATCACGAAGCTTTTGCCTCAGCCAAATTATTATCACAACAGTGTAAGACTGCATTATTTAGCAGTGTTTAAAGAAAGTCCCAAGGTGAAGTATTTCACTTTATTCCTAAAGCAGGAAGATTGTTACTGCAATTACTACAAAAAGAAATAATTACAAAAATTACAGTGGTAATAATCTACCATATCTTAAATTGTTTCCTCTTTGGAGTTGGAGATGATTGTTTTCCAGTTTAAGTTTTGAAAAGCAAAATTCTTCCACACAGCACAGCAAAACACAAAGCTTTTGCTGGCTTGTCATTTGATTTGGAGAGACAGGATGTAGCAGATTCTGCCAAACTTCTCAAAATCCCAACTGGTTTCTGAAAGCCTGTCTTTAATTTTTTTTAGTACTAAGGAGTCATTATCTATGGTTCTCATGGACAACTACTGGAGCATTTGTACAATAAAGTGGTGGTAGGCAAAGTATCCACATAGAAACAGATTTTGGTACCCAGCAAACAATCTTTGTTTAAAAGAGATCAAAGCAGTATTAGAAACTTTCAGTGTCTATTTAATGTAGGGAGTGGCATACCCAATACACCAGCCAGGAAGGGGGACACATACACACAACTTCACAGATTGATTATTTAAAGTCTCGGAAGTTGAAAAGTATTAGGTACATTACCTCTGCCTTCCTACCTTATGAAAAACAAGTAACTAGATAAGAAGTCCAACAAAATTGTCATCTGTGTTGCAAATAAAGTTAAGTAGGAAGGTGGGGGATTACAAGGTAATGTCATCCAATTTGCTCTCTGCTTACCGTAAAGTATATGAAGAATATTTTATTTTTTTTTACCCATTTGACCTCCTAAATGGATAAAATCTATTACATCTTATCAGAGAGGCTTGGTAAGGAATAAGAGGTGAACCCAGTAATTAAATATGTTGAAAGGTTCCATGATAATTTAAAATCAATGATGGATTTACCAGAGCAGAATCAAGAGAGTCAAGAGGAAAGGAATGGGGTAACAAAAACCAAAAACTTTTGTACTTGCCCTCGAGGGTGGAGAATTAGCATTAGACAGAATAAAATATTAAAAATCACAAGCCACAACAGTCTTTGAGAGGATCATTTGAGGAAGTTAAAAATTCAAGCAGTTAGTGGAAATATGAAAAGAAAAACATCCCCACCAAACCCAGGAACAGGTCTGTTAGGCTTTTAACAGGTTAAAAGCCTGTCAGAGCCAGGAGGTAGCTCTTAACAGAACTGTGGCATGCAGGGAAGTTCTCGGTTTCTCCCCTGGCAAGCTCAGTTCAAAGCAAAGTTTGTAAACATCCCAGGGGAGGGGGCAGAAAACGACACTGGGTTTCAGAAACATTTACGAGTATTTTGCAGAAACGAAACTTCACTTAAAGCGATCAGTTTCGCTCTCCCGGGTGGGGGATGGCTGTCAGCGTGCAAGTTCAATGGCAGCCAGCACGGAGAGGTGTTGCAGAGAAAAAAAGTTGCGTGAGCAGTGCTGTGACTCTGACGTGCATCCCCACATTCGGCGGCGATAACGCACCGAGTTATTACAAGCTGCGCCAAAGTGGATGGCGCACGAACCCGAACGAATCCCCCTTCTGCGGACAAACAGGCGCGGCAGCTGTCTCGGGACAGATCTGCCACCCGAGACCAGCTTTACCTGGGCTCCCGATGACAACATTGCCACCTTCCGCAGCCGCCTGGAAGGGCACGGATCTGCGCCCGGGGGCTCGGGCAGCCTCCCACCGCCCCGGGGACTGCTGTGCAGATGCTGCTCAGGAAGGTGTTCTCCCCCCGCCGCGCTGCGCAACCACCCTGCTGACTTACAACATTTTATTTTCTGTGATTGAATTGATGCAGAGTACAGCATAGTCCCAAGAACCACCGGCCTGATACAACGGAGGGATAAGGAGCGCGGCACACAGAAGGGAAACGCAACAGAGGGAACTCATTCTTCACCACACGTAAAATATAGTGTTGAATGCATCGCCAGGATGACTACTGGTGTCAAATCCGAAATAGCTCAGGAAGCTGAGGAAAGTCAAAGCAGAAGTTAAGGGGAGGAGAGTTTCGCTCTCCCTATGCCTAGACCTGAGGGCATCTCATTCCAGACCCCATCCCCAATGCATTCAGTTACCAACGTGCCCAGTTTCACTCAAGAGTGGTAACAAACTACATGTACTACCCTGGCTTCCACATGTTCCTAATGGAGGCTTTACAAATGCCAATATATGCATTTTGCACAAGTTTTAACATCTGATAAGATTATACATTAAAAGGCTGAATTTTGTCTTGCTAGCTTGCAGGGAGTATTTTCCTCCCAGTCGTCCACAGTCCACGTATAGTTAATAAAGCAGTAGCATTATGATAGCAGTTAAACAAAGTAGAACTAATAATAAATTCAATATATTAACTAGAACATGTAGTCCACATTCTGGATGGAAAATGGCTCTACTTAGACACAGCTGAAGTACTGCAAAGCAACTGATCATGTGGGATCAGTCTTTCCACGAAAAGCTTCAAAAAAGTCAACACTGCAAACAAGTAATACCTATATTAATATAGAAAATGGATGTTTAATCTAAATAGGCATAGAAGGGCCTTACATGTAAGATTACACACCTTTCCAAATCTCAGACATCTTCCAGAAAGGTGGTTTTCAATATGTGGGCTTTGCCTAAGGACAAGATTTGTGATCTCGAGGATCCCAACCCATGAACAACTGGAACACACAGGAAGGGAATACTTTTATAAATAGTCTAATTTAAAAAATACATAGATATAAAAGTTGCTCCCTCCCCCTTGTCTCCCCCCTCCCCCCCAAAAAAAGAAGTGCCATTTATATTTAGGTTGTGGAAATAACTTCTTCCCCTTGTTTTCTCCTCTAAGCTGAGCTGGTGCTAAGGGCAATTTCAGGGTAACCAGTAAACCTAATAGGATTCCATCCCTTCCTGAGCAGCAGTCCTCCAAAATCAGGAAACTGAACTGACCTGCAACCAAAGGCAATTCTCAAGACTTAGGTGGACTGTTCTAGAAGCTGATATTGTGGTATGCTGATGTTTGTTTTTAAAATGGGTTTGGTTTTGAGTATAGCTAGCAAACAGCTCCCTGCTATACAGCAAGATTCAAAAGCAAACTCCTAGAGTCAAATATCTCCCATCAAAATTAAACAGTCACCTCATCCAGAACTTCTCAAACTCTAAGCCAAAGGAAACTGCTAAAAGACAAAGGAAATACTGGGCAATTTATTTTTTTTTTTGTGTAAAACACAGAAGGTAAGAAATACTTGGGAATATAATAAAGAACTATCCTATTCTATACAAAAAGTCTTCAAATAATTTGAATAACAGTTATGATATACATACACTGTAAATCTGTGCTCCTTTAAGCCTACAAACCATGTAAGTTCCAGCAGCAGCCCATATCAATAAAATTTATCTCTTCCTCAATCTGTACATTCACAATGCATAAAACAGTACCAGCCCTATTAAATTAATATTTATGACAAGCTCAGGGAACCAGAAGACAAGCAGTATTTGCTAAGGCACAAATGCAATGTACAAATCTCACATAGTTGCAGTGCCCACTTTCTAAAAAAATGAACCTCAGCTTGGAGGAGCAATTTGTTTTTGGGAAACACAAAAGACAGACATGCTGTGCCATGCTGGGAAGACAAATGAAAACACAATCAATATAATTTATGGTTTTATACTGAATCTAAAGTGTTCTCAAGTTCAGTGCTTTCAGTATGTGCACATAGCACTGTAGATATTCTGCCAGCTTTTTTTCAGAGTAGCTATGATCCTCAGCATCTGTCCCAACAATACCTCAGAGATGGCGACAGGGGTATTTCTTCACAGCCTCAGTTCAAGTTACAAGGTATTAGAGCTGAACAAGCTGACAGACTTGGTTCTGCCCTAACAGACATGCTGTGAACAGCAGCAGCAGCAGCATCAAGGTGGACTTGCAGTCTCCTTTTTTACATCAGCCAGCCAAGGACAAGAGACTATGGACAATGTTTCCCAGGAAGATTATGATGATGGGCTTTGCATAATCTGCTCTACTTGCTAAAAAAAAATAAAAATACAAGACTTAAGAAAGGGGAAGATAACCATCAAGACAAAAAACATCCACAGAAGTGTTCTCTAGGTTTCTTTAACTCTTTTATCAAGGAGAGAGACGACAGATAAAATTTCAGAAGTCCAATGAGGTTAAAGAAAGGGAAAAAAACAACCAAAACCGAAAAAAACCATACACACAACAAATGTCCTTTCCACATACTGCCAAGTATGATTTTTTTTTTTTGGAGCCACATCAGTGATTTGGCTTTCCAAACACACAGTGAATCCCTCAAAGGTAAAATTAATGGTTGTACACTACTTGGAATGTTATAGACACTGTTCCGATACTTCTGCTGGGAGAAACTCGGTGTTCCAGAAAGCTGTACTGGGACACTCACTAGAGGAATATTTTTTTCAAGACATCTCAGGAAGCTGTCAAAGGAGCCTACCAGTCAGGGAGAAGTAATACATTGCAATCTGCACAGTTAATGTTGACTCAGAAGACTGTAGGAAGAGAAGCTTCATCAAACACACAAAAGGCTGCACTGAATGTTTCACAGCTGAACTGTTTCATATACCAAAGTACATTCTTCTGCCAAAAATACATGAAACCATGGGCATTTTTTCCATGAGCTTTTACTGAAAGAAAAGTAATCTGCCTGGTAGAAGTAACAGCAAAATTTTTCTCCCCCTTCACTTCCCCGACCCGTGCCCCCACCCCCCAGGATAGCTGAGATGTTTTAAATACTGCATTTTGGGTAGCAACATTCCAAATCTTTTAAATATTTGAAGGCAACATTCCCCTTTTGAAATACTTGGGGGTTTATTTATTATTTCTGCCAGGAGGACAGTAATTAACTGTTGCTTACCTACACTTAATATCATATTCAGGAGCAGGAGTCTGAGAAAGTATACTTTCATGTCGTAAGGAATCACCAAACAGGACAATCTGGCAAACTCACACTTTATCCATCTCTTTGCCCACACAAAATTGCCTAAGGACAGCAGCATCCTCAGCACAAAAACCCACTGTAGGAAAAAATATCCAACGTATTCAAACTGCATACAGAACTGCATGTAAAAATCTTACTCTAGCTACACACCTACCATTATAGTAGCAAATCACACCAGATAAATAAAGAGGTGAACTTGAAAATTGATTCTCCACGATGAGCTATGGAAATACATTTTATATCACAAAGTGACAGTGCTGAACAGCAATCCAACAAGCAGAAACCATAATTTTTCAAAATGTAAATTTAAAAAAAAAAATTAGCTGATTAGTGATAATCTTAAACATTTAAACAAACCCATTCACACAATCAAAACTTGCTCTTTAGTGGTTAAACTACTCCAGGAATTTTGGCACATAGTTTTTTTACAAATTAAGTATTGTTTTACACGTCCCAAATGTGTTAGTCATAAACATTAGCAGAGGAATACAAATCACAACTTTTTAATAACCCTGCAGTAATTCTGAACTTGTTCATCTGAACTTATTTAGCTTGTTTTTCCTTCATGACTGGATAAAGCAGACTGCAGTGCCAGGTCTTGGCTCCATCAGTTGCTCATTAAACAAGATCTGGAATTTAGCATTGGATTGAATACACATGGGAACTCATGTGAAGCTGCTCATATATCATTGATAGCTCCGTTGCTAACACAGAGTTTATCCAAGACCGTACATTTTTCGTTGACTTGAACAAAGCTGTTCACCATCCTCTGTTTTTGACGTCAGTGGACAACTACCCACTAACAGTATCTGTCACTACAAAATGCTTGGAATTTCCTCACTTATAAAAGCTGGAAAGTTTCAAGTACAGACCTTTCATTAAAAAACAAAACAAAACAAAACAAAGCAATATTAGATTTTTCAGGATAAGAATATTTTGTGAATATTATAAGACACTTTCATTCTCACTGAATGTTTTTTTCCAGTAATTTAAGAATTCAAATATAAACAGCATCACTGACTATAAAGAATGGATGTTCAAAACCATACTTTCCCTCTTCTGTTCTTAAAAGCCATGGACTCAAATGTATGCTAATTCCTCAACATGTAAGCACCACAGTGAGGTGATTCAGATTTTTCCCATTAACTGGACACTACAATCATTCCAGTAGGATCCAACTTGGATGGTATCTATTATTTAACAAAAATGCAGAAAAACACACCCTTAGTATAAACCAGGTTATTCACATTCACTGCCTCTTTTCTACAACTCCTTTGTTCTTACAAGCAAAACAGCCCATATTGGAGAGAGTCATGCTGGTGGACACTCCCTCCAAAGCGCAGAATTACCTCCTGAGAACACACAGTGTTCCTTTTAGGCAAGCTCTGTGCAGGCTGCCGGGGTAGCCTGTGGCGCTTGTGTGAGCCAGGAACACAACTACTGACTACATGTCCCCAGTTCAGACACACATCTGGGCAGGGAGACACATAATGCCCCGATGGAAGCTTTTGTGCCGACAACAATGCGTTTCAACCATGATTTAAAAACCGAGCTGCTGCTTTGCAAACACACCACTCGCTTCTGACCCTTCTGATTTGGCCGAAAGCAAACAAGTGTATCAACAAAACCTCGCACTTCATTGATACAGTACAGTGGAAATTCCCCTTTTTCATTGTGTCAAGATACCATCAGCTATTAGCCCAGAGACAGGCAGTCATGTTTCAAAATCCAGTTTTAATCTTCTACAGAACTCTGTATCTACAGTCTTGAGGCTATCTTCCCCAAACGTGATTCCATTCTTTTCTCTGTGGAAAACCCCTTTTATAGAGAGCAGTTTTTAATCTTTGTTGTTCAGGGTACTAATGTTTTGTGTATGGCATTCATATAATACATCTATCCATGCCATAGCTGTAAAAATAAACACGTCTCTCACTGTAAAAGTGAGATCATGTTACTATGTTTATTAGACATAGCCCACATCCGAAACACCAGGTATCTGTTCCTTCAGGTGGTTGTGGCACATCACAGAAATGGCAGAAATTACTTTTTCTCCTCTTGGAATCAAAGCTGTGTAATTCTGTGTTTTTCCTATTATGTCATCCACCTACGAAGGAACATCACTATTCATTGATTTGATTAGTAAGAAATTGTGTTATTTCAATTTTCTACATGCAAAGTAAACAAACACAAATAATATTACTGGCTTAATCTCTTTAGTTCTAGAGATGTAAAATAGCATATACCTAAGCAGCTCTATAGATATAACTTTCTCCCTTTACGTGAGAGGATAGAAAAAAAAAATCAAAACTTTTTAAAGGAGCAAAATGAGTAAAATCCTAAGGATTACCTTTTCAAAAAAGACAAAGCAACAGAAGCATTGAAGAAATTATATTAAAAGCTTGCTAGGGATAACTTTCAGTTCATAGAAAGTATATGTATTCCTGTTCTCTAAAGACAACTCATCCCGTTTGAAGTGATTGCATTAGGAAAGTTATATCCTAGCAAAATACAAAATAAACACTTGCAAAAAAACCTGTAGCTGTTTCAGTTTCTTCTGAAAGCTTCAATTTTCACAACTGCATGATCTCTGAGAAGCAATTCCAATCAGATGACATGATCTGATCTTTGGCTCTAAGGCCATTCCCATATGTACTTTAGAAATAGTGCCCACACTGGCTTTACAGCTCTGAAGTTTTGTAGAATTTTATCTTCTGAGTGAGTCTCATCCCTCTTATCAGGGTTCTCCCGCTCTGCTATTGTTACATTCTTTCTTTGAAGATGTTAAGGCAGAGCCAACATCTTTCCTGATGGGAGGGATCTGACTGGTGATCTTTTCTCCCCCTCTTTTCCATCCATTTGAATATTTGTATGTGTATACAGAAGTGCCTAGATTTCATCAGAGGAAGATGGTGAACACTGATCATTTGGACAAAACTGATCTATCAAGCATTCAAAGAAGGAACCTCTCTGCGGAGTAACCAGAGAAACTGAATGTATGCAAAAGATGTTCTAAACATGAATTTAATTCTTACTTGTATTTTACCTTTCTGGAACTAGAAAATTTTAAAGGAGATAGATGCTTTCCTTACAGAGCAGCAGGAGGTCATTTCTGCACTTCATTAATATGTGAAGCATAGATCCTGCTTTCACATGATCTTTCTTGTGATAGGTATTCTGTAACAATGTTCTTACACGCTTCCCTTGTTTGGTGAGACAACAGTGATAAAAAGTCTCTATCTTCATCAAATGGAAGCCAAACACTCTTTAACATGAGCCATGCTAGCTCAAAACACCTACTTCGTGTTACTGTCCTGTGTTGGTCCTGTTGTTGCTCACATGGATGATGTAAGACTATGCAATGTAAGACAGTGTATTAATTAAGACAACACAAAAATCATAGTAATATATTCATTTATCATAAATTCTGCTGTTGAGTCAATAAAACAGTCTACAGCATACCCAGGATAATTCTAAATTAGAAGAATACCTAAATCCACAAAGCCAGATTGCTTCTTGTACATGAATTTGCTCAGAGCTTCCTTGAATGTTTCTACAGCAACTTCCATCATGGGCCTACATTAAAGGACTTGGGATATAAAGTTTCATTCCTGTACATCAGCTGCTCTGCAGCAATGTTTTGTAGGAGCTCTTCTTGGCAGTAAATAATTCAAACTCTTCTAAATCTCACTGAGAAGAAACCAAATTTAGCACTATGCAAATAGAAATGAAAAGTCTCCATTAAACACTTTCTCCAGGCACTGGAACACTTTCAAAGCTGAGTAATTATGACTCCCTGTGGTTTCACAGGTTAAGAGAAACTAAAGAACAACTTTGAAGTTGCTTGTTGATGTCACAGATTTAAGTGTTTTATATACTTGCCATACCGAGTTCTTAAAATAAACTGTCTCAGAGAAGTTGCACAGGGAATAGCGACTATCCAGCCAAGGAGCCTGTCTTCTGCGGTGTTTACAGGCAGTGTAAGAACAGAACACAAAGCAGTTCTGTCCCCTTTATGCTATCTCAGCCTCCAGTTATCAGCACCATGTGAACCTCCTGAACTAAAGGTTTCATACCAGACATTCACATTCAATAGGTATGGATCAATCTCTGAGCCTCTCCAAATCAAACGTGATCTGTGGTTTATACTGCTATGGCCAAGAACTCTATTAATATCACATACATCTAGTGGTTTAACTTCAGAAATACATGAAAAACTTTTCAAAGTTGTTAAATTTAATGGCAAGGAAAAGGATTCTAATCAGCACCATTTTCTTCACATTAATTTATCTTGAATATTCAACAGTAGGCATATCTATGAGCAGGAGGCAGGAGTATCTAAAGGAAACTGTCTATCCCCAGGCCTTGCTGTCAGCAGTAAAATGAATCCTGAAGTCTCTAAAGATGCCAACTCTTATTGCTTTGTTAGGTATGGTAAATTATTTCTATAATTTTTAAAATTAAACAAACAAAAAAACCCAGATAAGTTGAAGCCATAAAATCACCACCAATAAAACAGTGGAAGCCTTTGTTCCTGTTCTCTCATGTCTTTGCAGTAACAGTCTTTACTTTTTGCTGGATATGTATTTCTGCAAAGTGAATAGAGACTTAGTAATCAATTTAATTAAACTCAGTAACAAACTTTTTCTTTTCCAACTGTTAAAAACACTTAGTGATTCAGATTTGGTTTGTAAAAAATTATGAGGTGTTCATTTAAAATCTTAATCCAAGGAATTGCTCAGGTACTGCAAAGACAACCCAAGGCAAGCCTACGCAGGCAGGGCCAGGCAGGGCTGAGCTCTTTTGCCTGCTGTGTTCCTGGCTGGCCAGACACAAACCAGCTCCAGCCCAAACCACACAGCCGTCTTCATGTGATGTGTCCAAGTTAATAGACCTTATTTAGATACAACACTGCACTAATGCTCCCATATAGCCTCAAGATCAGAGCAGGCTCCCATCAGATGTCTCAGTGGCCAGGCAGCTGAGCTCTGTCCTCCACCACACACTCTGGTTTGAAAGAATTAATCACCCTAATGCACTTGTTTTCCCTATAGCAAATGACAACTCTCACATCAAAAACCTTTCCTTCAAGATTGTAAATATGTGACTTAAGACACTAGATCTGAAGAAATTCATATCTAGTTATAAAGAAATCTGGGTTCAGTCCTGCAAATTCTTGCTCTGACATAAAGATTCTCTAAGAGCCAGTGGGATGTCTCTCATGAGCAAATGTCCAGGTTAGTAAGACTCTTATAAGCAGCTCCCTGTCAATATTTTATTTTTTAAATTAAATTGCTTGTATTGTACTGCTCGTAGTACTGAAGTTTCATGGGACTCCATATACAAACAAATACCAACAAGTATATCAACACATCTCTAAACACTGCTTCCTAAAGTACTTATGTAAGTCTACTGCTAGAGATGTTTCACATACCAAGCTGTGCACTGAGTTCACAGCACATAAAAATACAGTTACAAAAGCAAAGTCTAATTTTACAAAGGCTCCAAAACAATGCATTCAAAGTTTGCTCGCAAACAGTCACATACAGAAGCCAGCAGCCTGTGTGTCCACATTTTACTCACTTGGCTGCCTGGTCATAGAGCAAAAAGCAAAGTCAGAATGTAATTCTGGGGTTTTATTTTAAAGATAATGGGAAATTTTCCTCTCAGGACACTACTTTACAGGACTAGAAGCAGACCACTTACAAAACACCCCATCTCATCCTATTCTGTCTTACCATACAAGTATCTCAAAATACAGGACAATGACACACAGTGTGCTATATGTCCCAAAACCATGCAGGTCATTCAAATATTGTCTCCCCTTGCACTTACTTTTTTTTGTTCCCTTTTGCTTCTGACTGGTGATATCAATGAGACATATAAATATGCTTATTTCAACATGTCAGGGTTGGATTTAGTTAATTTGTTTTTACACTAGTCACACATTTGAATTGACAGACAAGCATTTTAACATGAACAGTATTTGTTTCGAATGACAGAAGTACAAATTCAATGCAGAGTAACAGAAACTACATTTCAGCTTTCAGAGTTCTTACTTAAGAGTTTAAGAGAATAGAAGCTTGGAACCGTGATACAGGAAACTTTCATTAAGTGTACAAGTCCAATTTCCAATTAATGTAAACTAAAAGGGCCAAATTATAATCTAAAACAAAAACATCCCTCACCCTCTCCCCTCTCCGCCTCCAGTAGATTTAGTTTAACAGTATCCAGCCCAACTTCTTTTGAATTCTAGTTGAGTAAAAAAAGAGACAACTGACATTAAGATAACTATGAAATTATAGAAAATAAGACTAAAGATGAGGTATAATGCAGTTTTTCCACTACTAACTGATGTCTTTATAAAAGTGCCTTGAGAGTCATATAGGTAAGGAGAACAACTCTGATGTATCCCCTGTCCAAATATTCTGGTTTCATGAAATAACTCTTTGCCTACATGAAAAGCAGATCCCCCTAAAATAATAATAATAATTAAAAAAAAAATTAAAAAGTAAATAAAAGGTGGTATTTCTGGAAAGACAGACAGCTATGAAATTTTCTCAAGAAATCTCAGTTTACATACATATAGGAATTAATTTTATGTCCAGAACATCTTTGAATTTAAACTATCAATAGTTGTATCTGTAGCCATTATAAACCACAAATTAAGTATCTTCCCTTAATTTTTGAATTGCATCCAAAAAGAGTTAAACAACATTTTAGAAGCAAAAGATTACAAATTGGGGAACTCAAAAAAGATTTGCAGCTATCAATGAGGATAAAAACCAGATACAGGCATTTGCAAAACAGGAAAAAGTATTTTGCAAAAGGATATGGTCAAACACTAGAGGTAGCTGAACTCAGGTAATGAATGCTGAAATACATAAGAAAAATATTTCCTCTTTTATCATTTGGGTGGAGAAGAGTGAAAAGAGAAGTAATAATCCCACTTCAAAGTTCCTTTGACCTAGCTGCTTTACTAGAAATCTCATCACTTTTTGCTACCCCTTAAATTTCAGGTAAGTAAACCAATTCAGAAAAAAATCACAAATGTAAACCAAACATTCTGAAGAATTCCAGAAAGGGTTACACTGAAGAAGGATTCAGGGAACTGAAAACTGAACCGAATGCTATAGAGTTAATACAGACTTTTCCCCTGAAATATTATACCCATACTCACAGCAACAGATGAGCATTCCTGAACTACTTTGCTTCCAGAAAGTATGCACTTTATTGGCCTTATCATTGATAAGACATTGCTCAGGCCTTCCTAGAGCTCTAAACACGAAAATATTAGTGAAAACACAACTGAAGCCCTGAGCAACACTAGAGGCATTATGATACACATTTAGTTATCTGAGCTATCTTTAGGATATCTGTCAAATCCCTCTAGTTGCCAAAGACAGATGACCACAAGGGAGCCATACTTCCCCCTCACCCCCTAAGGTCTTTCTTGCAACAATGCAGCCAGAATTCTATCAACTTCACTTTGTTCTGCAGTGCTACAGCAAGTGTGGCCCTTTCTTCCTACTCACCATGGGGGATAGATGTGGATGACATCCTGTGGTCTGCTCTTGAGGTGAGCTGCTGTCTCTCTTGTAAAGAGGACTTTGAGTATTGGTTCTTCTGCATTGATGACAGCATCCTCGGGTGAAAGCGTAGCAGGAGACTGTTCCAGCTGCTGGCAGATGGCAACTTGTATTGTACACTCCTCAAATATTTCTAAGATCTTCACAATTAAGACACCAGATTTATCTGGAAAGTAAATGAAAATGAAAAATAAAAATGCAAAATCTGGATGAGGAGAAATAAATTTGAAAATGAAAAAAATGCAAAATCTGGATGAGGAGAAATAAATTCTGGCACTCCAAAGACGTGCATCCCACTGCTCTCTGCACATCTGTCCCAATGCAAAAAATCCATCTATAAGTAGAATGCATTACCTTACCAAAAGACCTATGTTTAGGTTTTGCAACAATTTTTATTTTCTTTATAGATACTATTAACTGTGGAGAAAAAAGCCTACCTGCACTTCTTCCAAACACCAATGCAATCACAAACTCCCTACATGAAGCCCTCTTCTACCACATTTGAACTTTTAAATCTTGCAGTTCATGCACTTTGTTCAGTCTTTTTTATTAGATACTGCAAAAAATTACATTTATTTAAAAACAGAATAATCACACTGTTAAAAGTGAAGTTCTGTTTGCCTTCCCTGACCTTTCTCAAAGTAGCAGTTGTCAGGGAACAAGTTAAGAGAGCACAAAGCATCTAAAAGCTGATGATTCACATTTAGAGACAAATATAGAGAAATAGGGAGTAAGATAGATGCACTGCCTGAAAATAATTATTGCAAAACTGATCATCCATTTTACCAGTAGGCAATCAGGGTATGGAAGGCTCTCTTGTTTTAAAGCAACACGAACAGATACCAGCATCCCACAGTTCGATTCTAAGCACTTTTGTCTATGCTGACACAAGGAATAACTTTGCACTGAGATGAAATTACCTCTAGGTCCCTTTGCAGTCTGCACAGGGTGACAGCTACTTGGACAGACTTTGGTCTATGCTGTAAGATTGTGTAAGATTTGTTCTCATTCTCACCTAGCCCCATGCAGATCTGCACTCCAGTCACTGAGGGGAGAATAGTTGTTACCTCCCTGATGAACGCTTTGAGTATTTAGTGGGGCAAGAGAGGGTCTCAGAGGACAAAGGCAGCAGAGCCCCAGTTCTACCCTTTTTGATTCACAAGCTGCATTGGGAAAAACATAGCAACCCAAGAAAAACAGCTGATATAAATTATTGTCTTCCCACAGCAAAGAAACAGGGGAGGAACAGTGAACATGATACTGGAACTTAACAGCAGAGCTGTATACTTATTTGTTTGTTTATTTTAAGGCTCATTTCACAACTGTGTTTTTCCTTTGGAAAATAAATCAAAATATTTTAGTTTGAGTTTATGAGAAACTTAAAAAAAATAATTAACCCAACTCTCAAGAAGTCCAAACCAAAGAAACCAGGCCCTAAAACCTTTCAGATTTATTAAATTCTACAAAAGAAAAAAAAAGAAAATATTTTGTCCCTGTCTTTATTAAATTTCATACCAAAACTGAAATAAAGTAATATTGAAATATGAAACTGAAATGTTCTCAAAACCACTTTCACATGAACCAAATTTTCATCACATGCAACATGCTTCCGCAAAGCATTCTGCTTTCCTTGAACCAGTATTTTCCAACAGGATAAAGGGTTCCAATGACAGTCTGTCATAAGATGTACATAAGTCATTTCTGTCCAAGCCATTACAGCATGACGTCCTTTCCAGATCTGAGAAGCAGAATCAGGAGAACCAGTCCTTTCTGCCAAGTCCTTTGAGGCTAACTGATGAAGAGAGAGGGTTGTCACACTATTGCTCTTCACTGCTGTCACCTTCTCAGAGAAAGCTGTAACATTGCAGTGCCACTCCAAATACTCACTGCACTGTGTTAATATTTGCTTATGTGCAAACTTCTGCCAAGGGTGAGCACTGACTAGTTTTCTATGCCTAAAGGGAAGGACCTAGAATATTCACACTTGAATTCTGTTTTGCCTGACTAGCTGCAGTTGTGGTCTTCTGTCAACCCCAAGTGATCTGGCACACATAAACAAATTCTCCCAACCACAAAAATTCTCATCCTTTAAAGTAACTGAGTACTTACCTCCTCCCTCTAGACACACTGCACAATTTGCATTTGCATCCACTTTAAAAACCAAGTCATAAAAATATCAGCTTCTATTTTGAAACACACCAACAGTTTATTTTTTAAAAAAAGTATTAAGACAGCTTGTGAGAGAGATTGTCCATCACTTCTGAACTACACATTTCTTACATGCAGAATTTTATGACAATTCTTACTGGTCAGCAGTATACATGTTACTCAGTTGATACAGCAGGTTGAAGACAATGAATGACAACCTAATAGAATTTTTCTTTTAAATACCTCTGACTGTAAAACAGTTAAAAATACTAGGTAAATCACAAACTATATTTATACAAAATCATCTAAAAGACATTGGAGTAAAAAATACCCTACCAGGGTACCAGAGTCTCTTGCAAGCCTGTGGTTGCTGCAAACACTGGGAGCTGATACTAAATGAAGCAGAATGCTTCTACATTAAAAGCATCTCAATTTCGACAACTAGCCAAGTCTCACACTTGGCACACATGCACATTCTACAGAACCACAATCTATTTGTTTATTTAGATGCACAGAGATAGTTTAGTTTAATTACTCTGAAATTATTATTACTGCTGATGATAGTGTTCTCTTGAACAACATGGCAAAGCACTTCGGATTGCTGGCACGTGATGAAACATCAAAGTTCAGAACGTAGCTTCAGTTTTAATTCATTTGGCTCTTGTATTGTTATGACAATCAAAAATAAATCAAACATATGGGGTTGCACACTGAAGGCAGAATTTGTGGGTGAGGAGACAGGCTGGATCACTGCAAATTCTGCAGTTTCCAGAGAAGTTCACTTGTTTGTTCATCCATGTGAAAAGCTCACTTTGCAATGTTCTCTTTCACCCTTGGATAACTCACAGAAGTTCTTGCTTGCTTGCTGAAGTTCTCATTCACTTAATTTCATTTGCAAAGCAGATCTACAGCCCAAGAAATTTGAACACATGGATGTGCAGATTTCATGGCAATACCTAGCAATCTTAAACAAGGAAGAATACCTTATAATAATATCTGTTTTAAAAAGGTGCAATCAATAACTGTGCCCATTCCTACACTGCATATTCTTTCACTTCCTATTCTGCTGTCTAGGACACTCATGAATTTCTTTCTTCAGGGTTAGTTTTTAAGAAAATCAGTGAGTTAATCCAGCTAACTGCAAAGCCACCAAAGCGCAGAAGCATATACTAGGGAGAGGAAGGAACAAATGATGGAAAGGGGAAAGATGGGGCAGGAAGGGACTGTGGAAGGATGGCACTTTGCAGTGACAGTCCAACCAGGTTGGATTAAGTCAGTTTCAAGCAGTATCCAGTTACTTCTTTTCCGCTGTGGTGCCCAGGCTGGATTGTCATCAAGAAGCTCCTGCAGCACACAGGAAGGACAGACATGATGAAGTCACTGAACAGAGATATCAGCTGTTCAAGGTGTGATCTGCAGGCATATTCAATACTATAGGCATATATATATATTCTACAACTCTTGGCCGGACTCATCTTTTTTGAGCCTCAATGTCCACAATGGACAGACAACGCAGGAGGGTAATGAAAACAAGAGTCAAGGCATACCTAATGTTATCTTTCAACTACCAACTCTAGGCATAATGCTATATACTGGAAGGATCATGAGACAGAGAGAAGGAATAAGAACTGCAGGTATGTATGGAATGCTTGTTTAAAAAAACCCTTCAGTTTACTTACTTGAAGGTAACCTTTACTCTGCACTGCACATGCACACTCACAGAGTGAGCATACAGCTGCCCAGATGCATTTAGAAACCTTCCTGAAGCAGCAATTTGAGGACTGCTTAACAAAGCTCTTACAGAATCAGAGAATATCTCAAGTTGAAAGGGACCTATAAGGATCATTAAGTCCAACTCCCTGCTCCTTGCAGGATCACCTAACACTAAATCACCAGCGCACTTGTAACAAATGTGGGTAGAGCCCTTCCCAAATCTTCGTTCACGAAGCCCAGCCATGATGATAAATCACAGAACAGAGAGTCTCCTGCAAACGCTCCTTGAACTGACAGGTTTGGTGCTGTGGAGAGCCTGTTCTAGTGATAAACCATGCTTTCAATGAAGACTTTCTTCAAATATTTATCTGGTTCCAGATGCCTCTGCATCAGTGAAATGCTTGAAGGAGACAAAGATGGAAACCCAGATAGCTGCCTGATCAGTTCAGAGACAGGTGCATTTCTCAGCAAAGCCCTGGGTGCTCTGAGCTCGGGTGACAGAGGGCTGCTGCAGCTCAGTGGTCCTGGAACACAGCCTAGCATGGACAGCTGCCCCTTCCAGCATCTCTGCATAGCCTTCACACAGAGTCAGCTGGAAAGTCAGAGGAAACATCCACTGACACAGGATCATTTGAAATATCTGGCCCCATGAATATAAACAGAGGGCTTATTCATCCCAGGGGCATGAAGTATAATTCAATCCCTGATACACAAGGCTCAAGGTACCACAAAGAAAGACAGAAAGGCACTGATAAATCTGGCTGTGACAAATCTGGTTGATGGGAATTTTGAAGAGATATTTCGGATGTACAACATGTCTCCTCTAAAAAAAAAAAAAGCATTTAAAAGGAAGGGAAATCAGCCACCATGGCCTGTAATGCTCCCTCATTTCTAACAGAATCTTCCATAAGAAATAAAACCATCACAAAGACATGCAGTAACACGCTGGCTACCTAGTGAATCAAAAAAATTTTGGTCACAGAAAGTCTGGAGTACAAAAAAAATGTACTTAAAATAACCAGTCATGAGCCAGGTTAGTCACATCACTCTTCGCAGAACACTGCTGTGGTAAATCCCACCCACTGAAAGGCAACAGACTTTACTAGTGATCCAGAATGAGTGAAATCAGCAGGAGAGACTGACTGGTGGATGAACGAGCCATTTAAGCAGGGAAGCATCTCAGGTAAAGCCCTTCTATGACTGGCAAGAACGTCCATCACCTCTCAGACAACAAACAAGAAATTCTAACAAAGATGAAGAAATCCCGATCCAAACCTAGGCAAATGGAACATCAACCTCTCACTGCTACTGTTAGCAGAGTCTTTGAAATCAAAGGAAAAGGTCTTTTTGGCAATATAGCAGTAATGGAACAAACCTTGGGCATGATTTCCAAAAAAGCCCAATGCTCCATAATTGTGTGATCCAAACAGGTTTACATTGTATGCGTGGGTTTGGAAAAAAAAACAGTAACTTTTTGTTAGGAGAAAATCTTTTATTTAGAACTACTAAGAACACAGACAGAGTTCTGGCTCAGAAAGCCCCCGAGTCAAAGATCTTTGGGAGATCACTGGGAGAATACTGGGGGAAAATATCATGTGTTAGCCCTGTTATCATTTTTCCCAGGCATTTTGGTAGCTCTTGTCACTGCTAGAAACAGGATCCTAAGCTAGAGGAACTTTTGTTTTAACCACCTAACAGATCTGCTCTGGCATCCATAGTTAAATATTTAATTCCAGGTGTCCTCTGGGATGTTGGTCTCTCACTCCAATTTGCAACCCAGACATGAAGTAGCTCAATTAAACTACAAAGATAATTCAAGTGCCTGGGAGATGAACAAACAAATTTCACAGTGAATGCATTAGTTTTCTTGGGTAATTATTTTCATTTCTGTTTACTACTTCAGTGCATAGGGTGATGCTGCCCTTCAGTCACATACCACGTCATATACCATGACATCAAAACATGTTTTGACGCAGTTCTTTGCAGATGTTCTGTGTTACTCTGAATTCCGGGAGACTTAAAAAGAAAAAAAAAAGAAGGGAAAAAGTGTGTGGGGGGGAAACATTCACTGTTCCTTTGGAGATAATAGACCCTGAGGTCTTGAGTGTTTTGAAGATTTCAGCATCACTCTACAGTCTCTGGCAGACTGAATGCCCTGAATCTTCAGCCCTAACATAGTGGCTTCACAGAAGACACATAAATTTAAGCCACATCAACACTGAACATACATGGTCACGAATGATGCACTGGTCATGCCAAGGGCAGCGTAGGAAGGAGGCTTTGACACTTAACAACGAAAAAGCACTTTGGAGAGAAGGAAAGGAAAAAACATCAAGGAGCGCAATTTAAAAAAAAACAAATGTTCAGACATTCTGGCTTCAGTGCCCGAAATACAACTCTAAAGTTTGTTTTAATAACTCTGGAACTACCAATAAGGAAGACAAATGAGGAGAAAAATATAGAAATTATGATCTCTTGGGAACCACATATTTTATGTTCCTCTTGCGACACAGTGACAGGAAGCTGAACACACTGCAAGGAGAGGATCCATGGCGCTTGATGTATGGAAATGCATCAGATGCCAGTACCCGTGAGACCAATGTGTTTCACTTCACTTAAGTGAATTTTGCCAAAATGCTACCGTTCAAGTGTTCCAAAAGAGCACCTGAAGCCTTAAATGGAAAGTCCTCAAAGGGAACAAACATTCTTTAGAGCCAGTAGATAGAAGTGCAGCAGCAGAGCAATCCCTACAAGAGGTATAGGGTGAGAAAAAGTGTTTCAGGACAGCAAACTGAATCCTACATTATTTGAACGTGTTAGCTGGGATAGCCAGTGCACCTCCACGCAGATCAACTCAGCAGACGTAACACCATCACATCAACAAGACCAAAACAAAGCCAAGTTGACTCTTTGACAGTGAGTACTCCTGAATTTTCCATTCTGCCATGAAAATTTTAAAAATCATGCATCTCACCCACAGGGCTGCTGTGCCCATCTGAATGTAATTGAATGTAATAATCATACATGACACAATGGAGAAATAAGTTTTCCTAAAGGCCACAACACCAATGCAGAAAGCAGTGTACTACAACCACACAGACCAGTTCTTACAAACACAGAAGACAATTGGAGTTTAGTAAAATGTCAAGCAGTGTATGGCTCTGCTCCACTGAGCATTCCAGAAAAGTCCCGAAGTAATATGCAATCATGAAGAAAAGCAGAGCAGGAATTATTGTTATTGTGACAATGAAAAGTATAGAGGAATGAACATACACACACCTACAGCAAGTAAACGTGAACTATCATGCAAAGCAAGAATGACAAAATAACAGAGAAACAACTCAGCCACAAGACTTACCTCATAGGTCACATGGATAAAAGAAACCAAGCAAGCAGGGCAAGAGATAAAAGGAAGAGTACTTCAACCCCTTCCCTTTAAATCAATAAAAAAATTACATTCATGAAAGTAGAGCTTTCTGAAAAAAACCAAGACAAATTCATCAGAAAACCCAAGGGAGAAATACGAGATTGCCTGAAGCCATGCTAATATTTGAAAAACTGCTAACAAATATTTGTTTTATGCAAAAACAGTCAGGACAACCTGTATTTGTTCTTACCAGCTAAACAGTCTTAATTCTTGATCTTAATGAATGATACAGGAAAGAGGGCAGATGCTTTTAAGAAAAACAAATTACTGTTACTTTTGCTCAAAGAGTTATCAAACAAATCATATATATGAACTACAGTTCAGAAGGAAACTTGTACCTGACATATTTAGTTGAAATTTCTAAAAACCTGGTTGAGAAATTAAATTATACTTTCTCTTAACTGACAAATTCTTTAGAAATATGCACTACAAAAAATACAGGCTTTACACTCAAGTCAAATTTCTACTAAACCTAGCTAAAAGCTTTTATAAAATAACATTTCCCACTGAAAGTACAAAGAATTGTGGGCAATTAATGTTGGAAATAGTACCCACTGCACTAAGAGTGAAAGTAATTTTCAGCCTTTGGTTCAGATTAATAGGTTAGATATGCATTATGGAATTATTAAGAAAACAAAGAAAACCCCACTTTATGCTTTGTCTAATAAAGCAAACTAGCAACACACTTCCAAATTTGTCTCCCTCAGTTATTTTTTCAAAGGCATTACTTTATCCCAAGGTAATTTAACTTCTAATTGTTGAATGTGGGTTCCACAACTGCAGTTAGTGGACAGTCCTGTCCCAGGACATCCTCCTGGGACAGCACGTACTACCTGCACTGAAAGAATAGCCAACCACTTTCTGGTTCAAGCCACAAAGTTTTACTTTCATTTTCAAGTGTAAAAAGTAAAAAATGTCAAATTACAGGCATAAATCAAAACAAAAACATGCTTTTGCTTGGCGCCTCATTACTTTTATTCCTCCTTAGTCATGTAAAAATCGCAGGTGCAGGCATAACAAACTCAGCAAGCAGGTAGATACCAAGCAGACCCTTGTAAATCCAAAGTCAACGCTGAAAACCAGGTGAAGACTACAACGTTTTCACAGCCTGTACAGGGTTGCTATTCTGATCCATATGTGTTGTTATTCTTCCTGGGCTGGTAACTTCTGAAACCATTCAAAAAGATTTTTCTCAAAAACACATCAAGTCTTGCAGGCATGATGGCTTCTTGCCACATTTATATTAATTTTTAAAAGGCTGCTGAATTTGGCTGTGCTTTAAACACTATACATTCTTTATAAGAACACATGTAAGCTACTTAAAGTAACTATGCATGTCATTATTGTTTCCCATATGAAAACAAAAATATACAAGGAATCCTTTTTTGAAAAAGACAAGTTTACATTTGGGTTTTTTTCCTTCCCAGTGCTGTAACAAGTTCAGACAGCTGGCTAGGAAAAAAAAAATTGGCCACTTGCTATGTCTCTCTATTATAGTATTAACTCTTAAGTAATAAAACAGACCATCAAGAATTAAGAAAATAAGCAATGACTCGCAAAATTCAGACTTTTGTGTTTTTTAGAAGAATTTTGCATAGTAAAGGAAATCCTGTTAAGGGTTACCCTTGTTTTCTTCATCCATGTGCAAGTTTCATGGCATTCAAGCTGCTAAAATCCTTTCTTCCCATCATCTTAACTAGTCATCGAAACTGGAAGAGGGGGAGTGATTGTTTATATCCTCTTCTGTAAACCTTTCAGCCTTCCTGAAAATGTGGTGTTACATGTGAAACCCTGTCCTCATCTCCAGGGCTTCACTCTCCTCCCTTCATGTGTGTGTTCCACTTGCCTCAGCAAAATGAAGGTTTGTTGCCCCTTGAAGGTCACCTTCCCCTGAGAAGAAGGAGCAGTTTGGAAGGCAAGATCAATGGGTTTGGTTTATTATCAGTTCACTACTCAAATTCAATTGTAACACAACCACAAAGCTTAATCTCAGGCTAACAAGAAGCAAATATCTTGCATTAGACTATAAATGCTAGAGAATAATATGTTTCTGCATTTAAGGTAAAGAACTGCTTTGATGATAACTGCCAGGCAAAAACAAACAACAGATGGTAAGATGTATAGAAAGTAAAATTTTGGAAGTTACGAAAGGAATCTACATGAGTTTGTTTCAAATATTATTTGTGTCCCCTCCTATAGACAGGAAGGTCGTCTGAACGTAACTCAGAAAAATACTATTTTTTCTTCTGCATCATGCAATCCCCATATAACCAGCAGATGTTGACAGAAAAAAGGTTTAGGTTTTTGTTTTGGGTTTGGTTTTGTTTTTCCTCTCTCTCTTTCAGCTGGACAGATCACCTCTTAGCTCAAACAGGAAACTTCGTAGGGAAGCTGCAGCACTGCATACAGAAAAAAAGCTTGCAAATGGTCTACAAGCCCATGCACAGAGTACTCTCAAACCATTAGCTTGGCTGATTGGAGACATGCTGTTATGAAGACTGCACCTCAACCTCCCTTTTACATCTTGTGAAGAAAAAATTTTGGATTTGTGGCAAAAAGCCTGACATCTGCCTCTGTTAGAACTAAACCACAGCAAGCATCCAACCAACGCAGAGTAGCACGGACAAACTTTGTTCTTATCTCCCTTCAGGCCTCTGTCTGGTATGGTTAGCTTGATTTACAGCAGTGGAGTTACCAACCACCTTGCAGAAACGCATATCCTTAGTGAGTGCCTATCCCAACACAGGGACAGGTTGCCGAATGCAATTTTGACCCAAAATTGTCAAAATCAGAGCAAGTACAAGGATTTCTTCTACCCTGCAGAATGAATTGGCCAAAAGTGAGACCCCGTGCACTGTATAAAAACCAGAAAGTACGTGCTGAAAGGAGGTGCTCTCTTCTGGGCCGTGATTCATTCCAGTGACCAAGAGCCAGCCAAACCACAATGGTTACTTACAGAAAGGGGTCAGGGAGCTAAAAGACAGGAATTTTTAAAAACTAAAGCCAAAACCTAGGGGGTTTTGGATAATATGAAGATTGATATAAGCTAAAAGTAAGCAACAGCAAAATAAAGGCATAAAATTCTGTGACATGAAATGTCTAATGGGGGTGAATAGCCCACACTTCTGAAACATTTTTCCTTAAATCTCAAATGTAAGAAGGACTTCAAACTGATATAATTTGAAATTGCTCCCCTTTGCTTTAGCATGGTCTGCATGTCCATGGGATATCCAAAATGATGTGACAGCTCTCCCAGCAACTAAGGTACTTTAATCCTCCACATTAATCTTCAGGCTTCTTTAGTAACTCAAATGAGTTTGCAATTTGAGAAGTTCTTTCCTGTCAGAAAGAGCCCCGGAAACAATGCAGTTTAGAAATATTACTGGGCAAAACAGAGGGGAAACAAAATTTGAGAAGAATCTCAGATTAGTGAGACACCCTTAACTTGAACCTAAAGTGGTGAAAGCTAAAAGTGGTATTCCTTTGCTGTGCTGACACTTCACATTCCAGACTAGAAGCAATTAGAAGGTTATCTAGTTACTTTACTAAAATTTCAACCATTCCAACTAATGTCCTCCAAACCAAACACCAATTTTATTTTGGTGACACAAAACAGTATGGCCATTCTAAGAATAAAACTACGAAAAATAAATTTTGTCCTAGATGGAAAACTATCCCCAAAATATTATCACAGCTATTTTAATGGTTATTTTATAATCCTAATACATTGGAGTAAGGATTGAGAATTGGAAGTGAAATTTAGGCTGTGAAGTTGAAGTGTATTCCTAAATTATGGCACATCCAGCATTTTTCAGAAATTTTAGCAAATGCTTACAGAGTAAATGAAACAGTAGTTTGTCCTAAAGACTTCTAACTGGCCCAAGTTCTCGTACATTTTCAGTATGATGGCAAAAGGCATATCCAGGAAATAGTTCATCTTCTGCCAAAACTAAATCATCTCAAAGATGTTCATCAGAATTTTTTAAATGTACTTAAGAATAGACCAAGGTATTTTCCCATAGCCTTTTTCTCATAAAATGCTAACGAATTCTGACTCATTTTCTGAAAGAAAGAAGAATAATCAAAGAAAGGAATTCAGCCAGAGGCAGATGTTTAGCATGGAATATTTCAGCCTAGAAGTTAGTCTGACAAAATGGTGAGCAGCCAAACACAAGGTTTTGTAATGACACATGTGAAACTAGGACAAAAAGAATATTAGCATATTAGCAGTGTTGCAGGTCTGTTACTACAGAGAACATAAAAAATTTTCATTTTATTAAAATGACAAACCTATTCAATATCTATTTCTGTTCCATATTTCAGAAGCAGCAAGAGGATGTCTTCATACCCATAAAAGAATGATAAAAAATCTCCTATCCATTAGTAACTCCAGTGGAGGTGTAATCAATGCAGAAGGCTTCACTAGTTTTAAGGGAGCATGCCTGTATAATTTTCAACATTGCTTTTCTGAAAAGAGTTAGCTAAAGACATTTCTGATTCCTTGATGGCACTTTTTAGTGAGTGTTCAAATACTGGTGAAACTCCAGAAGACTGGAAGGATGATGATGTTGCGCTACTATTCAGGTAGGGCAAACGAAATGGCTTACAGTAACTGGAGACCAGCTAGCCTGTCATCAGATCTAGGCAAAGTGACTGGAAAAATAAGTAAGGAATTAAGGTCCTAAAATACAATGTGCTACTCCACATGGGTGGCATTTTGAACACATAGCACGCAAATGGCCACAGGATGGAAGCCCTCCAAAGCTCCAGTGAGAAACTGTGAGACTAGCCCACAGTTTGGGTGTGACTTTAAATTGTACAACTTTCTTGAGAAAATCTGACTATTTTCACTGCGAGTAATGCACCCTTTAAGTGGAATGCAAAAAAAAAAAAATAATTCTGAGAACTAATTTTGTGAATTATAGTTAGAGCTTTTCATTAGTGGAGAATTATAAATGAGTAATAGCATTTCCAGCAGGATTTGGAAGTAAATGCTCATGCTAATAAATGGTTTCATCAATGATATAAAAACAAGTTAAAAAACTGTAAGAAACTGTGTGGATACCAAAAATCCAAGTAAATTCATGACTAAAAGAGGACAGGCTTGAGATACACAATGATTTGAACTCTCTGGTTAGCTGAGCATACTCAAATGAAGCTGACCTGGATATAGCACAAATACTTCACTGTGTTCAGGCAGAAGAAATAGAAAGAGTAGCTGGGGAGTGGGAAACAGGATCTCAGAAAATAACGGCTATAGAAGTTATAAAATTGTACTGGACAGTCAATTCAACATGAAGTCCCAGCACCATGCTCTGACCAAAGCCAAACCAGACCCAAACACTTATCACAGGCCTTGAACCTTCAGGAGGCTGAGAAGTGAGCTGGATATTAATGAGACTAAAACTGGAAGAATACATACAGAGTAGCTCACCTTGTTCTTAAGACCATGCTGAAAAGTTTTAGAGGGTGCAGTAAAGAGTCATGCAAATCACTTGAACACTGATAAAAATGTTTTAGAGACCCTTGAAGAGCTCAGTCTATTTAGTTTATGAAAATTGTGAGGCAGCATGGTTTTGCTATGCAAGTGCCATAAAGGGAAAATATGTTCTTTACTCCTTACAGTCAAATACTTTGATGACTGAGACATTAGAAACCATCATATTTAGCAGAAATGCAATATTTGCTCAGAAGACAATCAAGAGAGCATTAAACTCAAGTCAGGCAAACCCCACAAAGATTATAAACTTCACTGTTACCCCTATGTAGGCCATATATACACATGTAAGTATATACTTTCACAGTAGTATTGTATAATGCTTCTTACCTGAGGGGATATTTGCATCTGAAATACACTGGTGCCTCCAAAAGCTAATGGCAGATCTTTCTCTGTTCTGCAGCCGACATAACCTCTCAGCTAGCCCACCCCTGCAGAGAATAAAGGAATGCTCAATTTTGCCAGGAATCCATATTCAGTTTTGCCAAATGACAAGCCATAGGACAGATATATATGTATATACATATATGTATGCTTTGACCCTTAGAGACAGAATCACGTAATAAAATTACATTTTGCAGATTAGTTCTCCTAATTTTGATTTTCCAATGGATACATTCCCAATAAAACATACCCTTAGAGTCAATACACACAATAAAACATTTTCATTATCTGAGTGTCCAAAATTTTCATGGTTTTAGTCCTGTCTCCAATGTAAGGATTGTAACAAAAGGCTCCCAACTTTTCTTTGCACTTATGCATGGATCCTAGCAGACACTGAAGACAACTGAGAATTCAAAACAAACCAGTGTAACCACTAGTTATAACAGGTCGGGTTTTCTTTTCCCTCACAGATTTGTTTGGCTGTTGGCAAGGAGAGATCACAAAAATATTCTTTTACCCATACTTGACCCTATGATTCATTTCACAAGCTGGGTCAAGTGTGCAGTTTCAGTGGTCTGAACACTCTCCAAGATGAAATTAATTTAGCATTCCCAAGGTGAGGAGCAGAGGAGTGGCATCTAGCACAAATACACTTAAGGTAACACTAAAGCAACTCCTACTCCTGGATCCAAAGCCAGAAGACATAATCTCTCATTTTAAGAACAAAAAGATATATGTGTTAGAAGCTGTCTTTGGGCTACTACAAAGAGCTTTGGACTACTGTGGGAGTGTCTGAACACTTTTCTTTGGCTTCAAAGAAGTTACTTGCATAAAAACCTACTTCATTCTTTCCTTGTAGTGTAAGTTTTTCCAGAAGTACTACTGAATTTATCAATAAAGGTTTCTACTAAGATGAAACGTGTCCTTGGGTTAAACTCGTTTAGGAATCAACAGAGATAACACACAACCACCTTATGACTATTTGTGCACATGAATAGAATTTTTTAGTTCAGAAAAAAGGACAAAGAGCTTGGTAAAGCTCACATTGCACATGTGAAACTGGGAAGACACACCTGTGGAAACCAAGAAGAAGCTAAAAAGGCTAAGCAGGACTTCAAGTAAGCTGTAAAAAAATCTCTCTTTGGTTACAAGTTACTAAGTAATTTCACCCACAGACAAATCAACACATTATATGAAAAGTAGTTAGCGGTCTCAGCTGAATTTTTAATGAACAACTATATCCTTTGCAAAACTGTAACTATCACAAGAATTATTAGATGGCATGGCTAAACATCTTCGTAGTAAAGATCATAGAACGAACACAAGAGCCACATTTGACCCAGAATAATCTACAGAAGTTTTGTAGTTTACATCACTGCATCTCCTCTATGGTTGCTGTAAGGCAAAGAGGAGAGAAGCTCCGACTCTTTCAGAGGAGGAAAAAAAAAATCCCCAAACCCCCAAAATAAAGAACTCACACTTAACAAGCTATAAACCCTGCTTTAATAAGGAGGAAAACAAACAAACATATTTAGGAAATCTGGGCTCAAATGAAGTTCCAGGTGAGCCTGACAACCTTGCTTAATCCTGGTTTCAAGATGGACTTTAAGGCACAGGGGCAACTAATACAGATATGTGCAATGAAAACTTTGGTACCAAGAGCAGCACAGCCAAGCACAGAACTTCATACAGGAGAACATACTCTGCTGATAACACTGTGCTCATCTACATTTCCCCCAAAACTTGAGCACTGAGGTGTTACCACACCACAGCATTTGTGGGCAAGACAGTTCTACAAACTCTAAGCTATCCACCAAGTTCCTCTTCTCACCATGGAACTATTCTCAGATAGAGTTGCAATTCAGCTTGGCTACGTGCTCTACACAAGCCATGCTGAAACTCAGCTAGGCTCAGAAATGCAGCAGTAAAATGCATTTTGAGATTGCTTGTTTAAAAGTCTTGCATGCATGAGTCTGCAACTGAACTCCATGGTTGGGACTGTAGCAATACACCATACAGCTAGCAGCTCAAAAACTTGTTTTGCTGAAAGAAGACTGTTCAACCGGACTGTCCTAAACCCCTACTCCATTCCCTCCACAGTCACAGAAATGTATTTTCTCAGTTCAAATAATGCCAGAAAGCCTTAAGGTACCTTCAGAAGAGCACAGCTATTATTGGTTTACAGCCTAATTTCCCTCTTTTCCCCAAACAGAGCTATGGTTGTATCCAGTCAATATATTCCTACTCTTCTGCAAGCTGACCACTTTTCTACCTGTGGCAGGAATGTCCTGTAGCATGAAGGAAAGCAAGTTTCAGGTTTTGTGGCTACTGCACACATCACTATTCCTGTTTCAGGCCTGATATGCCTACTAGGAGGGTCTCACTGACATTCAAAGCTCCGTAACTAATTTGCTAACCATGTCTGTATTAGGATAACAGTCATCACAATGGTCCATGAAAAGTAAAATTGTGACTTTCTTTAGCAGCCCTCTGTGCTAAGAAAATAGAGTGTTATTTATTAATCATTCCAAATGCAGTTAAAAATAGTTTAAACTGAAAATATCATAAAGCATTTTGCATATTCTTGGTTGCAGAACACAAAATATAACCATGAATGCATTTATGAGAGGTTCTCATCTGGTCATTCTAAGTGTTTTTATAATGTCTGTTTCATACCTTGTGAAATTGGAAAACAATTCAAGGACATGCCATGCACAAAAGGAATTTCTATGGCAAGAGCAAGAGTTAGAACTTTATGGTTTGTTCCTTTTAAAGAAGTAGAAACAAAGGAGTTTAAACACCGCCACAAACCCAGGAGGATTAATCCCCTTTTTAGCTCAAACACATAAAACAAACAAAGAAAAAGGTGGTTTTTGTTACATAATCTATCAGATTTGATGACAACAGCATTTGAAAACTACTAATTGCTTCTCATACAGTACAGGTGCCCATATTATTAAAAACACTTCTGCATATGCTGTGAGATACTGTGAACTGTACAGTCAGAGTCACTCCAGGATGTGTGGATAAGAGGTAAACCAACATTTGGTGTTTGTATTTTTATATATATACATATATTTGATAAATATGTTTTGATTACTAATGTATGATTTCTGTAATCAAGGAAACCAACAAACTATTGAAATAACAAAAACTGTAATTTCAGATGCATACTTTACTGACCAGCTCTTCAAACTTGCCCCCAAAATGCTTTAATGTGAGCAAATTGAACACATTTGGTGAACTGTTAATGCAAAGGCTGTTCAGTGAAGCCAAACTGCTCAGATACTATCTCCACTGCCCACAACCTTTTTATTTTTAATCACAAAACTTTCAGTACAACTATTTTGTCCCTTTAATTCCCTGAAGGCAGACAGATTTAACAAGCAGCAATTCAAGTGCTATTTCCATACTAAATCTGAGCTTGTTGAAAAACTGTATTTAAAACAACGCATTGCCATTACTGTCCATGTCCAACAATATTCACATGAAGGACAGTTCTGAGGACCATAAAAAAGCTCAGCATCCTGCACAAATGCTCTGTTTCTGGTAATTGCCCCTCCCCACAAACTTTAGGAGCGAGACTGAAGAGTTTTGTGCTACTATGTGACAACCATTACCAAAAGGTAACACTGAGCCTGATCTGTGACTCTCAGGCTGCTGGTCCCTATCTCCCAAGTCCAATGGGGCTAATGGAAAACAAACAAACAAAACCAACAACAAAGGACAAAAAGAAAGAACACTAGCGAGCATGCTGTATTTTAAAAAGTAATTTTCAGTCTTTCTGAAGTGTTGGAGATGTCTCTGTGTTTATTTTTTAAGGTTTTTATTCAGCAGGGCACTTACCAAAAATAACCTCACGTTCATCCAAGTTTACTCCTTTCCAGACTTCACTTGAATTTAAGAACAGTGAACACTTAAGCATGTCATTACTGAGTTGTCTTCTCCATACACTATATGCAGGACTCCATATAATTAAAAAAACCTAAAGGTTATGCAAATATATATCACCATCTCAGGACTAGGCAACTTCCCTCCTCTCTTTTCAAAAAAAATACAGATTTCCTCTCCTACTTCCATGTTAACCAGTGAAGTAACTGACTTCTGCCACACTCAGCTGTCCCTTTCCACTCCACCAAGCACTTGCTAAAGAGCAAGAAACGACCCCTAAGCATGCTGGCATTTAGTTTGTCAGCACTGCAAACCCGTCAGCCAGTTTACAACTTGCAAAATAATAAGCAACACTGAATGCTGACAGTCACTAAAGTGCTACTTTAATGTACATAACAGCACGGGTACATGTGAAAGATGTGATTAAAACACGTTGACCACACAAGCACAAGTCTCTACTGAGGCCCACCTCCTCTCCAGCACAGAAGAGAAGCTGTTGACTTCATGAGGCAACAAGGGATCAGAAAGAGTAATTTTAGCTTTACAGATCAGCCTCATTCAAGCTCTGACTTGACAATAGATTCATCGACTTTCACCTTGGATGAACCACCATTACCATGATCTCTGGCATTATTCTGTACCAGATGCTGGATTTTCTTGCACTGGTTGCTGACATTTCAATGCTCTCATCTATTGCACCCATCCAGAGAGGGTTTTTTTATACATCAATCAAAACAACAAGGCAGACATATTGAAAGTCTCTTCTAGAGCCTTAAGAATTCAAGGATTTAAGAGCTCAATAAGCCAAGTCTTTTTAAGTCTGTGTAGTCTCTCACCACTCTTCTTGAAATTGTTCCACAAAGGAGGTCACCTCCACAAAACATACATGGAACAAAGATACCATTGTTGTGATTCCCCATAGCACAGTGAGAGACAGAGGTATCTTTCAGCAACTGCATTAGACAGAACTGACCATCTAGAGAATTAACAGTGTCTTCAGTTGTAAATTCCATCCAGCATATACCTGAGACATCCTCAACACCACCTTTAACAATTCAACAATTGCCAGAAGTGCCTGGACATTATACCACAATTACTCTTGCAAATTAAAATTAGTTCTTTGTCACAGACACCAAAGCCTCATCATTCTTGTGTAGTGGGACTTGGTTTCCAGGTCCTAGTTGCCTCAGATAGTGCAGAGGAAGAGATGTAAGATGGATTATAGACATAACTGCTGAGAACAGGGTGGGTGAACACTTTCTACATTCCACATGGCCTCTGGCGAAAGATTTCAAGTAAAACTGTATAGGTAGTTGATTTTCCCATGCCTCTACTTAGCCAAGTTATCTCACAGAAAATATTTAAAATAACTTAGGAACATCTTTGTAAATAGGTAATCTTCTGGGGCTTTCTCCTTTCATAGTTTTCAAAGCATTGATCCCCCCTTCTTACCAGCCACTGAAAAAAAACCAACCACAGCTGAAAAGTTTCCCACTTCTCTCTGGCTCTTCAGACTCCTTAAAAGAAAAAAATTATTTCAGATTGTCCTATCTCTCTTACAGCAGCGGCTCTAAGCAGAAGTAAGATAATTTAATAAGAGTCTTCCCAGAAATAAGTTATCCCTACAAGATAAGGGAAGAGCCTTCCCTTCAGTTCTGAAGGTTTTTGCTTTCCTGAGCAGAGGTCCTGCATAGAAAAGCAAGCACCATGGTTATACAAACCAAAGCCACCAAAATTGCTTCTCTCTGATGGGGGAAAATGTACTCTGCTAAACCATTCCAATCAATAAGATACATGACACATCAACTGGAGAAGTCTGTCATCTTAAGGAAAGTGGGTTGGTTGTTTTTTCTACTAAACATGGTGCTTTTTCCCCCTATTAACACCAAACACCTGGCCAGAAACCATCCACACTTTTTAAAAAAGAAAACACATTTTAACTTTCACTACGTGCAAAATAATTTTACTGTGTACATTGCCAGTGATTACAAGTGGTGCATCTGTTGTGCATCCATGATATTCTTCATTTATATTCTCCTAACCCAACAAGAAATTTACTAGCAAGGAAAACTTAATCCGATAGTTAAAATTAGCATAAGAACATGACCATCTAAAGGGCTAGTCTGTTGCTATTAAACCCTCATGCTACTTGTGGATGCATGTAAGAACGCACAGTCCCAATTTTAGAGTAAAAGCCTGCTTCATTTGTGCCAGCTCCCTCTTCCCTTGGCAATTTCCTTTATTTTCAAGACTTTAGTTGGCCTCATGTGACAACTGGGTTTCATTTTACTGCACATAGTATCAGGACATTCTGTAATTTTCTTCTTTTTTGATAACACAAGTTAATTTTAGCAGATCAGATCAGTAAGTGGTCTGCATACAAGTAGATATAAGATAATTAAACAGAATTTCCCAAGATTTTATCTTACTCTTAAACTAAAAATAGCCACTCAAGTATTTAAAAAAAACTGAAATAAGCTAAAGCATCTATCCTTCACAACTAAAAGCTCTTGCAATATGATACGTTTAGAAGCAGAGTTAAGATTATATAACTTAAGATACCTATTTCCTACACCAAACCTCAGGCTTTGTTTTTCTGATGGAAACAAAATCTTACTGGAAAAAGCAAACAATTCATAAAACCTTTAAGAAAGGTTTGCTTGTAGACAAGAAAAGCTGAGTGCACGCATTTTAAGTTTTCTTCTTTATAAATACTGAATTAACCCAGTTATTTGCTTAACCTATGTAACAAATGTTGAGATTTGCAATACTCAATTTCTCCGTTCTTTCACAAGGGAACTTTGAAAGACTTGGAACTAAAGCAGTTTAGACATTTCACCCCGTAGCATTAACATGAATTCCAAATCTAAAAAGAGGAGCGCCCTGAAAATATATTTGCAATATATACTCTCTCCCTTCAGGTTTGCAAATCACTTGCATAATTTTCCCACAAAGTGCTGACTCGAGCCGAGAAACTGAAACTTTGTATGGTATAAAAGAGCAGAAACATCTAAACCCAACACCCCTTGACCTGATTATCAAGGCAATTCATCTCAGTATCAAGTACCACTACTAGCACTTAATTACCAACTCAGTAGCTTACAGGTGCAGTACAAGGAAAATTACACTGCTCCCACATCCATCATCAATTTTATTTAAATAAAGGAAGGCAGCTACACAAGATAGCATATAATACCAGTGTTTAAGGTGAGGATGTCCCAGAGCAGTGGCATTGATGGCTGCGAATGAGAGATGATATACTTTGCCTCTGGCATGACAAAGTGGCACCTCCTACAGCACCAGCCTGGCACCAATGCCCCTGAAGGGCAAACAACGCCATACAGACTACCTGTTCTCCCCTAGGAACCATGGGCAGAAAGAAGAATAATCTTTACCTACAACACTTTTGAAAAAAAAAAACACACTAACATTACAGGGGACATATAAGACATACAAGAATTTGGCAGTAAACATGGGGGGAGAGGAATTGCTTCTGTCACACCTTTCTTGCCATCAGACACCAATCATTTCCCAAAACCCCACTTAATTCCTAACAGAAGAGGACTGCAATATGCCCCTTTAAATTTGGCTCATCATAAGCAACATTGGATATTGTGCATGTTCATTTGGGGACGTAGATGGGCTTCCCATTTTATTTACACTCAAATATATTGAATTTACACTCAAATTTCTAACACTAAGTTCAACAAAATTTATTTTAATCATCCATAATTAGCTTACTTCTGAAGATTTCTGTTGATTTGGTTACATCTTAATTTTTGTAGTGTATGACAATTGCATTTGTAATAGACTCAAACAAACAATACTCTTTCCTCCCATCCAGACAATTACCCATTTCCATTTTAGCACCAGGAGGATTCCAGGAGGACAGGACAGTAGAAAGGAACTCATTTGAATGTTTCCACAGACTGTTATGGCTCTTTTCTTTGCGTTTTTTTATTTGGTTTTGCTTGTGGTTTGACGGTGATGTTAGGGGGTTTTCTTTGAGGTTGCATAGAAGAACGTAGCCCCTGAGGTAACAGAGGCATAGCTGCAATCAGGTAATGCAAATATAAGTGCAGATTGCAGCATGCCTAAAAATTTTGGACAAGACTGTTATACATGGTATAAGATTTTTACACAAAATATTATCTAAAATGTTTTGAAAATATTATCTTTACTTTTGAAGATAGCTTTACTCACGTCAAACAGCAAAGAGATGAAAATTAAAATATTTTCTATTTTCTTTAAAGGGGAAACAAAACAGTAGGAAGCCTACTCTACCTACATCAGGACTTGTCCATGAAATAACCATATTCAATACTGTCTGAATTTGGAGTGGAACCTATTGTACAGAGGAATTTGCATTGGAAGATGGCAGCTCTATCACCTTCACCAATCCGTGCTTCCCTAGGCGCCAGCCTGGAAAAAGAGATCTCAGCTAAGTAGAGACTCTCAGCTCTCTTCCACCTACTGCGCAGATCCAAATGGTCCGTCCAAGTGGGAGCCTGTGGGCCATCCAGCTTGCAGGATGATTTCCCTGCTCACTGCTTTTTCTGCTGTGGCCTCGATCTGCAGCAGAGATAGGAAGGAAGGAGAAATGAGGAGCCAACAACTGCTTTGTAACTTTCACCTTTTTAACTAGAAAGAGGGAATTGTCACCTCATCAATCAGAAGCTGACAAACCTTTCCCTGAACTGGCCTTCAATCCACGGCACTGAAAACCTGAGCCTTCCTATTGAGGATGCAAACTCTTATATCCACTGTTATCGCACCAATGAAAATGTTCTCTGTCAACAGTAAAAGGAAGGATGGGAGAGACACGTGGAATTAATGTCCTGAACAGGAAGAGTGAAAAGATGACAATTACCTAGATGAGCAAAATAACTAGATAAACAACACTCATAACTGAGGAATTTCCTGCCTGCTTCCCTGTTCCTAAAAGAAGCCGAAGTGGAACCACAGGATGGAAGGTAAAAAAGCCCGCAAGCTCTGCTCCTCTGGCCACTCTGGACAGATTACATTCTGTATCATTGTGGTTGGTTTGGTTTTGTTGGCTTCTTTGTTTTTAAAGCAATTTATTCTCTTATACACTTGTTTCAGAGTATCTTTGCTGTAAAACATCTTTTACACTAAGACTGTTTATAGGAGAGGTCATCAAATGAAGCTGAAACTCAAAAAACCACAAACCCACTAAGGGTAACAGCTCCTGAACTGCTGGAAAAGCACCAGGGGAAAATACCACTGTACACTTGTCCCGTTCTTACTACCTTCACACGCACTTGCTTTTGGCCACTAAAAGGCATTTTTTGGGGTTACAGCTTTGGTCTGACCTAGTACAGCTGTGTCTGTATGTTTCTAAAGTAACAAGAAAGCTTGATTGCACAAGCAAAGTACTTTTAAGTACAGAGATCCTCAGTAATTAGGACTTCCAAACCTGCTTCCTCAGTCAGCATTTTGAAATAGTCAAGAATATTTTAGAGAAAAATAAGGTATGTGTATTAACTAACGTGAAGATTTACTTTTTAAGTAATTGATTGATTACTGTACATAGAATCAGCTGTAAAAGAAAAAACAATCACATTGTTAAAAGTACAACAGGAATTTATAGCAGCAACATTTTAATTGTAGTCTCCACAGCTAGAGTATATTTTCACATATACCATTTAACACAACTTTCATTAATTCAATATAGGAAGTGACCATTTCTGCACTGTAATTAGCTAGAATATCAGGCTTCCATTTCTTAATCCCATGCTGTTTTCTTTCAGCATTTAGATATCTTTTTAATGTATTTAATTTAGTCACAGAGATTTAAATTTCAGATTAAGAATACATCCTCCCTTTGCCTAAATACCATTCTGTCCTACACTATTGAGAATTATTGCTCATCCACCCCTTTCCCAGAGTATATCGGATAATTTTGCACTGACAAATCTGGAGAGGACAAAAAAAACCCCAAAAAAACCAGAGGTACAGCATTTTTGCAGACTATCTGAAAAGGCACAAAGCACTGTAAGGATTAGAAGTTAAAACAGAAGTATGTCCACTCACACATCTCTAAGGCAGTGTAAAGCATTATTAAAAGTGCAAAAACCATATCAATCTGTACACAGGAATTTGAGATTGAGAGCTTTCACCACAGATTTTAAAACTGAACTTAGCTCTTTCTTGCCTTTTTTGTTTGTTTACAAATGACATTCTTTATAACTTTTTTTGAATCTGCACCTCTAAAATGTTTATCCTTGAAACACATTCCTACACTTCTGTAAGTATTATTTTACCTACAATTTAAAAAAAAAAAAAAAAAAAAAAAAAAAAGGAATTCCTTAAGGTGGACGGTGCATTTACCTCAGTAGCTTCCTCTTTTTGGCAGACTCGGAGGGGCCTCGGGAGGCCTTGCCCGCCTGCTTCCCGGGGGTGCGGAGAAGGGCCTGCGCAGACCTCAGCCACTCGCTGGCTGGTCGTGCTGTAACATCCCCAGTGTCCGCTCCCAACCTCGGCTGTAACTCCTTAGTGGATCCCAGAGTAGTGGTCGCCAGGCTTGTTTCTCCTTTTCCCACGCTGTCATTATCGGATGAATACTCAGATATTTCTGTCGAAGTCGCCTAAACAGATAAAAATATAAACCTATTTAAATAGAATGCTGAGATACTACAGCTTTATGTAGGTAGTTTTATGTTCCCTAGTAATCCACAAATGGAACGCCAATTTATTAATGTAACTTGGACAACTCCTCTGTAAATGTGCAGTGTTCTTTTGTCAGTCAGCATGAGCTCCTAAATATAAGACTGTCTCTTCAGGGTCAACTAGGATGAGTAACGTTTAGGTTTTTTAAATAACTTGATCTGGAGAATTAAGCCAGTGCTTACCTCTATCAGGAAAAGTTTCCAGAAGGGTGTCAGGATAAAGCAAGTTTTGAGGAAAGCAGAGAGAGGCTAATAAGTGACAGGGATTGTGACTGGCAGGAAAGCTGAGAGAAAGGGAGCTTTCACATTGGGATTCAAGTAAGCAGGAAGGTCAGCTTCCATAGTCTGAATGGAGGGAAGAAACACATGCCTGTATTGAGAGCTTGTAGCTGGCAACAAGGATGTAACCTTTTATTAAAACATGATTTTGACCACTAAAGCAGGTCTTCATCCACGTCCAGCAGGCCTATAGCTTTCCAGGAAGGTTTCAGAAGTTGAGCATAAGCTGTCAGACTGCATCAAGGTAGCTCCAAGGAGGATCAATCACTGGTCAGGAGTAAGGGCTGTAAGCCAGCAGGGCTGGAGTTCAGACCCATAGAACCTTGCTGGAGCTCTTCTCCCAGAAACTCACAGGACACTCTGAACTCATCCCACTGAGGGAGGGATGAGAGGAGAGGATGGGAAGGCCGAAAAAACAACTGCAAAGAGACATGGAAGGCTGAGGAGAGGGTTGGGTGGGAAAATTCACCTGTTTTGGCTGAGCTTGTTTTACCCTCCTCTAGGACTCCTGCAGAAGCAGGGCAAGGCTGCTGGGTTGCCACCCTAAGGTGAGCTCTGTGCAGCTGTTATGTACATTATGCTCTCTTGACCCAGTATTTATTTGAGTATTAAGTAAAAATACTTGAAAAGTGCCATTCTACCTAATACAGACAAAATTATCTAAACCACTGAAATAGGCAGAAGACAAAGAAACATGAGCTGGGCTCGGTCTTCAGGAGCTAGTTGAAAAAAACCCAAACTAACACTGTTTGCAAGTTCTGGTGGGGTGACCAGTCCTGTCACTGCAACCACCAGCACTAGCCTAGCTCAAGGAGGCTTGCCCAAAACTGCTCTGTTTTGGGCAAGTTAAGCAACTCAGACAGTTGGAAGAACCAAAACCCAATATAAAATATTAAGTTCACCTTATCTGTGGGGAAACTGGAAGACCCCAAAGACTGACTTTGCTCCAGATCATGCTGCCTCAGTCACAGAACAGGTCCTGGAAAAATTTAAGTCTGTTCCTCTTGGTCAAATGCATTAAGCAGTGCTCCACACAGGTTGTCTGACAACTGGTTCAGGTAAAGACTTTATAGGTAAAAGAGGGAAGGGAGGGAAATCACTGCATTCACTAATGCTGTTCTATGTTATTCATTAGTGTAACCATCTGAAAACAGCGTTTTTCGACCGTGCACAAAATAAGTTCGGTTCTTGCCAGTCCTCTAATACATTCTTCACATCAATGCCAAGACACTGTGCTAATGTTCCGAGAGCTTACCTAAGTATTCTGGAAATTGGAAGGACCTTTTAAAGTTATCCAGAGAAGTAGAATAGCTAAAAGAATGTAATTAATATCAATCTGTTTTAAACACAACACAGTCAACATTTGTCCCTTGGCAACAATATTTCTCTGAAAACAAAGTCCTTCCACATTGGAAATGAGCCAGAAATAAAAGGTTTCAAACACTATGAAAGCAGTAAGCAAGCACTTCATTCTTAAAACACCATTCCAATGCACTCTCTTGCTTTAGGAATGCTTTAATTTTGCTCAAACAGCTACAATATCCACTGCACCTAAAAAAAGGATGCAAACCTGAAGTTCTCTGAGCAAGTAAAGTGCAAATGAGGAAAGCCCTTGGGATATGATTCCGGTTAAGCACATGTTTTAATCCCACTGACCGCTGTAAGAGTTAAGAAGCTTTCCTAACTAAAGATTGTCTAATAAATCATTTAATTCTTCTGTTAATATTTATTACTGTATACTTGTTTAGACTGGACTTCCCCAAGGAAACCGTACTTTGGGGTTTTTGTTTTGTTTGCTTGTTAGAGGTTTTTTATTGCTGCTGGTTTTTTAATTGGTGAGTTGGAACTTTTTCTTAAAAGAGGAAACTATAAAAATGGAGAAGAAAAACAAAGAACAAAAACTCAGCCTTCCAATTTTGTACACTATTTAACTGTAGCCACCATCAGAATTATAGTCTAAAAAGGAAAATATTTTCAAAACATGCAAACATGAAAGTATCCAGTATGATGAGCTGGCAAGTCTACCCACATTATGGTGGGGAATAGCTGGCAAAATAATAATTTAATTTCTTTGATTCACTTTAAAACAATCCTTAGTAAATAGTGAAGACGTTGGGGGTTTTTTAATCAATATCTTAAACATCACAAAGACAAATTTTCAAGAGTTGTTTGTTGTGTTGGTTTTTTGTTGTCTTTTTTTTTAAATTAAATAACATTCCCAGTAATATCATTAGTTTCTGAAGAGCACCATTGCTAAGCATAGAGAAGTATCAAACTAAAAGAAGGTGATTTTTCCACATGGCTTATTATTTTGAAATATAGTGATTTTTAATTACAGTGGCTGAAGATACAATGGTACTCACTATACAGACGCTCAGTTTCCCCCACCCAATCCCTTCCTCTGACCCTTGATTCCAATGTAATCATCCCCATCCTGGGGTTTTTCATGACTGTTTCCCATATACCCCAATCCCTCGAAATATTTGGTATTAAACTGTTTGCTAAGATATACCTATATTTTCCAATGATGGCCTTACCCTGACACTCTCTTTTATATCATGCTAACCATTTGTCCATATCCAGGGGATGACTAAAAAGAAAAAAAGCAGGGGTTGGCCTCAATCTCTGCCACAAAAACAATAAACATGCTTCATTTTGTTCAATTTTTAAAATAAACCAATTTTCTCTGTGACTTGTTTAATTTGAAAGCTCTAAACACTCCCCTTTATGGCTCTTTCTTTTAAGGAAAAATGACTTAAGTATAAATGCACAGACTACTCATGTTTTTTCTGTTAAGATTTGACTACAGGAAATCAGAGAAATCACTGATTACTGTATCTGAGCATCCAGGACCATATATTGTAAGGATAAGCATGTTTAAATCAAAATGCATCAAAGAGCTCTCAAGATTAATTGATTTATGATGTATTTTTGACAGCACTCACAGGCTAATGTAGAGGATGGTACAAATATAAAAATAGAAACCAGAATGAGAAACAGCAAATATCCTTCCCCCCCTTGACTAAGCAGCTAAGATTGCTACAGAATATATGATTACTCATATATTACTCAATTCATTAAGGAGAGAAAAAAAAAAAAAATCACAAAAAACCCCAGCCACAGAGACAGTAAAATCCTGGCCAAAATTGTTCAACAGCAAAACTCTTGACTTCAGTGAAACGAAGATGGCATTCCATAAACACGTAGATTTTGCATGCATGCAGCAAAGAAGATACCATGCTGTTACTTCTGTGACCAAGTATTCCCTCCCTCATCCTGAAGAGATTTGCTTCAGCTATCTCTTCAGCATTAACTTTGCAATTTGCACAGTGTTTGCCTCTAAAAAGTCTGAAAAAGTTATCTTTTCACTTCAATTGTGATGGAAGAAAGAAATATCTGTATTTGATCAGTTTAACAAGCACTCGATATTTCTCATCAATAAAATAGCACAGTAAGTTAAAACAAAAAGTGTTGCATTTCTATTTGATGTTTCCAGCTTCAGCATAGAAAGCAGAACTGTACAAAACTTTCTGTACAAAAATCAATCCTATTAAAATAAATAATAATCTGTATTTTTAAAAAAAAAGGCTCTCATACAGTGATTGCTAATTAGAGGCAAGTCAATGAGCAAGAGTTTCTCATCCCCCTTGGCTCTCCTTTCAAGATACGTCACTCAGTGAAACTTTTCTGCAGAAAAACGTCAGTATACACACCCTACATTTGTATTAACACTTTCATTTGTTCAGTCATGGTACATTCAGAAAACGTTGTAAATCTTTCCCAGGTGATATGAAGACCCTTTGCAGATAAGATGCTCAATAAAAGCTCACAGTTATTCAGAAAAGTTCATCAGCTGAAACAAAAGATGCTTCAGCATGCTGCAGTATGTCTGAACTCCTCTTAGAGACAAAAAAATGGATATCAATTTCTATGTAGATGATGATATAACTTTTTGCAGATGAAGGTCACTTAGTCTGTAATGTCCTTCCCTAAAAATAATAAATTTCTTCCCTCCTATTATCTTGCTACAGCCTAGCTCAAATGGCAGAAGAACTAAAAGGGTTTCTCAGAGCACCCTTAGGGAACCAGGCTTTCTCAAGGTCACAGAGCCAAGTTGTGTCAGAAATAGAAATAGTATTTCAGAGTTTTAGTCTGTGATCACTGTACATACAAAGACAAATTAATCTTGTGGCATCTCCTTTCCTACTTGTTCACTCACGTATCTTTGCTTCTGACTCTGGAATTTTTTTCTATTATCTCCTGCCTCTTTTCTCATGTACTGTCTTTTTCTCTTTTGTGAGAAAATTCAGAATCAATTTGCATTTCCTCTAACTGCCTTCTCATGACTAGTCTCAAGATGAGTGAAAGCTGACTGATATTAACACACACACGGAGTAAATTCAGGCAACTATCCTACTGCCTCTCCTTTTATACAGCTTTCCCTTACAATAAGCAATGCTGCATTTGCACTCCAGGTACTCTTTGCTGTCCTGCATGAAATGGGATTCAAATGCAGCAAACTTCTACCCCAGGGTGCTGGTTATAGCTTGCAAGGAGATTTGGTATGTTGCATGGTAGTCTCCAAAAAACAAAGTGAGCAGAAAAGCCGCTGGATTTGCTATAATGAATATTCACAAGCATAAATCACCAGTGCAGTGTGTCAAAGGCCTAGCCTATGCTAATGAATGCTCGAAGCTAACTCCACCAGAAGCTGGCTTGCAGGATTATAGGGAGTAGGGTAAAGGTAAAAGAAATGAAGTTTCCCCTTAATTAATCAACATAAAATTAATTCAAACATTGTGTGCACAGATAGTACAGGATATTATTCAGCTCTATAAAGATAATTAAAGATACAAAGGATTTAAAGCTTGTAGTTCTCTTCAAAGCTTTGTGTTTTCTGAAGCTTTAACTGGAGCACTGAAGTCTATGCCAAATGTTTTCCTACTATCTTGAGAAATAATTTGGTTCTTGGTAAGCTAGCTACTTTCACTCTAGAGAGATAAATTTCAGATATTCCCTCATACAAGAAGCTTCATATTGAAGTGCAGAGCTAGGCGTGTGCCGCTCTGTGGGTGACACCAAGCTTTATTCTCACGGAATAACCACAGGAACAGCACGCAAAACGTGCAAGATTAGGTAGCAGTGCGTGGGCAGAGATAATCGTATGACAAAAACGAACAACAATGAAAGACATAAATCACTAGTAAGATATTTTTGGACTTGCAAGCCCAAACTGACACAGCAGATTAACTGAAATTTTGTATCTAGAACAACCACCCAGTGTTATTACAGAGACAGCATATATTTAAAATGGATCTCAGATAATGTCTGGTTGTTTAGCCAAGTACAGGATTCCTCCTCAGCACACCAGACCATCTGATCTGTCCTAAATATTTATCAGTGGTGTTGGTTCGGCGCACTAGGAAATCGTGCTACACACACACATTAACATTTTGTGGCTGCCATTACAGGAAACGGAGCCGTGTGCTATTCAAGGGCACCAGAACAGCCACCTCAAGCACTTTCCTGGGACTCTTCAAGAGCAACTACCACTGAGCTGACAAAAGGTTTGCTTCTTTCTCCGTCCTTGGCCACCGCTAAACTTCAGCATCCTCTCCCTTCACACAGACATGGGAATTAATTCTTTCTGTCTCCCAGCTGCCACCACCCCTGGGTTGGAACGCAGTAGTTATTAGCACACAAAATCATTTATGCCAAGTAGCAAAGAAGAATGCTGGAATATGGAGAAGTGTAGGCAGCAAGACTGTAATTATTCAAAGCAGAAATTGGTCACAGACTGCACCCTCATCTCCTCTTAATGGTGTTTTGAGACCTTTAAACAAGTGGTTAGGGCTTCTCTTCTATGACTAATCAAAAAGGATTCATTGCATCCAGCAGCCCAGAGCTTCCTATCGTATAAAGGAAATTGATTCATGATTATCTCTGGAGGAAGCAGGCCAGGTACTAAACCTTAAGCACCACTGCTTACATTGCTGGGTTTCCCTTTGAAGAGCTCCTGCTTGATGCCATTTATTCTGCAAGCTCTGTCAAAAATACAGCTGCATTAGCTACTGCCTTAAAAGGTTATCCCAGAAGTAGGATTCAATCCAAAGGAAAAGTATCAATAGCTGTTATCAAAAGAAAAGCTGATGGGGCAGAGATGCTGTCATGGACTGAAGGAGATGAAAAGGCTTTCATGGAATTCTGCAGAAAATAATGGAATGATATGGCTGCTGCTAAGTTCAACAGCTGGTTATCTGACGCTGGGCTTCCCGCACCAGTTCTGAAACCAAGAAAAGGTGTGGAGGGTGACAGGGACAGGAAAACTCCCTCTTCCACTTCAAAGAGTGAGGAAGTTGAAGCACAGTACACAAGCCCACAAAATGGTGGTTTATATCATACATGAAATAATGATTAACAAAATAAATAACTTGTATCATCATTTATCAGCTCCAATATCTTGTTTAGATCATACTGCCTTGAAGTGGAAAATGAGGTGACAATTAGGATTACATGCAGTATGTTTGGCTGTGCATTCTTTTTTGTAAAGGGAGAGGTGCATGTTTTTGTTTCATTTGAGCTCTCACACAAAATCACATATACACCACTGGCAGGCAGTATCCTGCATGCAGCACTAATCATTGCAGAAAACGAGAACAGAAAGAAATAATATTAAAATAAGATTTTGCACATACACACAAAAATCAACATGAAAATCTGATCTTTGATAGAAAAACTTTGGGAGAAGAGTGATTGAAATTACAACTAAACAGACTTTTTATAGACCTAATGAAAAGATGGTATTTACTGACTTTTATTTTTTTTTAAAGCCAGGCAAAGAACACACAAGTGGTAAGAAAGATGAAATCAAAGCCATAACTTCTAATCCCAAGCAGAAACCTCATCTTTCACAAGACAAACAGGTTAAGCAGGCTATACCTCTGGAGATAGATCCACAAGCTGTTCCAGCCTGCCTCTCCCAGAACAGGTTGTTCTGAGGCATGGATCAGCCGACCGAAACAGGTGAGGCTCTCTTCTGAGCCCAAGCCTTTTTATAAAAAATAAGTCCATAAAGCAAGGAGCAGTGTTTATTGCTAAGCATACTCCGTAGATGTAGAATTTAAATAGTGATTCTGAAGGTAAGAGTCAACAAAGCAGCTGTCTGCTGGGCACAAGGGCAGGAAGGAATTGTAGGGGACAGTGAGCTCTTAAGGTGCAAAATGGGCACAAAGCAGGAGTTTACCCAACATCAGTTAAGGGACACTGATTTGTATGGTATGGAGCATAAGGTAAACCCTGTGGCAATCTTGACATCTGTAGCATTTGTGCTGCATCTGTACCTCTTAAAAGAAACATTTTAGTAGTTTAATGAGCTTTAGCATGAAGAAATCAATCTATCACTTCCTAATATTATCTCATTATCACGATCTCTCCACCAGACTGTGATCAGAGTAATAGTCAACTTCTAATAGACCAAGTAATGCTGAAAAATGTTAACACAGACGAACTAAAAGTGCTTTTTCTGCTTTGTCTAATGGGCTTTTATTCTATCATACAAGAACATCTTCATTTTCTTTGGGAGTTAAAGACAATTTGGACCAATTTATGCACACTGTCAGCCAACGTTATGTTCAAGTGAATTACCATAACCCTTGCTCTCCATTCCCTTCTTAAGAAAAAGAGGGGAAGGGGGAGATGCCACTTCACGTGTTGCATCTTGCAAACTATTCAGGGACAGAACCAGGTCTCCTCTCATGCAACTGCATATTATCCCACGCAGTTGAGCTCTCATCTTGATAAAGATCCTCCAGATGACAGAGACACAGGTTTTCAAATATAAATACCTGTCTCTGATAGGGCATGCAGATAATTACATCATTTTGCACAGAAGCCTCAACATTATACAGTGAAGTTTGGGTACACAGGAAAATTGCAGTCAGGTTATAATACCACTTAAACAGGGTTTCGTTCTTGACACAGAAATAGTTACTTTCATGTTTGCAAGGAACAGATGTTATCACATGGTTTGATAACCTACTTTCACATTCTTTGTTTATACTTATTCACTTAGTTTCATTTATTAAAGTTAGTGGATCCAGGCCATGAAACCTCAGTTTTATTGTCTCTGGTTTAGGTGATGCTATGGTAATCATCCAGGTTAAAGCCCGTATGTAACAAGAGGACTCAACTGAAAGGCATGATTAAAAGCCAAATTATTATTTATGAACTAAATACTAAACCACCTAGACTAAACACCTGCAGGATTCAGTAGCAACTGTTAAAGGAAATAATACATGTCCATCTTCAAGCAACTCTTTTATTTTAACTTACAATGGGGAGGCAATATCTTTTAACAGACAGATATAACTGTGGGAAAACAGACAAGCTTTTAGCACTAAGCCCTTCTATAGGTCTCATAAGTTTGGGGTTTTCTCTCCAAATAGATAATTTGATCTAAATAAATTAAATCTTTCCTTATAAAATTGCTTATCTTTTTTATATTTAGACTATACAGTTAAGAATAACCATCCTGCAAGTTTTTTAAGAAGTTCTTTCTAAAAAAGAAAATGCCTCTCATGATAATGTCACTGTGTAGACAGATCAGGGAACAGTCAAGGACTTTAAAATATCTTTCATATTATGTATTCTCTTTCAAAAAGTAGATGATAACTGCAAGCATGTTATTTTTGAGATTAAAGGAAGCAATTCCAGAATAATCAACTAAATGAGATTGCACAAAGATATTCACTGAAGCACAAATTATACACACCGATTTCTCATCTTTGGTTGATCTGCTGCAGTTTCCTGTGAAAACCCTTAGAAAAGCACTTATCATAAAAGGGGAAAAAAAAGAAATGAGAGAATGGAAACACAAGTGGCACAGTGTTGTATAACACACAAATGCAATACAGGCATAATTTCTGCAATAATGCTCAGCACTTAGTGGAAAATTTTTTTGTTAATAATTTCCACAGGGGTATAAAGAAACATCTTGAAATTGAGATTCTGTGATTCGAGCTCCAGCAGTGCCAGTGTTCACAGCTATAGCACAGGCAGCTTAAGGAGACACCAGGCTGCTGGGCAGCACAGCACATTACATTCATTTTCTTCTACTCCCACTCACTCCACATTCTTCTCACTTGACTGTGCTCCCCTTTGCCCCATTTGTTGCTTCACAGCTCCAGCAGAACTGCCCCCAAAGCCTAAAATAGTCACTTTATTTCTTCCCTTCTCCTCATTTCACACTTATTTCAACCCCTTCCCTCCTCTCCAGAAGTCCTTCCACAGTCTACCTTTTCTAGATCATTGTTTTGTGGTTTTGCACTGTTAAAACTATTTTAAACAGCAAACATTTCAGGGCAGGAAATGTCTTACCATGTCTGAAATACTGTGTTAGTGATGACAGCATGTGCATGCATACAAAAGCACCAATTTCACCTAAATTGATTTCTAACATTGATGAGAGCACCTATATGCAGACTAAAGAAATAGAAGACCCATTTAATTGCTTTTCCAAGTAAGCCAAAGAACACAGAACAAGAAAACTACTTTAAAAAAATACATTAAATTTACTCGGCTAAAGTTAACTCTGTTTGGATAAAGAACAAAGGAAAAGAAGCCCAATAATAAGTTTACAGATTTTCTTTCTGATCACGTGCCTAAACTTTGGAGGAACAGAAGGAAAATAAAGTAACCATCGATCGGGTAAGGCATTGTAATTGAAAATTGTAATGTTGCTGCCAACACACATTTTATAGAGATTCAGAAGTGCTAACTGCTGTAATACTGTTTTAAGTTTGACACTAGTTGCACTGATCGTCCGCAGTACATGAAAAGATTTCAAAGTAAAGACTTTAAATTAAAATTTCTTTGAGATCTAGATTAGAATAAAAACACATGTATGCTGTAATATAGGTGTGTTACATTACCCACAGTGACACAACTGCCATAATGTGGGTATAACATGCATTACAAGACACATGGAGACAATCGCAGATATTTAAAACTTTTATCAGTTAAGAAGCATACCACATAAAGCTATCAGGAAAACACACTTGAACTGTCCCAGTAAGGCAGTAATCAAATACAATCTTTACACAACTAAACTCAATGGACTTTAAGTTTCTAAGAACTGGCTAGCAACTGACATGGGGAACCTGCGAAGAAAGGAGCCCTGAAATACAAACATCAGTAATTTGTACTAAGCAATTCCTTATAAGGATTATAAAGCTTGCATAAAGTAGAAAGATTAAGAAGAATTAAAGTAATTCTTCTCAATTACAGGCAAAGAGAAAAAGAGAGACTCAGTGCATGTCTGCATACTTTAACACACTTGAAAAAGCAATAGTTAACTGGTTTCCACAGCAGTCACCAATATCTTTTGGCTTCATGCCTCCACTATCTCAAACCAGACTGAGAGATTGTGATGGCTCAATTTCATTTCCATTCTTAAAACAGTGCTTGCTTTACTTCAGGAAGGTAGTGGTGGGGAAATAATGTTAAACTGTCATTTTCTTTTTTATTCTGTTAGCACACATCAATGTGAATTTACACATGGAAAACACAGCCTCTGCAAAATTTGTGCATGGAGTGTGTGTGTCCCCCCCTTTTTTTTAATGTAAGAGAAGCTCAAAGCTGACAAGATAATGCTAAAATCATAGAAGTTAATTCAACGTCTCAGAAGAGCATTTAGAAATATGTCATTCGAGATACTATTAAACATTCTCTGCTTATTTTCCTCTTCCCCAAGTAAAAATGTTTATGTGATATTTGTCCTTCACACTGAACTCTGCAGCTAGCAAGATTTTTAAAGTCTTGCAGATCTTGTTCTCTTGAACTTGTAAGTGACCTATTAGCATTCTGATCAAAAACTGGCATGTTATGTAAGAAGCAACTAAAAATACTGTGCAAGTTGCAATTTCCTGAAATGTTTGGGGCCACAAACTCGGGCCCAAAGTTCGTTCTAAAAAGAAGAAAAATACTTTTTATTAAACAGCAGCTAACTCTCAAACACCAGCAAGCCTAAGGTCTCGTTCTGGGAGCTGTGCTCAGCGCTGAGGATTTGGGGTGGGGGAAGAGGAAAAAGCCAAGTTGAGAAAGGAGAGGGACAGTAACAGCACCTTTGAAGGAAGTGCTCAGGGAGTTGTGCACTTTCGGCTGCGCCATTTTTAGGAATTGTCTGGCACAGGCAGCTTTGTTGTCTAAATGCAGAAGTGCAAATGTTGGCATCCACCGTATCAATTTTGTGCTCATCTCACTGGCAACTATTTTAATCAGAAATTTTTTTCTTAGTGGTTAGAGAGCAACGTAGCATGTAGTCACATTACTTCAGTAGCAACAGTCACCAGGGTCTATGATAACTACCTAAAACACTGCAACATATTGTACCCCACTCTGAATCACCAAAGAGATACTTGAGCATATATTAACCTAAACTGCAGCCTGGATGATCTGCATTCCCCAGCTCACAACAAAAGTAATTTCATTTTGGTCAGAAAAACAGGCAAGGCATTGCAGCAGAGTTGGTTTAAATAAAAATGATTTAAAAAAAAAAATCAGTCTTTTAAAATCAAAAAAAAAGTTACATGTTTCTAGGGTCATTTTTCAGGGTACAATAGAGGGCAGAACTGCAGTGGAGCAAGATCTGGCTTTCTACTTGCCAAAAGCCCAATAAGTTTATCTATATTGCTGTTTTAATGATTTAAACTCCAACTCATTTTCCTTTTAGTTCATAGGACAGTAACTACACAGTTATCAACTCTTCTCAAATATGCCAGTTAAAGCAGAACGAATGGTACCATATTTTGTTCTAGAGTTATCAATTCATTAAAAGCAAACTACATACTAATTATAAATGTTACTAAAATAAAGCAAAAAGTTAAGTCAGTTAAGAAAATTCAGAATAAGAACAAACATAGCTCTGTCATATAATGGTGCAAGATGATTTAGTCTAGGTATAAGGGGGAATATGTTTTCAGGATTCAGACAAGCATTTGAACATTCTTGTAGAAAAGATTATTTTTCAGTTTTAAACTCTTATGTCAAAATAATGCAAAAATACAATCACAAGTGCATCATTTAAGCCCTTGGTATCCAAAATGCTGACTTAAAGCTTTCCATGGGAGGTACTGCAATTCAGAGCATTAATATAACCTTAAGATATACCAAGACTTCAGGATAAAAATCCTTTTGACATGTTTATGGCCAAATATACACTTGGAAATCTCAGACATGTTAAATGCATTTTCCCCCCAAATTGCCAAAAGCAACTGGATTTTGTCACGTACTAATTACTTAGGAGGGAGGGGGAATTGAGTTTCTAGATCAAAAGTTGACCATTTGTGACAATTTCCAACAGTATCATAAAACAAATTTTTTTTTTTTCCTCTTCATTTTACTATTAACAAAAGTCCTTCAAAATTGCATCACTACAGCCAAATACAAGTATTATTATTCCTGGAATGCACTTATAGAAGGAATGGAAAACCTACCCTATGTAAAATAGCAAAAGTGTACAACTACATTACTACGTAATGAGACAACCACTTCTTAGGGAAAAAGCACTCAAGAAATTGAAAATTCAGTTTAACAAGTCACCCACACTCCAGTACCTTAGTGAAAAACCACATGGGCACGCAGACACCCCTCTAAGCACAAGCATTTACATTTATTTGTTTAGATTTAAATAAACCTGTCATTTTTCATTTAGGAAACATCACATACTTTTCTCTCCACTTTTAGGATTTTCTTTGTGTACTTCTATACACCTGATGTTAACTTGTTAGCTTGTTCTGCCTAAACTGTGAGTAGTCTGCCTATAAAGGGGTTCCTTAATTCTATTTTTTGCAGAATAGAAACTTCAGTTATGTTCACTAACTTCTTCTATGTAAGGCTATAATAATTTAAGATAAATTTTAATAAACAGAAAAGGAACATGACCGAATGTAGAAAGCAGATGCACCTACACACCCACTCCTCCTCGCCTCAAAACTGAACTCCGCATCACTCCACAACCTACTACACTCTAGAAATTGGTTTCAAATACATAAAAGGATACCAAGGGCTTAAATGCAGGACTTTCATGGCAGCTAACTTTACATCTGAAGGATTACAGAAACATATTGCAAAAATAGGGAACGAACACAGCAATGCTTGTTTAATCTCAATGCTTTGTTAATCTCAAAACTTAAGGTCAATATCATCATTGGTTCTGCAGTTTCAACAATACTATACTGATAAACTAGGACTTAGACAACATTAAAGCAATGCTTTATTCACATACTTAAGTATGTGAGTATACTGAGCAAGTATAGTGTTCCAGAAAACACAGACACACATCAGAAAAGCCCCTCTGTTTCATTTGACAGCCATTTAAAAAGCACGGTGTAGGGAGAGGATCCAGAAAGCATGTAAATGAAGTTTGCTATGAAAGCTACACCATTGGATTTATGTTCATGGGTTTTCTAGATATTATACTACTACTACATATCATGGCCAAGACTGTGAAGAAGGGGTGCAGAAATGTGGCCTCTCTCTGGAGACAACCTTGGCACAAAGAAGCACAGTTTGACAGACAACACACAAAACCACTTTGGTGGCAGTAGAGCAATGTTATTTCCTATACCACCACCATAAAATTTTGCTTGGAACTGATGAAATAAAATTAAACTAGAAGATTTCTAGGGAGAGAGTATAAACCAGAACTTACAAAAAAAATTAAAATAATAATAATAAAGCTCTTGGGAGAAATCTGGGGAATTCCCTATTTCAGATACAGAAGAGGAAATTATAGCTGTATTAAGAACCCAAGGATCTACTTTAAAAAGCAGATGATGTTTATGAACGGGTGAACCTTAACAATAAAATGTCATCATCTAGTGGTGTAAGCATAGGACTGAGTCAGGAAGCCTGACATTTAAGACTGGATCTAACATCACCTCTAACATCATGTCTTGCTGTGGTTTGGGGACACACAATTGACTCTCAACTCAAATTTATCTTGCACAGGGGCTAGACACCAACTCCCTTGTAAAAACACTGAGAACCACTAAGTCTTAGCATGCAGGAGTGAGTGAAGTAGAACTGCAAAACATCTACATTTTAATTTAGTGTAAGCAGATGTTCAAGTTTAAAAGACTTGAAAGTCCTCAATTGTTTAACTTTTCAAAACAGCAGACTATTGATCACTTTAATAACTTCAGGGAGATTGCAAGAGGAAAAAGATACATTAAAAGTGTTCTGTGCATGTAAATACATAAGGTTATCTTCAACTATGAAAGCTAAGAGTTGGGCTCCAAGAGGCATTGTGATGGCATTTAGACATCAAAGTCGAAGAGGTGGGTCCTTTTGGACATACCCAGATGCAATGCACCTCTGCAGACTCGTGGTTTATGTCACATTTAAGCCTGTGAGTACAAAGTTGGTACTTCCGTACCTAAGCCTGTTTAGGGGCTTGCTTCAGTAGGTGTGGGTTTATGCTGAGCAGAGATTTTCACTCACAGCATGCTGTATTGCTTGAATTGGAGAGCACGTCCACAACTGTAAACATAACTCCTCTGTAACGCTCCAGACATTTCAGCCTAAGCAGTGAGAAACCCAAATTCTATCAAGACAATCTCTAGATTAGGAGAATTCAAATCCCTTCCTCTCAGGAAAGCTCTCAACCCACCAAACAAAGCAATAATTTCTATCTCTCCCTTGAAGGTTGGGCCACTGCAGAAAAAACCTCACAAGATTCAAAGGGTCTTGAAGAGCTTCAGTCCCTGCTCCACATCAAACAGGCATTAGATAAAACACAGGAACATCAGGGAGCTTAAGTGTTCCTTGGTCAGAAAGACAGTAGCTGGGATTCCTGGTATTTAGCACTTAAGCTCATCTGTTCATTGTATACAAAACACAGGCATCTAAATCTAAGTTTAATGGCTATTTTGCAGGCCAGAACTTAGATTCCTGTAGCTCTGGCATGATGATCAGCTGCACCACAGAAATCAGCCCATTTCTGCATCTGCCTCCAAACATGCTGCAGCTTTTTTTGGAAAGCCTCACAACTCCTAAAAGGCAAATCTCCCAAAGCCGATGCCAGTTATAGCAAATACATGACAATTCAGTCCTCTTTAGCTGCCTAACCAGGTTTCAATTACCACTGTTTGGAATTTTACAATGACACTGCATGATCAAGCACAATTTAATCAGGTTTTCATTTGTTAGATGAGTTCCTATCCACTTCTATACTTCCTCAATTCAGGCACTGCAGAAATTCAAGCTGCAAAAACACTGGATTTTGCAATGCCTTCAGGACTTCAAAAAATGTATTTCAAATACATCAAAGTGGTCAGATAAGTTAGTACTCAATAGGAAGTTGTTTCTCGAAAGGAAATTGCAAATTGCAGTCAAAGAGGAAGATGCAGAGTTAGAATTAACTAACTGTTCCAAAAACTTTGGCAAGCAGGAAGGGCTTGTGAAGGTTGCATAAAGAAACTGCACGTAACCACATAAACAAGCTCAGTTTAGGACTATATAAGTATCTTAAGAATATGTCTCCAATTAAAAAAACAAACAAACAAACAAAAGACAATAAAGGAACAACAAAATGAACAATAGCACGTATTTCCAAAAGGACTTAACAGATATCCTTGCAGTTGGGTATCTGTGATGTCTAATTCGGACTCACTTATTTACCCATGGGACAGTCTAGATGCAGACACTTAAGACTGGCTAATAATACACAGACATTTATACTGTGTACCTCCTCAGTTATGCAATGCATAACAAATGTATTTTAAACCAGAACACTTGCTATATACAACTTTCTAGCATTCAATTATCTAGTCTTCACTGAAGATGAGGGATTACTTCATATTCAGTCAGCAACAAAGCAACTGGTATTCCTATTTGGCCAGTTAATCCATTTAGCTTAGCCTGTGTTTATTTCCAGGGCCCACATCATGGGCATCTGGCCACAAGCATAGAAAGGGTTGTGGGCTAGATGGGTCTTCAGTCTATCCTGTATCACCATTTTTACATCATTCCTCTGCAGCTTATGATGTTCCTCTCAGTTGGGGAAGAGAGGCATGCTTGTAGGGTCATTTAATAAAAGTTAGAAAAAAATGGTACTGAGCAAAGACTATGTTCTCTACCTGGCTATCAAAAGATACTTACTTTGCCTTTTCTGCCCCAAAACATCCACTTCAAGCTTTAACTATATATAGAGACAGTATTGGCAAAACCTTTCCAGATACCTTGTTACTATACCCGAATGTAACTGGGAATGTGCCCAGTTCACAGACACAGTTTTGCTGTAATACCACTGTAGTTTGGGCTTGGCATGATTACATCACACACATTATCTTGGCAGTCAGGCAGCAGCAGCTCCACCAACTGAGCTCAAGGCCAAGCCATCAACAGTTGTGCTGAATGCAGTTGTCTGCAGATTTCTACAAAGGCTTTTCCATTTCTTCTGTTTGCTTTAATTTCCTGTCCTTATCTTAGTGCTGTACCAACATCCCTACGCAATGTTCATGTATACCCAGCAAGTTGTGAGAAAACACGCATTAACAAGAAACAAACTATAGCCCTGTCATGATCCATTTTGCAAACACGATGCTCAGAATTTTTCACTCATGGTAGAGTAAAATAGACCATACATAATTAAGCCTGAGAACTCTGCCAGGTGCATGTGTGTGTCTTGGAGCCACAGACTTGCTCATTTCTGAACTCTGGGCCTTTTCTGTATGAGAGCAGATGGTACAGCACAAGCCTAAGCTCTTTTTAACCTTCTCAAATAGTATTCTCAGCCATTTTCAAGCCTTCTCCCAACAATATTTAACCTTTTAGCCCAAAACTAGTTTATGTTGGTTTCAGAGATGACAACAAAAATAAACCATGTGTGCCACCTTGTGCAATCCATGCATCTGGCTCTATTTGACAGAACTGCCATTCTGGTGTTGTCCCTTCTTCTATGTGGCATCTGCCCTTTTCTTTCTTCCTCTATTCTTCCTCTTTACACACACACACAAAAAGAAAAGTAAAATAAATGTACCAAGCAAAATATCAAACAGAAGAAAAGTAAATACTGGAAGCAACTGTATTTCAACTGGAGTAAAAGATTTCTTTTAAAAATAGTTGCTAGTATAATTCAGGTCTCCAAGAAATAGCACTTACTAGGCTTTATTAAAGTTGTAGAACTAACACTAGGGGTGGAGGGTGTGAACTAAAACACTGATATGTTAGTTGTAGCAGTACATTTTTCTTATTTTAAGGATGAATCCCAATATGCTGGAAATTAGAGAGCTGCATTTAGCTTGCATGAAGTGGAATAGCCAGGAGCCAAGCGGTGTCTTTGAAGAGCTGTGAGGACGAGTACACTTAGCTCATTGTTCAGAGGAAGAGAGGCTTTCTGGAGGCCATGCCTCTGAACCGTGCATTGAACAAGTTGCTTTCCACACCCATCAGTAGCTTCAGTAGCCCAGACAGACTAAAAACTTCTCCCCACATCTTCAGAGCAACATTCACCTTCAAACACAATACGACAGTACAAGAAATCCATCGAACATTGGCAAAATGATCAGAGACAGCGAGACACACAGTAGCGTACTTGCAGAGTTGGAGGTAGAAACAGGAATTTAAGGTAACATTTCTCTCCTTCCTGTCCTCACCACCACCCCCAAAAGTAAATCACACAGCCATGTACACTCCTGCACAGCGACTTTAATATGCTGAGTGATTAAAGGTGACGATGATGACTACGGGTCATACTATGCATCTTTAGAGGGTTTTCAATTCGACACTGAGGGGCCAAATGGGGCTACTGTGCATCTAAAATAGTTTAGTCTGATTAAAGGTGCAATTATATAGTTAGTCATAATAGCTGCCATACTTTAAAAGAAACCCACCTCTCCTTCAGGGGAAGGGAAGGAAATTATGCTACTTTATTCATTCAAACACACTCTCAGTTAAATTCAAATACAGCATGTGGACTAGATAAATACAGTGACACACAGCCACAAACACTTAGTAATCCAAGATAGAACAAGGAGATGAATCCCTTAACCTATAATCTTTGCAAAGGGAAACTAAATCTTATGATTAAGAGTTCTGTCATATCTGTGCAGGTATCAGTGGAGGCTGCGTGTTTTCTTCTAAGCTGTCATAAGAAATTCATGCTGGTTTTAGGCCTAAATATGAGCAAAGACATTGCAAACACAGAGTCTGACACAGAGCTTAAGAGATTTACTTGTTTATATGGTTAGCACGTAACATCTACTGATATCCACATATATGCTGCAGAAAGGAGCAGACTATTGCTAGGAATCTTATTTAGCACAAACAAAACAGAAATATTTTCCTTCTCACTGTGTTTTCAACCCTGTAACACATTTGTTCCATTATTACCACCTTCAGCAAATCACCACTCCAGGTCTTCAGGAATAACAACTTTTGTCTAGAAGGGGTTTCCTTGGCTTAGGTCACCTTTCACAGAGAAGTAGGTGATCTCAAATAGCCTCTAATATTCAAGTGTAAGAACAGGTGAGTGAAGGTAATTTCTGTATTCTTTTAAACTAGCACTTCTGGTTACACAGGAGAGAAGGTAAAAATGAAATGCACAATAGACAAGCTTTTGTTTTTCACCATTTTTTTACTGACACTCAAAGTTCACATTTAACACCACTGGAGATATTGAGAGAACCTTCCCCAGCAACCACTGCCTGGAGACCCTCCATGAGACTCAGTTTCCCAAGGAGACAAACTCAGACACAACCCAGACCTAGTTCACTTGAACCTGAAGGAAGGAAGACAGGGTCTACACAACATCCTGATCCACAGCAGTCCAGCCCCCTAGCCAAACAACAGAACTGGGCTGGACAAAACACATCTCATTTCAGGGGAAAAGCCAAAGGGGAAGGGTGTGAGATACAGGAGAAAGCTGTCATCCTTGCCAGTAAAGTTTCCAGCTATCTGCATGGACACTTGTATACTCTCTGAAAACTCTCCTTCTGGAATAAAATACTTAGAGCATTTGGTGTACTCTGAACAAATATACTGAGTTTTACAGTTTAACCTTCCTCCTCCTCCCCTTTTACTTCTTCAGCATTGGTGTTAGAATTTTGAAATATTCTATAGTTCAACAACTTAACATACATTCCCCACACTAATCAGTTGATGACAGAGAAGGCTGACCAGGACCCAGCTGAGGCATCACATTCCACATAATTCATTAAATAATACAAGTATAAATCATCTTTATATGTGCACAGTTTTTAATCACCATCCTCTGCCCAACATAGCTCAGTGGTCAAGTCCCAGTAACAATTTTATGAGTCCTGTCATCTCATTTTTTTCCCAAGCATTCTCTCCAGTGATCCTGTAGTTCCATCACTGCATCTCCCTTGAGCTAGATTTCCATATCCTTTACATGCTATCTGCTATTATTTAAGTTTTTACACACTTGATATGAGAGAAGAAAACACAATATATGAGAATCTTTTACATCTTGCATCAACAGAACTATACAAGAGAAAAAACACAATAAGACACATAAAGCAATAAAATTACAGAACATCACATACAATAGTTTTATGGGAAAAAAGGATGAGAAAATATTCTTTTCCAGATTTCACACCATTTTCTTCCCCCACACACACCCAAAGTGGGTGAGGTAGGAAACAAGAGAGTTTCTCGTTTCTTTTAATTTTGCCCTGAAACTTACTTTAAGTAATTGCAAGTGAGTGACACCTAGTGATGAATACAAATCTGATCATCCTCCACTCTCCCACACAGAGAAGATAAGCTAGCAAGCACCAACAGGTAACTCAGGAGTGGGTGTTGAATCATGGGAACCTGACACTACTATGTTTCTCTCCCTTAAAAGCCAAATATCAAGAGAGCCAAGACGTAGAAACTTGGTGCACAGCTATAAGAAATAAAAATAAAATAGTTAATATGTCCAAATGAGAGATGGTGAAAACAGATCTAAATCATGCCCTGCAAGTTCACTTCTCCGTTCTCTTTAAAACCAATCAACTCTCTCTGGAAACACCAAGTTTTCCCAGACATGTAATTCTTAATTAAAAATATATATCCAAGAAGCAAACAGGAAGAATGGGTTTCTCATCAAATACTAAAATATCAGCAGCTGTCTTAGAGTCCACTTAGTGATGTCTCTGGCGTTACAACTGCTATCCAGTTGTAAGGATTTAGAAGCTTGTCAAAGACTCTTATTTTGCCAGTAGTTCCAAAATTATTGCTCACAGAGCAGTTACTGGAAGTGAAGGGGAGGGGATCTAGTGTGATTTCTGGTAGGGTTACAGGAAGGAAAAGTATGCTGCTATGCAAAGTAGCAACAACACAGTCTCCTGAAAGGGAAACTGGAATAAAGAGAACAAGAAAACTGGTTGGATTTTTCAACACTGTGACTTGGGATGATCCTTTACAATGAAAGCTCACCCTAAACAAGAGATTTTTTTACTTAACGCATTTTTAAGAGCAGTCCAAAGTTACAGAGCTAAGAGAGCAAAACACAAAATCCTAGGAAAGGGAAGTGATTAATCTAGCACAGCCACTGCCGCTTTCACACACTATGTGCCATTTCATCTATTTTTGTCATGAGCAGGATTGTCACTGGAAACTCAGGATTAGCTCCTGCTTTAAAGACACAAAGTCTTTACATCATGATTAAAAGCCATTCAAGGTCAGGAGTAAAAAAAAAAAAGTAAAAAAGAATCAGTGGGCAGAGAAGAAAAACATTTAAACACATGCTACAACTTGCAGACCTTGATCTGTTTAGAAAACCCCTGGCCATCTTCTTTTCTCTCCTCGCAGTTTCATGCAAGGTTGGGCTACCTTTTTTTTCTTTTAATCCTTCTGCAAACATTAAAGAAAATCCAAAAGCCTCTAAAATTTAAAGCCCCGAAATCCCAAGCTCTCCGGAAAACTAACACAAGAGAGCCACCTACCAAGCAAAGGCAGGACTGATGGGGCTTGGGCAGCAAGGGCCGCCACTGAAACTTATTTGAATGAACTTGACCCAGGTTGGCAGGCAGCCAGCACCCTACGTCACCCCGTGACTTAACAGAACACAGTGTTCTTGGCACCCACACAAGTATGTGTTGAAATCCATGCTGGAGAGAGAGGGAAAAAAAAAAGTCAGTGCATGTTTCAAATTAATAAAGGAAAATGGTAATGAAAAGGTAATAAAACACAAAGGCAGTATTAGATGTTTTTAAATGTATCTGCTGCAATTTCCCCCTGCTTTATTAGTTTCTTCATTACTGGTGTTCCCTCATGTACCAGAAGCTCAGTGCACAGGTAGTTCTCCACAGGATGAGCCCTTCCCTGTCCAAATCCCGTCCCACGCGCTCTCCCTCTCACCTTTATCTGGGCCCTACCTGGAAAATTCCAGTGCATCGCTCAGCCAGGCAGCAAGGGCAGACACTGACTGTGGTGCCAGGGCTGCCCCTGACTCACCCCCTCACCCAGCTCTCACAAAGAGGCAACACAGCAGGCACCTCATGCCTTTGGGGATGATCGCGATACACTTATGTCATTGACAAACGGATTATGCTAACACCTTGTCACGAGATGACAAGCACACAAGTAGAAGGAGGACAAGCAAAATAAACTTAATGAACCATGAACTCAATATGCTTCCTCCATATACCATATTGCTATTATTTCCCTTTTCCACGTTTCCTCCCTCCCAGACTACTGACTATCCCTCTTTCTCTTCAAAACCAAGCCTCAAGTCCTTTTCCTTCTTCTCGTCTGTCACCTCTAATCTCACTGATGCTCTGTTCCCCTCTTCAGTGCCTGATCAAGACATTTGACAGGATCAGAACCAGCTCACGCACACCTGCAGCAGGGACTCTCCCCAGTCACCTATTCGGAGCCCATACCTGCAACCAGCAAACCCACCAGCATCCCAATGGCACAAGCCTGCAGAAATGCTTTCCAGTCAGGCCATCAGACACAACAACAGGAAGATGGATCCACTTTCATCCCCATTACCTTCTGCACACACATCCTCCATCTAGCACTCAGTCCATGACATTAGAGGAATATATGGGAGACGGTAAGAAAAAGTTTCTCCCTATTTGGAAAACCCGCTGCTGCTTCCACCATTTCAGTGTAAACCTGGAAAGCTGTATCAGTTAATATCTGATCCAGTGTTCTACCACCCTTCATCCATCAGCTGAAAGATGGCAACATTTTTGTCTAGTTACAGATTCCCTAATGAGACACACAACACATGCATCTAGGAAATTATCCACATTTCTGGTCAGGCCTTCCAACATCATGAGTCTGTGTTATATGTGAAAGTTGCACTGATTATTTTTCACCTTGACTATTACACAGTGCAAGCTACTATTACAACTATAGACATAAGCTATCTGCTAACCGAAGGGACACTAAAACTTCCATAGGAAGCAGTCAGGCACTTTTTGGAGTCTCTGTTTAGTATCACAGAAAATTCTTTCAAAACTCCTTTTCCACCAACCAGAACTGTGTTTATGCCTTTCATATTAAAATAGTATTAGCTTCAATACCACAACAGTGCAGAAAATAATTCTGCTTTAATTCCCCAAGGATGAAAAAGAATGAGAAAAAAATAATGTGTTTATTTTTTGTACATATAATTTCTTGATGCTCTAAATGCCATTTTCCAAGTAACCGCATTCTAAAGTGAAAAAAATATAGGGATATGAAAAAAATACAATTCTTACACTGTTTTCTTTTGCCTCTCTGTGGGATATACACCAAGAGCATATTCACATGTGAAAACACCCACAAATGCTGATCAGGACAAAGTAGAGAATGGGATTGCCTGAACTTAAAAGCTCTCTACAAACAATCTATGATCTTCTGACACAACCATATGTAAGTGAAAACTTTCATGGAGCAAGAGAAAAAACAGCAAAGGCAGTAATTTCTAATCTCATCTTTCTATGGTCAGGCTCCAGACCCAAGAAGGGACCTAAACAAGTAGCAGAGAAGGTGAATTCAGAGTTTGGTAAGTTAGAGAAGAAAAGGTATTCAAGTAAGAAATACAAAGACTGCTGATGACAGAGGTGACAGGGAATTCATCAGAAGACACACAAATTTCCAGTGACATGCCTTGACTTGACAGGTTAACTTTAAGAATCCCTATGGAAGGAACAGTTCATATTTATTTAACAAAGATGCGTTGGCATTCACACCATATTTTTCTAATGTCAAAGCAGTTACCTGCCCATTCCCCTCCAAGCAGAGCCAGAAACACTACTCCTGCAGTGGAGATGGGGGGAAGATTTTCACAGAAAAGGGAAGCTGTTTAGTAGTCTCATGTTTACAAAGGAGTTTACTGGGTTGTCAAGGAGGAAAAAGCCCCGCAGCAATCCTCATACTACATGCTTTGAATACACACAATTAAATTTGTCACAAAATTACAGATGAGTCTTCTGTGAAACTTTGAAAGCCTGGCCCAGTACCCTCACCTCTCCTAATTGGGCTTGGCAAGGAGCACCGAGATACTGTTAAGTCTGAAAGTTTGCTCGAGAACCAGATCCACAGGTTAGAGAAGTTCTCTCGAGCCACTCCCACCTGGCTAGTGGGCAAACCACAGGGAGACTGCCAGAGCCTCCAAGGAGGGCAAAGTTGAGGGCAGGATGTGACACACTTACCACAGTCATGCAGGCTACTTGTCTTCCTAACACCCAGCATGGTTTACAGCCCCTAAGCAAATGCACACAGTTAGCTCAAACAGGGAGAGATTAATTTTTTATTGTATCATTAAAGTATGTATTCAGTAAGATAATTTGTTCTTGCACCCTTCAAGACTGCAAATGGGATGTGGAAAAAAAAAATTGGGATCTCTTACAGTTAACAGATAAAGCAACAAGTCCTCATATTTTGTAGCTTACCACAAAAGCCAGCAAGGTCTGTGCTCCATTGCCCCTCTCTCTCCTAAACTGCCTCATCTCTCTGGAACATGAAGTATTTAAGTCCTTGAATATTTTCATTTGCAGTTTAGGGAATCTGAAGTGATTGGATGCAATTAGTTGCATCAGGACCAAGATGAGAGTAACACAGTCCCTGACTTTATAATGTACTTTTGGAATTAAAACTTTCAGCTGAAGTATGTTTTTATTTAATATACAAAAGAAATGCCCACCTATCCACAAGTAATTTTAAGAGTAAAATCCCATTTTCAAGCACAGTTGAATCCTGAGCCATCTCTAAACATGCTCAACTATAACCATATGAAAGCAACCACAACAGCACACAACTACAGCTAGTTACATACCTGCCAGGCAGGAAAAAAAATGTAGGTGAGAGGAATACTTTTATTTTCTTAAATACAACACTGTCATTTTAAATGAAGAAAGACTGTATTAGATGGGTCACCCTCCTTTCAAAACAAGTGTAAGCAAGACCCAGATACTGAAAAAGCACAGAAATACCTTGTAGTTCCGTTAACATGTCAGTTTACTAATTTGAGAGTTGGGTCATTTACTAATGAATGAAGAGCACTTACTGTCAGTAATGTTGCAGAACCTGACAATGTAACACGTTTACCTACTTTCTCCTCCCCCAATTTTAAACATAGTTAAAATATCCGTTTAGAGGGTCAGAGAAAAGAATCTAGGACAGATCCATAACAAGAGTGAGTTGTTAAGTGCAGAAGCAACACAAAAATATGACTTCAGAGCAGCCGGAAGTGGAACAGCACATGAGAGATACAATCACATCCATAGGTGAGTAAACCCAGGATAATGCCACAATTAGGTTAGTGTTGCATTTGAGCTTCTGGAATATACAAAGTGGAAGCATTTTAATTCTACTGCTGTTTTACAACACCTGATCTGTCAGCCCTCACAACACTTTGGTCTGGAAATCACCTATCACCAGACGAAATGCACAGAAAATAAGTGAAAGGAAAAAATGTCAAGCTACCTACAGGGCAACATAACAGGATTTCCGTGATCTGTGGTTACAATAAATGCAGACAGAGACAGACAGATTGTGCCTACCTGACTATGCATACAGGATTCAGGACCTTTCAATCTATTAAATATAAATTATTACTGTTTGCAGCAAAGGAAGTGATATTCATTGTCAGCTATGTATGGTAACATATTTCTAAATGCTTGTTTTTATTTTTACCAATTACAGCTTAGGGCTGATAATGTGTGTACATGTTTTCTTTTTCAAAACCTAGTACAGGTTGAGGTATTTTTCTAAAAACAAACATACTCACCTGTAGTACTGACCACATTTTAACCACAGTAACAATGTCATACAACCCATCAGGCTTCTGGATTCTACAGTTTCACAACGTTAAAACAGATTTGTACTCGCATCTTACTTAAACAAAATGTCAAATTGGTTTCTTCACTCTTAATTTCATCCTCACTTTTTGTTAATTCATTTATAGCTGTCATTATCACCTTTTTCACTTTAATTTTAAGCTTCTGTTTCATTACAGACTAGTTTGCCTTAGTTTGTCCTCTTTGTGCTTTTTCAGAGCTTTAGCAAGTATTGATTTTCCACAGCACAGTTTCCTCTCTTTACAACACTACATAGTTAAGCTCATAAAACCAAACAAAAGAATTCCTTTCTAACTTTTTCCAGCATTGTTTGTTTAGATTTCTTTGCATACAATTCACCTAGTTTCAGCTAGCAAAAATTAAAACATTATTCTTGTTAGAAACTGCAGATACCAGAACTAATGCCTGCCAGGAAGATTGAGGCATCAGGTATGAAGTTTCAGTGGCACTGAACAGAAGTAACCAATCAAATTTACTCCGCATTTTAGATGTAAACAGCAAACCAGAGCTTCCTTTTGCTTTAATCCCATCAACACTGGCATAATGCCACATAAGATAACATTCTAACCAAACTCTGGAAGCTGACAACTTAAACACGCAATAAAGCGGCAATTAAAAAATTGTGGAGATCAAGGAAACAAAGCAAGAACAGTAAGAACAAGTCAGGCCAGAGACTTGTTGAACTCAGCATCCTACCTGGGACAGTGGCCCACACGAGATGCATAAAGCAAAGAAGAAGCACAAAGCAAGTGAATATTTCTTCGCTGATACTCCTCCTGAGTGAGGTGACTTGCAACTCCAGAACTTCCTAAGGGAGCATCATTTGACTTTCTAAGTTAATAGATTTTTCTCCAGAAAAAAAGTCCAATCTCTTTTAAAACAAACTCTGAAGAATTCTGGTAATATTGTAGAACATCTTAATATTTTTAATGTTAGCAAAGAAAGTAATTGGAAGGGGCCACAGGTGGGTCACCAGCCATAGGTTTCTGATCCAGTGATTGTGGTTTATTATTGCTGCAACATCCAAAGAAGTCTGAGAAAAGTTAATGAGTGTTATGCTGAGAACTGTACCAAAAAAAACAAAAAGAAGTGGTAACCTCTGTTCAGTGACTTTGTGGCAGTTCATGAGCCTATGCAATGAAGTGCATTTTAAAAAAGTCACAGTGCTGATGGAAGAAAAATACATGGAAAGACACTTTTCTTGCAGTTAAATCCTACAATACTACCAACACTCTCCTCAAGAACATTTCATTCATTCATTCCAGAATTTGTTCCAGATTAGGAAAACATATAAGCTACATTATCATCTTCTTTCCTCTTCTTAAAAGTAGAACCTAGTGCTGCTAACAAGAGAATTTTTACGATCACTGGCTAGAAGTCTCAAAAACTAAATCCATTTGCTGTTCTTCCATTTAAAATGTATGGTAACAACGCAACAGAAATTAGCATTCAGTGGTCTCTTAAATTACCTCTCCCTGCTCAAAATGTGAAAATAAACCACCACACATGATATCACCAGCAGTCTTACTTTTTTGGCTCTAGGATGACGACAAGGATCATGACTGTGTCAAATGCAAGTGATTATTGTCTACATTATTACTTCTTTCTTTTCAGAGCTTCTGGAGCATGCAAGGCAGAGAGAAAACTATCATCACCACTTTCCAAAATGCTTACAAATTCACTGGTGACAAGCAAGTAGCAGCTGAGTAATATTTGAAAACCCTGCAATTCACATGAAGAGGATGTAAAAAGTTTTGCTTCTTCACAACCAAATTTTGGAAGTCGTGATCTACAAGAAACTCCTGCATTAAAAGTGCAGAAATGCTAACATGAGGATGCTCAAAGTTGTTGCAAAGTTATACACTCAACAAAAAATTATGTGTAGTAGTTCACAATAACGTAATAAGACTCCTCCCCCTTAAATCTTACTGTCATTCTTGCCTTCAAAAAGTGAGTTGTATTGTAGAAGCGTGGCATAGAAGTTACGTTGCCTTCCAATCCTATATAAAATCATGTTCTAGTTTTCCTTTCCATTATATTTTCATTATTTCCTTTCCATTATTTGCCCAATTATGATTCCTCCCACTTACCTCCCAGTACAACAAACTATGATACTTTCAATATTTATACTCAGCATCCCCAAGGAGGAGATAAGTGCAATATTTTTCACTTAGACTCATATATTAAAATGATGAATCAATTCAGCATCTCCATAATCAACAAAAGTGATAGATTCAGGTTTTCCTTCTTTTATTTTTAACATTGAAGAAACAAGACCAGGTATTTTGCCACACCTACTTTCTCCTCTGAGTTCATTAGATTTGAGAAGCCATCAATATGTATGGGAACCATTTATCTAAAATTGTAAAGCCACGCAAAAAACCAAACCACCCCAAAACCCAAAACCAATTCTCTGCCCTATTCTGATGCCCACTTAACTACTTTTCTTCCACAACTGCTGCAGTTAGTACTAAGTTTTTAACAACTAAATGCTTTTACAGATACGAGAAGTATCACAGAATCATTAAAGTAATAAAAACCACGAGTTAAAAATAATATAAGAAACAAATCTAGCTCTACTGTTTGCATAGGAAAACTAGACTCAAGTGCATACAAAGGTTACAACACAGAGGAAAATAATCACCCTCCTGCACTTTTTTCCAGACTTTTGTTTCATGTACAAACATTGCTTCTGTTGTTGTTTAAACTGACAATCTTATCTATTGTCCATCTCATTGCTTTTTAGCCATGAGTGACAATTATGTCCTGTTTTATTTCCAAGTCCTGAATATGTACCCTTCAAAAAGTCTACATAACCTGATATCTTTTAATCCAACATTCCCCCATAAACAACTTAAGAGAAAATATATCTCCTTCTCTTCTTACCTCCTCCTCCAGTTACTACAGGCTGAGGCTGATAGTTTCTTAGTCCAAATTGCTGCTTTGGCCCTTCCTTCATTTAGACTAGTAAGTAAACACCATACAAAAACTCTTATATCCTCCCAACACACCACGAGTATCTTATAAGGATGATGCTGTTGAGTCCCATAAAGGAGGAACAAATTAGTCAAAGCACACCATCTGTAAAGTTTCCTGGTATACAGCTATATAATCTGGTTTTACAAGCAGCTCTGTAAAACTGTTACATTACTGTCCATAATATTGTCAGTCCTTTTCTCTGTACATGTCTGCAAAGAACAAGGCAAAAGGCAATATTATGCTTTATCTGCAACTGCCACAGCTAAAAGGTCGTTTTTCTAATTCTGCCCTTAAACAGATAATGCATTATTAGATATTAGTTATTAGATTGGGCTATCCACCCCCACCAAATGCCTGGAGCCCATGAACTTAAATTGGTTCAGAAAGGGACTGAGTTACCTACTGCAGGATAAAACAATATTTCTCAGACCTAATAACCTCAATTCAGCTTCTGGCTCAGAAAGCATCTGAACTGCAACAGAGATCTTCCTTCTCCCACAGCACACTGTTTAACAAAGTACTGGGAGAAGATACTATTATGATTAGTACCAGAGCTAAATGAGCCTTCAGTATAATAATTCTGTGTCATCAGCTTATGAAGAACATGTTATTTATTACTTTTGCATTATACACCTATTTCCAGCTTCAGCCCACACCATTATACACTGATGAATCCACATACATGATCCCCAAGGGACCTGCAGTTACGCTGCTTACCCCAGAAAGAAAGTTCAGTATTGTGGGTTTATATTATTTATTTTTTTTTCTATACTACTACTTATACTGTTGTCCCATCCCAGAAGATCCTAAGTGCTTCATATCCTAGACAAATCACTTTATGACTGGAACATACCAGATTCACAATTGGCAACATCTTTTTTTTTTTTTTAAATTTCATGATGCTTCACTGTCCTTAAACAAATAGTATCATAGAATCATAGAATCAGCTGGGTGGGAAGGGACCTCTGAGATCATCAAGTCCAACCCTTGATCCACTACCAATACTTATGTTTTAAAAAAGAAAACCATAGTGCTTTTTCAATTAGTCATAAAAATTAAAAGATTTCAATTAAAAAAAGAAAAACAAACAGAAAGCCAAGACTTACCTTTGCACTTCTCCCTCATCCAACCAAGCAAATTAAAGTAACTAAAGGCTGTGGAGCCTGTCATGCTCACTCCAGGGAAGCTAAATTCTTTTCTAGACAAGTCTGGTTAGGGCCATCACCCTCTACAAAACCTATGCTGTCTCAAAAGCTCCTCTCCTTCCCTATGTCTGTACAGAAAGCTTTATTTAAAAACATGAGGTAAGCATAAAACTAGACTACATGAAAAAACACTCTGCAAAAAGCCACACAGAGCAGCAGAGGGTAGAGAACAATAGTTACAAAGGGTATCCATTGCACCGACCAAGTGGACACCTGTTTGCAACATCATCTTTTGCTATGTGACTTCTCAATTGCTTTGCTGAGAAAGCACTGAGGGTGGCAATAGTAAAAAGGAACAAAATTCACACACACTGGAAAGCCCACAGCACACAAACATGGGAATAGGGATCTACCAAGGATCATTCTAGCCCCTTACTTTTGTCTCCAACAATTATTAATGTCAGATGTTTAGGGAAGAGTTCAAAACAGGATAGGCATGCGGAAATGTTGCCACAGAACAGCCTTCTTGATTCTAGTTTGTAGCTACAACTAGAGGCAAGGTCTTTGTATTTAATTCTTAACAGATTTGTCTTTCATGAGTTTGTCCAATTAGTCTTGAACCCATGTAATATTTCAGCATTCATATCATCCTGTGGCAAGGAGCTCTGCAGCTCCTATGGTGGTATGAATCAACTCCTTTTTAATGTTGAATCAACCTGTTAGTTTCACTTGATGTCTCCTATACAGTAGTGAGGCATTTTATTTACTTATCTGTTTATGAGGCATGGGTTTCTTCCATGTCCTCCCCACAGCAATCTCTTTTTGAAGCTGACAGTTTCTATTCTGTGGAATTTTTCACTCATACCAACCTGCTCTGAAGTTCTTCTACTTCCACCACACCTTTTTGTGAATGGGAATATCAAAACTACTATCCATAAGTAAAGTTTATGTGCAAACTTAATGGATTTTTAAAGTTGCAGTGTTTTTAGTGTTTTCACAGTATTTAAAACCCAACAGAAGCCTCAAGCCTTCTCGTACATGACTACTTATGTCAGGATGAAGCTGCTCTGCCCATTGTGTTTGCCTTCAAGTTCAAGTCTGGTTTTCTCACTTAGCTTCAATGTTCCCTTTCTCACATACAGGAAGGTGTCAATGTGTCTGCAAAATATCAAGAAGCTTGCTACAGTCACTGTTTCTGAAGATTTGCAACCAGATGAGAGTATTTGGTGGTACAGGATTAAAATCTTGTATTAGGCAAGAGAGAACCAGTGAACTGAGACCAAGCAATGACCAGGTGAAGGTGAATGGGGACAAGTGAGTGAAATAGTGACTGTGTTGGGAAGAGGAGACAGAGTGGGAGGAGAATGACTGGGACAGAGTCAAAAAGAATGCCACTGTGCTGGGACTGAGCAGTGAATCAACAGCCACATGCAACAGCATCTTCATGTGCCCAGGAAGTAGGAATAATAAAGTTGGGCTGAAGTTGTGAGTAGTGGGAAAGATATATGAAGTAACATTTTCATAGCATACTTCCAGAGAGATTGAGGACAAAGATAAAAACATCAAGTTGTCAAAGCTCTTGCCCTGGTCTGAAGGCAGTGTTATCCTAAACGGGATAAAAAAAGGATGGAGCAGAGTTGTCTGCAGCTGGCCTGTACATGAGAGTGCTTTAACAGATTCCTGCAGAGCAGGCAAAATTCTCTTTAACGTATTACAGTCATGGAGTTAGAGCCCATCACTATAGACCATCTCCACAGAAAGGGTTAAACAGTCACCAGGATTATTAGTCTGGAACATGAGTGTCCTGATAACAAAAGAACTGTAAATCTGAATTGCCATCTACAGATGATTCAGACATTTGTACAGAAACTGTTTATCATAGAACATGACACAGACCCTGCCAAACTGGATATGGGAGGCATTAGGATTTCACCCCACCCCAGTTCCTTCTTATTGTCCTCAAGAGAGTCAATTCCTCACACAGCATTTCATACCTCCGAATTTCTTAAGTTTTATTATAAACGTTCTCAGTTTCTCTCCATTTGTTCTGCCCCCATTTATTCGTCTTGGCTATCCAACACACACTGCAGTGGGAGCCAGGAACAACAGTCATGTTCCCCATACTATATCACCAAATTGCATTCTTTCCAAGCTAAAGATGCAGTGCCGTGACTTAAAAAACCCCCACAGAACAAAACAAACTCCCCACATAACTGCCTTCTTCCACGCAAGATAAAAACAAGCAGAGATATACAAGAGTTTCATCCATTAAAGAGAGAGAAACACACTCAGAAAACCTCAGGGGTTTTTAATAACCCTGAGGTTAGTACAGAATAGTTTCTAAACTGATTTTCCTCTGTTTTTAAAGGTATTCTAAATTTATTTCCAGATTTTCACATTCAGTAGATTCTACAAAGAGTCAGTATACACTGACCCTTATTAAAGAAGGAACAGTTCTGTTTTGGTGAAAAGTGACAAGAAGTTCATAAGAAGATGAAGCCTAAATACAGGGATAGTTGGATGATTTTGGTACACCTAATACTTTACTTGTTCTACCAGGAACTGGATGACCTTGGACACTTAAGTGTCTTATTTTCACTTAATAGCCATTCTATAGTCAGTATTACACAGGCACTTTTTTTGAGATACACATGCGTATATGTCTTTCTTACACTACTGCCACAAACCCCAACACCAGTTGTGAAAAGATGGAAGCCACAACTCCATTAAGAACCTTAAAAGGACACAAAATGTTTTCTTTGCAACTGGATGCAATGAATTGACATGATGGGTGACAGAACCGGCCACTAAAAGTTCATAAAGTTATTTTTAAAAAGAAGTGACAACACATGAGAAAGACTGAACCAAAGGCTTTTAGAGAATTCAAGCCATTAGCCAACCTACTCGGTTCAGGTCTCCGTCTAGAACCACAGTACTTGGAAAGCACATTGATAAGAAAAAGAAATTATCAAGATTGGCATTTCACTAAAACTTCTCTTCCACCATGTCCTTCAAAAAAGGATTTCCAAAAAATTCAGACTAATCTCTCCTCCAATTTACCCTGAAGGTTCCTGAGACATTTTGGAAGACAAAGACAAACAAAAACCCAGCAGCTTTCTCACTGTGCTCCCAGTTCTGTGCAGAGCACACTATTAGTAAATTATCCATAATGGCAAACAACAGAAAGCCTCATCAGAGGTGAGGAAACCGAGAAAACAAAAGCCTTTAACTTCCTATTAAAGTTGTTAACTCCTCTGGCTTTATGCTTTCTTTCCTTACAGACTGCACTCCCAGCAGTGCATGCTCCCCTTCTTTCCTGTACCCTCCTCTGCTGTAGCACTAGGCAAAATACCAACAGAAGACAGATGAGCCCCTCTTTCTTTGCTCCACCTCCTTAGGTGGAGGTTAGGGCCCTGACAGGGCCAACATATACTGCTTTGCTTCTCTCTAGTACTTCTGAAGATCCACTGTGATGCTGCGAAGAGTCACTCTGTCGAGAGGTGCCAGGCCTGAGGAAACACAGATGCCTCCTGTGGCATGCAGCTACAGGAAAACTAACACAGGCCCCTTGAATCTTGTTTAAAACACCAGGCAAACATGGGGAGGAGGTGGGGAAGACCACAAAGAGAGGGGCATTCAATACATGGATGCCAAGATAGCAATGCTGTCAGCTGCGCTTAAAGTTGTTGCTCTCCAGAGCTGTGTAAGAGAGAATATGAGGCTCAGTTGAAGCCTTAATTTAAACAAAGCAGAGGGGCTGGATTAAGCACATACAAACAGCCTGGTGCTTCAAACAACATAAAAATACAGTCTGGGAATGGCAGCTCAAGGCAGGAAGGTCTAAAGTCTGTTTATGTCACTGTGATAGCCCCTGTGATCTATCAGATTTTGTACACCCAGAACGTGGTACGCAGAAGTCTCTGTAAAAACTTACATTTAATTCCTGGATTAATTACATTAATCCAGGAATTTCACAAACTTGGCACAAAGAAGTACAGCTATCTCAGTGACACTCTGGGTCCCCTAAAGGAGCACACACACAGAAGTATGAGAACTCTGATCAAATTCCTTGCAGCTTCAAAATGGGTATCGTGGACTTCTGAAACTTTACACCACCAAAAAGACACTTAATGTGTGTCAAGACACTCATATGACTGACTGTGTCATTCTTGAGGAAGATAATGAGCCAATTCAGCTATACTGAAATTTGAACTCCTGTGTCTTGGAATTATAAAGAAAAATATTCCCAAGACAATTTAACACATCAAAGCAAGGAACATCTGAGCCATTTAGCTATTAGCTGAACTAGTGTCTTCAATCCAGTTTTAAAATTATTGCAGTCATTATTTAATTATTATTGTTTAACTATTGTTTTCTTAACTTATGAAGAACAAAGTTATCATTCAGATAGCTACAGCTCACCCAGAAACATCCTGCTTTCTATTCTGATAATCTGACCAAATCATGGAAACAGCAAATTGAGAGGGGAAATACTGTATTCTGTGACTAAGGAAAAAGGCTTCGATGCTTCATTTCTCCATCAGAAGATGCAGAGATGTCCCTCTAGATGGGATGCAACAGAAAGCATCTGGTGCACAAATTTAGTTTTGTCTGGTCATTCAGGTATAAATCCTTCCACCTTGCTGATATGAATAAAAAAGTGTCTGTTTCTGCACCATTATTGACTTGCAATCTGCTGATTTATAGGTCTTGCCTAAAAAGCACACCTGAAGAAACCTGCTAGAAGAGACCAGTTCTACTCAGAAAAGTAAGGTTCCTGTTTATGAAGAGGTAGGGAGAAGAGACGCAGGGGAGAGAGAAGGGATGCTGCCCAGACCAGTTATACTGTCTCCATCCCTAAAGTTTTCCAGGATCCAACCAGATAAAGCCCTAAGCAACCTTGTCTGACTTTGCACCTGAGCCTGTTTCGTGCAGGTTGAACTAGACACATTTTGAAGTTCCTTCCAACCTGAATTATTCCATGAAGTACACACTTAGAAATAGTTGTAAGTTTGTGGGTATTCTGTATATATTCTAATACGCTTGCTTTGGTAATGGACTGACAAAAGTAAGTGCTTGCAATAACATGGTTGTATCATCACCCTTTATCAGTGTTAAGTCATCAGTCTGACAGGATGACACAAATTCCATTTGCCATAATAATGATTCCCTGCCTAGAGATAACCTCTTTTAAAATGTGTTACACAACAGGAGTTCTAGACTCATTTCTAATTACCAAGCCAATGATAGTTATAATTATCACCATAATGGATCAAGAAAGCAAAGACACAAAAGCAGGTCCAAAAATAAAAGCAAAATCTTGGCCTACTCATCTTTAAAGTGACCTCTTCAGAATTTCATTAAGCATGTTGAATTCCCCCCAATGTAATGCCACAGAAAGACAGAGTGTGGGGGGTTTTTAAAGAGCAAAGTTAGGACAGCAATAAATCCATAACTAAGCAACTGAATGAACCTTAATTTGAAAGATCAGAAGGCCTCAGGTAAAAGACACAGACCTATACACATCCACATACAGGAAAAACTTCTGAAATAATGTGTTCTTCACTCAGGGAAACCCCAAAAATAAATCTTTTGCACAACATTAAAATTATTTTTGCACAATATTCATCAACATCCCATCAGATCACCCACTGTCAGAGCATGCAGGCTACAAGACAGTAGAGAGCTGAGAATATGGTAGTGATTTATTTAAGATTTTTGAAACACACAAAAATATGGCAAATCTCTTTTTCAGTTGACTATCTTCATACAGCACAACAGTTTGAGGATATTGCCACTCTATATGTATACCAGTATCTACCAGGTACCTATGAGAGAGCTAGAGAGGGACTCCTTACAAGGGGGTACAGTGACAGGACAAGGCTTCAAACTGAAAGAGGGTAGGTTTAGGTAAGATATTGGGAAGAAAACCTTTACTGTGAGGGTGTTGAGACACTGGAACAAGTTGCCTAGAGAAGTTGTTGATGTCCCACCTCTGTAAGTGTTCAAGGCAAGGTTGGATGGGGCTTGGAGCAACCTGGTCTAGTAAAAGGTGTCTCCTGTCCATGGAAGAGGGGTTGAAACTAGATGATCTTTCAGGTTCCTTCCAACCCAAACCATTCCATGGGTCTATGATATAAAGGGAACAAGCTCTTAACCATATGACTTTTTGAAGGATTTTCATCCAAATCAGAAGTTAAGATCAGCAGACAAGCTTATTAGTGAGCACTGCGATAAAGAGGATCTGCTATAACCAGTTAAGCTTTATTAACGCTGCATGGGAAAGACATAAGACAATCTAATTTCTACACATTAGCAATGTAAAGGGTGAAAAATTCTCCTCACACCATTCTGGGATAAATCTCACTTGCTCTGCATATAAAGCAAGCAAATCTGGCTACCCATCAGAAAATGGTAAGTAGATTTAACATATAGGACAAAAAGAAAAGACCATACTCTATAAAATACCAAAATTATATACTCCATAAAAATGCTGGCCTACTTAAGTTTTGAGGGAGGATCCCACTAGGGAAGACGATGCCACTCAGTGCATGAGGCCAGAGAAAGTTCCCAGTTTAGGAAGCAGTATGGCAGGAGACATGAATTCATCTATAGGAAAACTCATTTAATTCCTAGCATTAAAATATTTAGAAGTTAAAAGTAATTTAGAGATGAACAATTCATACAAAATATGGAATTTCAGCTCATGAGACAAGGTCTCTACACAAGTCTGGCAAAAAGTAGTCACTGTCAATGCATAAAAATATATTTTTTTTAAATTTTGAGGTGATTACATGACGCTCTCCTGGAAAACATGTATGCTGAAAAAACTAATATTAATGGTTAATCTTTATTTTAGTATGCCAAGAAAAAAGGCATTTACCACTGGCAACTGAAAGCCAAGGAACTCTAAGATCAGGCCTTGTGAGATCTTTGTCCTGCAACATCTTAAAAATTCAACCACTTATAAGTCAAAGGAAAGCTAACATAAAATAACTCTCCCATCACCCAAAAATATCCAAAGGAAAATAAAGCATGGCCCTGTCACATCTTGCACATGCTTTCTTCAAAAATTCTGTACTGAACAGAAACCAAAAATTAGGTAACAGCTGCTCACCACAACACCAGTCTCAACTTGCCTTCCTCAAGCAGCTTTACACATCAGAAGTGGATGGTTGATAGGAAAGACAGAGGACAGGAACTTGGAACGTAAACTGAATCGTGACTGTAGCTTTACACCCTAGAGATAAGCAAGAGTTTTATCTTCCAACCAAAACAATACATGAAGCTTTTCTATGTCGTTAATTATCACCAAATAGAAGTGATTTTTAATTAGATATATTGGTATATAAGGGGGGGGGGGAAGCCATAGTTATTAATCTTCTGAGATTTCCCAGTAGAAACCTAGTGCACTCCTACCAAGGGTAAATACTACCATAAAGATATTTTGGCAGCAAGCTTAAACCTCCAGAACCTCTTGGTATTTGGTATATTTTGAAGTGGGGTAAAATAAATTTCATGGTCTTTTGATTATCCACACACTCCATTAGATTTTAGAGATTTACTAAATACCACAAAAATTATGCTATATCAACATTTGGCTTTTTTCCCCGCTTCCCTCACCATGAACTAGGCCACAAAATTTAAAAGAATACTCATACAGTAAATGACCTCCTATAGTGAATATTACTTTTCTATTCTTTCTTGGAAACCTCTCAAACAGCTTGCCCACAGGTTTTTTTTCTAGGAAAACAGCCTATCCCAAGTAAAGTAAAACAAAGACTGCAACAGGCACAGCTATCACTGGGGATTTACCCTCCTGCATACACTGAATTCCCAGAACCAAGTTTTCTGGTGATGCTGACCACCCAGGAAAATTTCCACAGTGTGGCACTCCAACTGGAAAGGGGAAATCTGTAGAGACATCCTCAAATTCCTAATGTTCCCACATCTTTTGTACTAGCATAACTATTGTGGTTAGGGTTAAAAAACTTTTAAGTATGGTTGCATCCCAAAAAACCCTCTCACGAGCACCATTTTCTAACATGTGTCTCGTAATATTTATCCAACTTTCCACGTACACTGGGGTAAGTCATACTGGTATAATAAAAGCAGAACAACCACTTGCCTAAATCCTAGTTCTGTTTTCACAGCTTTACACAGACCATGGAGTCTCTTCTGATGCTGCAGTCTGTGACTTGGGCTATATAAAACCAGTTCTTCACAAACCTGAAAGCTCTTGGCTAACCCTTGCTGAACTCTAAGCTACAGATGCTAAAGTGGGACTGACACCCACAGGAGTCAAATTAGAGCCAGGTCACACATGTTCACAGAACTACAGAATCAATTAGGCTGGAAAAGACCTCTGAGATCATCGAGTCCAACCTATGACCCAACAGCACTATGTCAGCTAGACCATGACACTAAGCACCATGTCCAGTCTTTCCTTAAACACCTCCAGAGACAGTGACTCCACCACTTCTGCAGACAGCCCATTTCAATGTCTAATCACCCTTTCTGTGAAGAAATTCCTCCTGATTTCCAACCTAAATCACTCCTGGCACAGCTTAAGATTATGTCTTATCATCCTGTCACTAGTTGCCTAGGAGACTGACCCTCACCTGGCTACAACCTCCTTTCAGGTAGTTGTAGAGTGATAAGGTCACCCCTGAGCCTCCTCTTCTCCAGACTGAACAACCCCACGTTCCGAAGCCACTCCTCGTACAACTTTTGCTCCAGACCCTCCACCAGCTTGGTTGCCCTTCTCTGAACACGCTCCAGCACCTTAATGTCCTTCTTGTAGTGAGGGGCCACAGCCAGACTCGCTGTTTCACGCCGTGGCCCCAGCAAGGCAGCAGGACCCTGTGATGGGGTTGATTCATGGGGAAACTGGAGGATGCTCTCCCTCCTGTGCAAGCAGAACTCGCTACCACACTCCACCCACACTCACTCACGAGGATTCTAATAGAGAATCGATACATAAAGTTAAACGGGTTTTAGTGTGGCTTTAATTCACTTCGCTATCAGCTTTCCCCGTCCCTTGCCCATCGCCGGCCGAGCTTCCCGGGCCTGCGGTGCCCTCTGCTGGGCTGCTCCAGAACGGATCCCCGGATCCTCCCGGATCCTCCGACACCCGCCCTCCTGCTGATGCTGCCAGGAGAGCGCTGCCCCTTTCCCCTGGCTGGGCTCCTCTGAGCGGGGTCACAGCCCAGCCCCTCGGCTCTGCCCGCCCGTGCGAGCCCCGGCCTCTCCATCACACCCCAGGGAGCGCTGCCGGCGCGGAGGCTCCCCGGGCGGCACCAGCCCCCAGCACCGGAGGGTAAATCACAGAATCAATTGGCTTGGAAAAGGCCTCTGACATCGAGTCCAATCTATAACTGAACAACAGGATGTCAACACGACCATGCTGCGATGTTCACTCTTTCCTTAAACACCTCCAGGGACAGTGACTCGCAGTCCATTCCAAATGTTAACCTCGGCCTAGGGTGCTGACACATCTGGAGTATTTTAATGCAAGTCCTTTCACTGTAAGATACTAAACAAAGATCTAGAGCTGACATAGCAGAATGCCTTCATTATAAATAAACGTATATTTTCTAAAGTAAGGGGGGGGGAAATGGTACCAAACCTTAGCTGATAAGATTCAATTTTTACTGCTGTCCCTTTGCCGAGGTCTGCAATCCTCATGACTAAAATTAATTAGTAATTAGTCTCACGCCTCATCACTGATCTCAGAACACATTCTATTCCAAATACCTGAATTTTTAGTCACGATCTCAAAGTACTAAAGAGAAATATGAAACTGTCTCACCCACCACACTACAGGAAATTCAGGCCTCAACTCATCACAGGCAGCCAGAGGTTGTAGAGAATCCAGATCATCACATCTCTGTTGAGAAACCCACCCACCTGATAACTTTCTGAACACACATTGAAAGTAAAAGAAATTGAATTTTAACATAAGAACAAGCTGCTTTATAGCAAGGGTGACCAAGCACTGGCACTTGTTGCCCAGAGAAGTTGTGGAGTCTCCACTCTTGGAGATACTCAAAATCCAACCAGACACAGCCTTGAACAGACAGCTTCAGATGACCCTACTGTGAGCAGAGGATAGACAATCTCCAGAGATGCTTTCCCACCTTGGTCACCCTGTGACCACACCACCAAGCTCTACGTGTGGGGCTTGGGTTTGATGTTTGGCAGTCAGAGAAAATGCCTTGAAACTCTTGTGTACAGAATTCCTTTTGGAGAAATAAGGTAAGCAAAATTGTCACATTCCCCCAAATTAAATGCAATCAAATACGGATACCTTTCGTAATTATAGCAGGAGCCTTTTTTCTCAAACTTGAAAGTTTCTCACCTTACAAAGCTCATCATTGTCTTCTTTGACAGGCAGACAATTAATATTTGTGCAAGAGTCCGAGTCTGATATCTCTAGTAAGCTGGCATCTTTTTCTGATCCATCGCACTTATCGGTAGAATCACTATCGTTCTCCCAGTCGATGAACTCCAATTCATCTAAAATAGAATATTGGTAAAAAGAGTTTTTACTTAATCACCATCTATTATAAGCATGAAGTCAGAGTAATAATACAGTTATCCTGAACTTGAAGCAAAAAATACAACGTTAATTTTTTCCTATGTTCAACTGATCTTTAACTGTTTTGTCTCTCAAAAAAGCTAAATCCTACTAGAATAAAATCTTCTGTGAAGAAAGATAAACATTACACACACAAAAAAAAAAGATTTCAAAGCACTGTTTGCAAAGAGGCAGTACCTTTAGCTGCACAGGTACAGAGGGTGGTTTTTTTAGTTTAGTTACTAGTTTTTCCACGGTTTAATTAGGGGACTTTTTTGCCCAGTTGTATTGGAGTTTCCAAGTGTGCTTGTTCCGAATTAGATGTTCTAAGCAAATGCTTCAAACAGTGTTAGTTAACATCTGCTGTTAGTGGTAACCCTCACAGAGGAATGAAAAAGCTAGTTTAAATGGTCACCTCCTAGAACACCATGCCTAAACATACAGGTCTGCAATTCAAACCTCTAAGCACATCAGAGAGAAGATTGCTTAGGATAAATTAATAGAAACAGGCACAAGAAAAGACAGAGTTAAAAAAAACCAAAACAACAAACAAACCCACAACAAAATGGCAATAATCAAAGAGATGCAGAGAGAAATGCAGAACTTTTCTTCCACCATCCTCATGACCAGGTGGTATTTAATGCAACTCCAGAAGTACGCTCATACCTCTGAGGATCTACTGAAGGTCATGGAAACCTGCACTGCAATAGCAGCCTCACCACCCTTCAGGTCCGAGTGCCACAAGGTACTGAGAGGGATAACCTCAATGCATTTTGTATAAATGAGCATGTTCAGAGGAGACTGGATGAAAGCTTTTTTGGGTTTTGCTTTTGTAAATGTCATACTTCTAACATCAGAATAGTCATGTATAGGGAAGATGCAGCAGAGAGAGAAGGTACCTGCAGAACGCTCCAGACAGATATACATATCCATGGAACTGTGGTAGTACCTTCTGGACTTGGCAGTGCTACCATAGTCTAAATCACTAGTTTCTTTAACAAACTTCCAAAGCCTGAAGTGACCCAGACAAATAAACATACATATCTGGTGTTCCCTGCTTTGTCACACACACGAATGCACTTCTGCTTCTAACTATGAGAAAGCTTCATCAGAAATGTTAAACACAGACATTAGTGACCAGGTTTCTGGTCAAGAGGTTTCTCTTGAAGCTGTGTGACAAGTTGTGTGCAACTTGTGACAGCAGTATAAATTCCCTAATAAAATACAACACATTTTATCTTGTCACACTAAAGTATTTCACATGAAAGGGAATGTCACTTTTAAAAATAACTTTTTCAGCTACTGTAGCCATTTCTACAAGTGTACCTATATATGCACACACAAAGATATACACTAATTACAGCACTGTACATACTGTATGATGGTTTCCACACTCCAAAAAGTGTGGAAATAATAGTTCTTTTACTCCCCACTGCTTTCAGTATATTTTTGGGTTTAGAATAAAAACAGGAAATTACTGGATTTTCTCAGTACCTTTAAATAGATACATAATTCATCAAGGCTTTGTCAATTACACAGAGAAACTAAATTTTGCTATCTTACAAGATTAAAAATAAGACTGTGTATTGTCTCAAAAAAAAAGAAAAAAAGAGATTAAAGCCTGCAGGGTCCCACTTGCATGAGACAAGTGCAATAGAATGATACTAATGGCAGGTTAGAAAGATTCCTGGTCAGCAAAAGATTGCAGTTTAAAAAATGGACAGTCCTTCCATTTCAAAAAGAAGAAAATTACTAGAAATTACAAAACATAACCATCAGTATGTCAATGACAGTGTTAAATTGGTGATAAAAATATGGATAAAAGGAGGAAGATTTTGCGGTTTTGTTTTAAACCTAAGGAGCATGTTTACCCAGAGTCACACACAAAAAGTATATCAGTCAATCCATTTGTTCAGCTCATAATGGTCTTTGAACACTTTGCCAGACATCCAGAATGTGAAATCTGGCTGTAACGCTTCAGATCTGGGTGAAGTAACACAAAGCTATTTATTTTTACCAATGAAAATACTTCCCAACAAGTTCTAATGCAACTTACACATTATCCTAACTAACGCTTGTAATAATACAGCACACAAGTAAAGATTTTTCTGTCTTCAGGCACACTTTTTAATCAATTTCTCTCCCCTCTGCCGTTTCCTGCTTCATCAATTAGAAAGGAAATCCTAAAAACCAAACTCATGGCTAGCTCACAGTAGAGCTAACATGGAAAGCAAAGAATACTGTGTACCAAAATGAAAATGCGTGCCACAGAACATGGTGCTATCTGCAGCTGCAAAGTCTGCCACATCTAGTCAGTAGATGCAGACAACAATATCACCTGCAGAACAGGGCAGGCAGAGAAGGCTGTTCACAACCCCAGAATCTGTACCACAGCACAGAAAATAAAATAGTACAAATAAACTACAGTATATTGAAATGAACTGACATGCTTTACTCAATGTTATATAATCTCCCCAGCTTTGCTCCTTTACTCTAAGGTTTAAAGTTTTTGTACATAATTTATACCAAGAGCTGGTTCTATACCCAGACGAAATTTATGAAAAAAAACCCTCCAACTGATTCAACCAAAACAGGATTAGATCATGTCATTTTGTCAGAATGACCTCGGAGTATTCTCATTACAGCACTTGAAGCTGACAGAAGGTTTCTTGATAAATCTGCTTGCGTTTGAACTTACCTTCACTACTTTTGTCCTCCAACAATAAATCATGTCTGCTAGGCGATTCCTCTGTTTTGGAAGCGTGATTTTTTTTGCTGTGCAACCTTGGAATCGATGTTTTATTTTCATCATCTGAAAAATCACTGCCACTAGAGGTCCATATTATGTCCTCAGCTTCCCTAGAGCTTTCAGCAGCAGCAGAAGCTTCTATTAAAAAGTAAAGTGTTAGATTGTTACAGAAAGGAAGTTCTGTTAGATTTAAAATTATTAAAAATTAAACTATACTATTTTTAATAAGAAAAAATTATCAGTTCTGCTATAGGTATCATAGATTAATCCTGAAGCATCAACACAAATATTTCTTACACATACATGCATTATTTTCCTTTTGGTTCTCCATAATAAATGGTAAAACTTCATTTTATACAATGAGGTTATCACTTTGTCCTTCAGCAGAATGAGGACAAGTCATGACTATCTGACATTTAGTCCTCTATACACAGTCCTAATGCTCCCCCACGTGTCTTTGTAAAATGGTAAGTGGTTTAAATAAAGACTGTCCTTAGAATTCTGGGTTTGGGATTTCTCTGATTTCATGCAACGAATAACAAACGAATAAAAGTATTTCACCAGTAGAGACTACTCTCCAGTTTTTTCCTGAGGGGGAGGGGGAGAAAGAAAAGCACAACTTTTCAGAAGTTGCAAAGAAAAGCTGTTGGGTTTTTGAAGTAAGACATTTTAACTCAAAATACCTTTCTCCACCATTTTTAATAACAAAAGCAAGGAAAAGAGGATTCATGCTTAGCATGAAGTATATAGAACTAGTAATCATAGGAAGGCAGAACTTTCCACTTCTTAACACTACTAAAACTTTATATATAAATGGGAAGCTAGACAATTACTGGGGATTTGGAATTAGGCAGAAGGGCCCACAAGAAACACAACCACATCTCCTCCTGCAACACACAGAGGTTCTTCTCAGAAATCTAGAAAAGCTAGAACCCCAAAAGGTAGACAGCAAGTGCCCAGTAGGTCACCTACTTAGGTCCAACAGAAACAGCACAGCTGCTAGACCAAGTAGAAATAGAGACTGAAGAAGTCACTACCCCCTCTTTCTTTCCTTTCCTCCAGGCTCAAAAAGGGAAAGAACTGATAAGTCCTCCTTCTCTTTATTGTGCTTGGAGTTCTTTTTTTTTAAAATCACAATATTAAATGACTCAGGTGTATATAGAAGATTGCAAAAGCAGGAGGTTGACAAAATTCTGTTTTTATATCTATTGCTCATATTTGCAAAATGCAGGTTATCTCTCATGCCTGCTTGTCTGTCTCTAGCAGAAAACAAAATAATTTTACCCTCAATCTATACAGCTAAGGGGTATATTTCATCCCCTCCTGTTAAAAATGTGAAGAATTTAAATATCCTGTCCTTGTTATAACCATATATAGCATTAGTGATGCTTCTTTCACCTGTTCAAGAGCAATAGCTGAGTGACTACAGCTTTGCAGAATATATTTGGGACTCTAGGTGAAGAGAAGAGACCAACAACAATAGCAAGAGACCGTGTCTTATAAAAATTAGCTTCTGATTACAATAACAGAAGAAGAAAGTAACCAGTATATTATGCCAACTTCTAACTTAATAAAGGCAAAAAACAAAGTGATAATCTTCTGACAATGCTAACATGAAATAATTATAACATACTTGCTGCACTTTCAGCAGATGTTGACAGTGGTCCAAGATGCTTCTTAATCCTGGATTTCTTATTAGTAGGTCTCTGGTACTATATTAAAAAGAGACAGAGGGAGAGATTTAATCACTAAGGCATTAAAAATAATTTTAACATGTATCAATATATTCAAACCTGTTGTTATTCACCCACCAAAGCTCAGCAGTACAATTTCAAATTAATTTTTCTATCTTCTACTAGACTGTGATATAATGAACGGGGTATCAAAGCATGAGAACAGCAACATAAAAGCTGAATTTTCAAAGATTTGGAACATACAAACTTACTTGACTACGACAGGAATCACATATGACCTTGAGAAGAACAAGAGCCAGTATTTTCAGCATTAAAATGTCAGAAGTGCATAGCAACAGCATGCTTGATAAAGCATGTGCCCTATTCAAAGGTTACAGAAAGAAGTATTTGGTTATGCTGTCCCCGGTTTTTTACTAAATCCCACAAGCTATGCAACAGTGTGACCAGTCAGTACCAGAAAAAAGAAACAGAAAAGCAACTTGGTTGATAATGATTTTCATCACAAAACACTTCTCACTAAGAGCTGGCTGAACATCTCTGTTCATGATCAACAAGACTAACACACGCACAAGAAGTTAAGCATAATTTGATGTATTATCTGAGAGAGCACCAAGATCCACATCTGCAGGGTCATCAAAAAGCAGGATTTTCTACAGTGAATTCACTATTGCAAACACACTATTTAGATCTAGTAAAAAACCTTCAATGCAAACTACAGTCTTTTTGTTCCACATTTTTAGGAAATGCAGCAGTCCATCTCAAATGTCAAATCACTTTTGCATCCTTCAGTGTATTATTGAAATTTTCTAAGTGATAAGTGCTATCTAGAACATAATGTATTAACATATGTTCAGCAAGTTACACTAACAAGTTAAGACAATGTCCTTATATAACTGTGCTTTCCATTTTTTGTCTATTTTGACAGTTGTAACAATATGGAAATAACAACAAAAAAAAGGAAACATCTTATTATTCAGTCAAGCACGGAAACTAACTGCCAGTTTGCATCTCTTTCTTACACTATTATGTCAGCATTTTACCTCTAGCACTGAAGTGCTCTGAAAACCATCCCCACACCTAAGCCACGCATTGGAAATCGAAGTAGCAGCCAGTGACGTCCTGACATTTGATTTTTTCAGATGTAGGGGTGTCTCATCTGGGAAGGGTGTGCATTCTGCATTCCAAAGTCTCTTCCGCTATGAGGAAAAGCAAACCCATTAAAAACACAGTATACACATTATTCAAGTTAAATTTACTCAATTTAGATTGCCCACAGTATTTTCTGAATATTTACAAGCATAAATTCCAATTTTTAATGAGCTGGGGGAAAAAAAAGTCTCAAACATTTGCAACCATTTTCCATGCAACACTAAGTAATAACACTACTACCAATGTCACAGGTAAATTTAATTTTTGATTAGTACACTTTCTTTTGGTCTGAGCTACATCTAGTAGTACCTGATAGCTGCTCAGTGAAGCTAAAAACATTATGTAAAACAGGAACAGCTCAGTAAAATACACTTTAAATAAATAATTCCTTCAAACTCACATCTAATTTAATTCTGTTTATGTAGCAAGTCAAACTAGATATCACTATACAGTTCTCCATTAAAAAAACCCAACCAAACAAGAAACACCCAAACTTCTTTAGCTGTAAGAATTAGATTTGTTTTCATAACCACTACTCCCCCCAAAAAGTAGATGATCTGTTGCCTTCCCCTTACATAGGATGCAAGAAGTCATTTGGATTATTACATAAGTCATGAAATAGGACTCGGTTTTGCATCCAGTGTTAATTTAATGCAACGGATTGTAACATCTGAAATTAGCTGAAGATGAGAGAATTGCCTATTACCACATCCAAAGCTATCTCTTAGATTCAACAAAGTTCACACATAAAAAGTGAACTTGAGCATGATAAACAACTTAGCCTGGTATGCTACTGAAACTTATCTCACAAAATGTTGACTATATTATCTGCCTGAACACATCTGTCTTCTTCTTATATACTTTCTATCAAGCAACAACAGTTCCTACCTATAAAAAAAGTATTACTCCAAAGTTAAGTTAATCAGCACACATTTTCAGCCAGACTGGTCAATCAGGACTGTAACATAGATGTCTGTGTTGGGTTTCTGTGGCTGGGTTTTGGTAGCAGGGGGTGGGGGTTATAGGGGTGGCTTCTGTGAGAAGTTGCTAGAAGCTTCCCCAATGTCTGGTGAGGCCAATGCCAGCTCCAGGACAGACTTGCTGCTGGCCAAGACCGAGCCAATCAGGAATGAAAGTAATGCCTCCAAGGTAACACAGTCAAGAAGGGGGGGGAAAGTGTTATTGAGCAGATGAAAAATGCAGCCAGAGAAGAGCGGCGTGAGAAGATGTAAACAAGAATGTAGACACCAAGGTCAGTGCAGAAGGAGAGGAAGGAGGTGCTCCAGGCACCACAGCTGAGGCCCCTGCAGCCCGTGGTGCAGACCATGGTGGAGCAGCTGTGCCCCTGCAGCCCATGGAGGACCATCAGGGTGCAGAGACCCACCTGCAGCCCATGGAGGAGCCCATGCTGGAGCAGGTGGATGCCCGAAGGAGGCTGTGACCCTATGGGAGCCCATGATGGAGCAGGGTCCTGGCAGGGACCTGCTGACCCATGGGGAGAGGAGCCCACGCCAGAGCAGGTTTTCCTGGTAGGAGTTGTGGCCCTGTGGGGGACCCACGTTGGAGCAGCCTGTGCCTGAAGGACTGCACCCCACAGAAAAGTGACCCACGGGACAGCAGTTTCATGAAGAACTGTTGCCCATGGGATGGATTCATGCCAGAAAGGTTCATGAAGGACTATCTCCCATGGCAGGGACCCCATGGGAAGCAGGGAAAGGACTCCTCTCCCTGAGCAGCAGCAGAAACAACAACTGATCATAACCCCCATTCCCATCTCCCTGCACTGCTGGTGGGCAGGAGGTAGAACTTGAAAGCAGGGAGGAGGGTGGAAGGTATTTTTAAGATTATTTTACTTCTCACTCTTCTGTTCTGATCCTGTTAGTAATCAGTTTAATTAATATCCCCACTTTGAGTCTGTTTTGCCTGTGATGGTCATCAGTAAGTGACCTCTCCCTGCTCTTATCTCAACTCATTAATTCTTCATTGTATTTTCTCTCCTCTGTCCAGTTGCAGAGGGGAGTAAGAGAGAGGCTTTAATGGGTACCTGGCATCCAGACAGGCTCAACCCACTACAATGTCAAACTAACATATGCACACAAAAAATAACACTAAAGAAAAAGTAGAATCATAGAATATCCTGAGTTGGAAGGGACCCTCAAGGATCATCGAAATCCAGCTCCTGGCCCTGCACAGTACAGCCCCAAGAAGCACACCAGGTGCCTGAGAGCACTTTCTGTCCATTTTGTAACTGGCAATGCATATTTGTTTTCCACAGAATTTTTCAGTGCTCACAGGATCAAAACAAGTACAGTGAACAGCATCTTACTTCACCCCTTCAATGATACTGTCCTTCTGTCTCATGGTAAGAAAAAGTAAAACAAATGGGCTTTGCAGTTTCCTCTGATGGTAACTGATTTTGCTAAGAGCCTTTTCTAAAACTGCTGGGGGCATTTACACTGCAAAGCAGCTACTACAACAGATCATTGTCACCAAAGTCAAACTGTCCCCATAACTACTCCCGCAGATATATGAGAAGTACAACGTTGAATCTGATGTGGTATTAAATATAGAATCAACAGCATTTTAAGGACATGATGTCAGGTAAGCAGGCTACAGCACTGACAGAAAGAGAATTTAAGCCCTGCCTTCCTCCCAGCGAAGATGCTGGCCCAAGCCTCAATTTCCATGTCCTCTCAGTAAATACTTCTCCTTTTGCACTGAAGAAAGCATGGACAGGGCAAATATTAGTTACTGAAACAAATCAAGGTCTGTTTTTTGGTTCTACTGCAAAACGTCACAGCAAAGCCTCACTCCAGTTGGAGTCATTTCCTTGACCTCCATGTCCCCAGACTGGATGGCATCTGCCAGGCTCAGAGTTAACAGTACAGCTAGCAGGGCAACAAGGCTCAACAACACATTGTGGCTCTAGTTTTGAGTTAGTTGGTCTTTTGGGGGTTTTTTGGTTGATTGCTTTTTAACCTTAGCCAGTCCTGGAAGTCTTGCTTATATGCCTGTTTTTGTAGCTTTGAAAAGACTTTGCAAGATACATTTTGCAGACAAAGATTTACAGTATAAAATGAAGTTCATCTAAGCTTATTCCTTAAATGGGACGCTCCAGTTTTGATGAATGCAAGGTATGTCCATTGGTGCACAACTGTCCGGATTATGGGAATGACATATAAAAATCAGGATAAAGGCTACATGTTAACTCCCTCTCCCCAAGTAAGAGGGGTTGGGGTGCATACAGAAAGGATATGCTTACAGGTGACAAGGTTAAAAAAAAAGCAGACTAATATGAGTAGAACAAATACCTGGGTTTATGCTTAGATGGTTACATGTATTTAGATTATTACAGTGCAATGTGAAGTGGCACTGGAAGTGACTTTTAAACAGCTAGAATTCAGAAGCACAGCAGTCCCGGCTGTGATAGGCAAAAAGAGAGTTCTTACGGTTAATGACTTAACGACAGATGAGCGTTATTTAATCTTGCACTTCACTAGCCTGAAAAAAGGCAGAGCTGCTCAGGTTTTCAGAGCAGCACTATGGGGCTGTCTCAGGGCAGTTGGTTCCATGACAAACCAGAAGTAAATGGAGTCCTCTCTTCTCCATCTTCCCAAGCACTTGGCACTTGCCAGACTCTGTGCAGACACAGCAACAATGAACCAAACTGTCAGAAAACTTCTTTGGGAAGAAGCACTAGTTACCTACAGCTGGCATAGCAGCAAAAGAAAGGATACAAGAACCAGTGGCACCACTCCAGCAGCTGCTTAACACCATGTCAAGTTACTTACAACCTGAAGAACCATCAGCACTGCTGACAGCTCTGGCTAATTACTTCTCAGTTTCACCATGCATCTGCTCCCTAGGTAAAGGAAAATCTAAGAGTTTCTGCTACCACCACACAAAAATTTATAACCATTATAGTCACAGAAAAATTGAAAACAGTCCCCGAAGTCACAAACCAAGAAAGTAAAAGAAATACACCCTCTACATGAGATTTTCCTCAGCTACTGCAAATTTCTGGCAGGCACCATTTGGAGGAAGAGAAAGAGAAGGATTTATGATTGCTGATATTGACAGCAGTGGCTTTGAGCTCTGTGCTTTTAATGCAAATGTCTTTCTACCATTTCCCTCAACCTAGACCATCTTAAAAAAACTGAAAAAACCAAACCGTAAACACAACTCCCCCCATTGCAGACGCCTTGTCAGTTTAAATCTCTCCATATAAATACCTGATGTGAATTTGGGAAAGTGGACCTACAGCTACAATCCACAGTTACTGAGAGGAGGATTTGTCATCGTAGCAATGCACGTATGCATATGTATGTATGGGTGCTTGTACACACATACATACACACAACAAGCTTTTTTTAAAAGGAAAAGTGTGCCATGTAAAAAGTGCATCATTTCAACATGTATGAAGTAATGCTTATGTGGAGATATAAATGGAAATCACACAAATGTATTCTTATTAAAGACCTGCAATATGAAAATTGGGTGTAATAGAAAGGAGGTACAGATATACGTAGCTACAAGGATTCAAGACGTGATTCAGAAGAAAAATTCCCAGGGACACAGTGACACCAGAGAGTTTTGCCTGGATGAAGACTACACTATGCAACAAACAGAAGGAAAACACAGTGACTACACTTTGCACATGCTGCTGGTGTCACCATGCTTCAAATCACAAATGCACCACGGTAACAGGGTGGCCAAGGCAGTGCAGTCACAGGCCTGGGAGCAGGTGCAAGGGAGCCAGGAGCAGCCCTATGGGGCCTCTGTTTAGCTCTTTGCCTTCAGGCAAGGTGCGACAGTGCCCGTGTTGAGGAGGGCACTGTAACTCTTCCTCAGCCACCTTGGCACAGAGATCTGGCGTCCAAGGACTCTTGCCACAGCAATACATCAGATGGCATGCAGAAATGGCAAGTTTTAAAGGCTCCTGGCTTATGCCCCAGCCAGCTTCAAGACAACAGAGAAACTAATATTTTAAGAAACTTACTTCTCAGGAGTAAATATTTATAATGAAGCTAATCTGAAGGCTGTGCTGCTCCCAAAGAAATGCAGCAACAACAGTGAGTTCTCTTAATCTTGAGCCACAAAGTTAAGAATCTTTCTCCTTTGGAATAAAATTAGGGCAGACAAAAAAATAACTTGTGTAATTTATTAAAGGCATGCATTAAGTGTCTTGAAACAAGATATTTGTATTAAAAAAAAACATCACTGAATCAGGCTCAAAAGAGATAGAGCATGTAGACCCAGCATACATCATAAAATCAAGATTTATTACAAAAAAAGAGTCAGGCAAAAAACCTTGAGAATTAAGTAGGGTGTTAGAAGACAAAATATGACCTCTGAATTTTTGAGTTAAAAAGGGAGAGGCTAAGATGGCTACCTTATAAAGAAATTATTGATCTCTGCTCACAAAACTGTTCCATTTCATCTCTGGAACAGTTCCTTCTAAAGGAACAGAAAAAAGTTTAATTACTCCTGCTGGTGTCAGCAGAATTAGGATCAAGCCCTCCTCATAAAAGGCATGGCAAGCAAACCTTCCCCCATTACTCCTTCAGTTATTTCCAGTGAGACAAAAGTAAGTCAGCCTACATAGGTTCAGGTGTGAGGAAAAGAGAGGTACACATAAATATACATAGTGATTACACAACAGACTACTAAAAGTATGGAACAGGTGGATTGGATTGGATTTTTAAATACATGTTCCTATCTAGAACATCTCCACTCAACCAATCTGTATGGTTACTAACACCAAACACTTGTTACCCAGAAATACCCTATATGAAGTCACTGGGACCATATGCTCAAAGGCTACTTACTACACAACCCTTTACACTCCAGACAATCCCACTTTCTTGGGGCTGCTCCAAAAACCATGAGAAGAATCCCCAGGAACACAAGACCCTATATATTATCTACCTCATATGCAAGTGGTATTTCATGATGCTTCACCTTCTCTAACACAAAAAACAATATCAGCTGAAGGACAAAAATAAAATATTTCACTACATGAACTCCTGCTACTAGCATACAAATCCAAATAGTTAGTCATGTCACTTAAGCATCACTCAAAAGTATTCAAATGCAACTATTGTAATCTTCCTAAACAGAGCAGAATGAAAAAGTACTGAAAAATCACAGCTCTAGGTACCAGAGACTTTTTGAGTTTTTTTAAAAAAACCTTTGAGGGGAACAATTGCATAAAAGTACACAGAAACAAATATCAAACACTGAGCAACAGCCATCATCATCTTTTGCCTTTGTCCTCACAGACTTCACTGAAAAGTACTCATAAACTAAAAGCAAGGAGTCTTGGCCTTCAAAAGTTCAACTTTAAAAAAGAACAAAACTGAATTTGACAACAGGCATCTCATTTTCAACAAAACTCAGTAGTCATGCTATTGAGCTTCTGAAAGTGTAATTACTGGTTTTAGTGCCTGGGTAGAAAATGAAGTTTTAATTTAATAAGAAAACATCCTTGAACTTTAAACCCTGAAGTGAGAATTTAAATAAAGGTTGCATACTTAAAGCCATAGTCTGTATTTTTTTTCCAGCCAAGATTACTTTTTCATTCCTATGAAAACCAGCACGCATATTTTCCAAAGATGATTTGCAAGAACACAGACATCCCTAGACAGGTCTGCATCAAGTTGTAATCACTCATGAAAAAAATCTAAACTGGATGACCACAGTCAATGACAGCAATGATGACCTGCCTCCTTCCCCACATGTCAGCATGCACATGGGAAAGAAAAGAAATATTAAAACCAAATTAAAATCTCACAATACTTTTTCCATTGCTATTGATGTGAGACCAAAATTTTTAAAACACTGTTTCAAAACCTTTCTTTGTGTTCATGATTTTTACTACTCTCAATGAAAGGTTATTATCACTGACTGACATAATTAGGTGTATATAAGTTTACCATTTGAATGTTGGGACTTTTTAACTTATACATCCTTTTTTAAGCAAAAGTAAAAATTACTATGTGTTTACATTGAAAAAACCCCTCTTATGGAATAAGAATACTATTGAAGTGGTACTTTATATTAATAACTGGCGCCAAGGAGTTAGAGAGAAATCTGCAATCTATCAAAATGCTTAAAACAGAAGTATTTTAGAAAAGCTTTCACAAAATTTAGTTATCCAAAATGTTTAGTATACAATAACAGTATCATAGCTTTTTATTATGTATCAGGTTGGATTCCTCTTAATCATTTTAATTAATAGTCAGCAAGTGGGCAGGACTGTTCTATTTTCATTTGACCAGTGAAAAAAGTTATAAAGTAACAAGGAACATTATCTTTGTCTGCAAAAGAAACTACTATTATCAAAAGCTGCTATCACGTTGCAACAAGGGTTGGTTAAATATCGGCAGTCAAAACGTGCAGCTTTTCACTAGTCAAGGACTTAAAACCTTTCAGAAGAAAATGTGTATAGTGTCAGTATTACAAGGAAATTTAAATGAAACATAGCAGGTTATTTTTAAGCTTGCTGTTGACATTTTCGTCCATTAAAATTTACTTTAAAGGGGATTATATTTAAAAATCCGTTGAATATTTGCACCATTTTAAACAAAATGCTTTAGGAACCAGATCTGTCATTTGACCTCTAATTGTATTTATATATCGAAAAACGACATTTGTAGTCTGCCTTCCAGCAGTGCCTCAACATTAGCATAAGCATTGCAAATCAGAGAGAGCACATCCTGATTGCCATCCTGCGGGGATCATCCAGTGCACCGAGCAAACTACCAAAGGAAGGAGACTGAAAAACAGCACGGGGTGCTTCTCCTCCCTCCTCTCCAACTCCCACGCGGAGAAGCGAAGCTGCTCAAAACAATATCAATCCTGGCAACTCTGACAAGTCTCTTCTCCTGTCACAGTTTTACTCTCCCTGCACGTTTTCCCTGACTGCCATCCACAAGCATGCCGAGCCCCGCTCTCCCGCCGGAACAGCTGGGCGAGGATGGATCGCACTGTCAGCGTTGCGCAACCGCGCACAGCAGGGACGCGGGGAAGGACCGCGTTCCCGCCCCCCGCTCCAGCGCGGCGGGTCGCCAGCACTGGTATCGCCTTGGACCCGGACCGGAGGGGGCAGCGGGGCGGCAATGGCTCCTCCGCCACCCCCACCTACCCCCGCGCCCCCTGCCCCGGGGTCGGGAGGGGAGGCCACAAGGCCACAAGGACCCGGCACAAGGGCCGCCACAGCTCGCCCTGAGGGACGGCCAAGGCGGTGCTCCCTGGTCTGCACCGCCCCGTCTCGTCCCGTCCCGGCAGAGCCCCTTCTCCTCGCCTCCCGCTGCCACGGTACCTTCCCCGGGCATCGCCCCCGCGCGCTGCCGTGGCCCGGTCACGTGGGGGGGAGCCCCGGGGCGGGCCCGAGGGACCCCCGGCGCGTTGCCCGCCCTTTGCGCTTTGGCGCCGCCTGAGCCCCGGCTTCCTGATTGGCGGGCGCGGGTGACGTAGCGGGAAGGAGGGGTTCCCTGGAGGGAGGGCGCAGTGCGCGCGCGCGGGGCGGGGCCAGCGGCCGTGAGGGCGGAGGAGTTTGCGCTTGTTTTCGTTGTCCCGCTCCGGGAGCCGTCGTGGTTTTCCCGGCGGGAAACCCCATTGCTGTCACCGCGTCCCTCCTGCTTTCCCCCGCTCTGCCGCCCCGAGGCCCCGCGCGGAGCTGGGCATGCTGGGACCGAGGGGATGCTGCAGCCTCCTGGATCGTCTGTTCCTCTGCCCAGGGCAGGGGCTGAGTTGGCAGCGCTGCTTTCTGAGGGCAGGCATGGTGTGGAGGGCCGTGTCTGAGCTGTTTGTTGTAGGAGGAGTTCACAAGTCACACAAGACACTATATGAAAAATACTGTCACTGTTAAGGTATTACTATAAGATGTCAACTCCCTAAACAACAAGTAAGCCAGTGAATTTAATGCCAGTGCCAAGGTGTAGAGACTCGGGAGTTGAAACTGCTTTGTATGGAGGTTTCTTCCATAAAATAATAGCTGCAGCTAACTGAGGGAAAAAAGGCTGACCACCTTCACAAATGTTTTTCTGGTATGAGTGGAAACACTGGCAGAAAGGTTATTTTTTTATTGCTTTTTGTATGTTCTTCAGAAGGTCGCTTCGGCTACCAGTGCTGCCGTTAAACATGATTAATAATAAACACTCATTGTAAAATGAGGTAGTTGTATCTCGTAGCTAAATTAGACTTTATAAAGCACTTACATTTTGGTAGAAAGTGTTGCATGACTGATTTTTATTATTAAACCCTAATTACATATATCCGTCTATAGTTTACAGTTTGTATTTTTTCCAAAGCACCCTGTGGCCAATACCTGTCTTGCATTCCCTTTATAAAACTGCCACTGATTAAAGTGGATTTTGCAAACAGAAGAGCCAGAAACATCATCCAAGCCCCATACTGCCTTTTGATTGTTATGTTCAAAACAGAGTTAAAAGCACTTGTGTTCTCATCCTTCCAAAAATTTGCAGTATTTCTTCTGAAATTACCAGACTGACAAATGAATTCTATTATATATCATCAAAGCGGTTTTCTTTGATATTTAAAAAAAGTATGTTATTGCAATATTCAGCTAAACAGTCTATGTTAGAACTAAACCACAGAGAAATACAAGGAACACAGAAGTCTGATCTGCTTAATGAGTCTGTGTTTTTTTCTGTACGTGAACTCCTGAGGATTCCAAGGTGCTCACACCTCAGAGGAACTTACTTCTGTAGAATCCCAAGAAGATGACCCAATCAATAGGTTTCTTTTATTTATTTTCATGTTCTTCACAAAGAAGTAATGAAATGACATGGAAATAGAGGAAACGTGTGAGAAAACAACCCTGTATAGTAGGAATTAAAATACAGCTGTGACTTTTTTGAAATAGTGGTTCTCTGAAGACAGAATAGTAGATGCTGAGCTTCTTGACAAAAGTTTAAATTTCATAATACCAGTTAAATTGTATTGATGTTTCTTAATCCACATGTAGAAAGAACCCTCTCAAAGAAACAAAATATGTTTTATACAAATGAATCAAACTATAAGGAAGCTTAAATTACTGAAGTTTGGAGCACTTGTTTATATTGATTGAATGTGCCTGTCCTTCAGGGTTTATGGATTCATTTCCTCTTACAGAGCATTAAGTTAGAGCTTTAAAAAGCTTCCTAGTGTATAAAGCCTGGTACAGACAATGTCAAATTCAAACAGAGAGAAAGGCTTTTGATGTGTGTCATTTCCTCAGTAAAGTTTTAAAAGTCATAAGCATCCCAGCCACTGAACTGGGATGAGATAGATGAGGAAAAACTCATCAAGTATTTTAGAGATTTTCTTTCAAGGTCAGCTGGATTTTTATGAAAATATCAGGCAGGAGGTGATCCAAGGCCTAGGCTAGATCCCAGATAGATCCCAGTCTAGATATAAAATAATATTTTCTTCTGCAGACTGTGCTGCAGTTTAATCATTCCAGGCTCTCTAAGGTTTTTTAGGAAACAGTATGAAACACTTCAGACATTTTAATCCTCAAGCTGCAGTGTCAGTTCAACTGTAAATTAAATTGTATCATTTCACAGTACAATGCATCACTATGCTGAGACAAGCTGTAAACTGTGGAAGAAATGGAAAAAAAACCCCATAAAACCCCTCAGGGGATGCCAGATTGCAGTGAATCAAATGGAGTCAAGTTTTACATTCACAGAAATTAAAAATTAATAGCTGACCATTTAAGAATCAAAAGCAAAAATGGGTTTTAAGTGAATCAACATACCCAGGAAGCCTCTTTTTACCAGCCCTTGCCCCTGGGTCTTAAAGACACAAGGGGCTCCAGCCTCTGGGGTGTCCTGGCTGCCAGCTGGCACAGGGTGGCTGCATACTGGGCCTAAACCAGGTCATCTCAACATCCCAGCACCAAGCACTGCCTATGACACTTTTATGACTTCTCCTGCTATTTCCCTGTGTCAGTGCTATAAAAGGAATATGAATACATAACTTTCTGACAGACGGTAACATTTGTGAAACATATTTGCCTACTTTTTATAAGATGTCTCTGTAGTAATGAGGTAAGTGCAAATAAAATAAGCTTTTTCCAAGCTGAAATTGAACATCTATCATCAAAGTACTCTCTTTTGGCTCTAACTGGTGAGAAAAAATGCAGGCATATATTCAGAGCTGGAAAAAAGTGCCATATTTTAAACTTCAATCATTAGATGAGTTTGCTCCCACCAAAGTTTTCCCTGTTAATTTAATTCAACAAGATTTTAAAATTACTGAGATACTGATAACACTGCACTTTAGGTATTTTAGTAACTTAAGATACTGAATTTCCTCTTTTAGGTCCAGTATTAACATTATTTTAGCATAATAGGGTTTATCATGACTATGGTGTACCCTTGTGCTGAAGACTTTACAAGGACTGTTCCTGAAAAAGCTAAGCAATGCCTGGCCCAAGGAAGAAGTTAGTTAGAAAATGGATAGGCTCTGCTGAATGTCTGCAGTCAAGATCTCAGTTTGAGAAGTTTGTGTTAAGCACCACTAAGCACAGCCTATCTATACTGCTGAGGGAAAGAAGGCTGATTGGCATGGATTCATGTGCATCCATACTGGGGCTAGCTGCTCCACAGAAGCCTGAAGGCAGTAATTGAAAGCGGAGCTGGGAAAAAGGTAAACATGTAAGTGGTGTGAACAACTGGGTCCAGTGCTTAGCAGGCTTTCCCCTTAGCAAACTGGAGGGAGCTAGAGCACAGGCTTGAGTACTCTACTATGACTGTCCTTGCTGCCTGATCCAGGCTCCCTGGCCTGGATCAGGCCCTGGCACTGCTGAGGACATAGCTAAGGAGCAAGTTACTGTGCATCAGTGTAGAAACACTTGGTGCTGCTGAGCAAGGCAACAAGTTTGGCTCACTCTATTTTGGCACATATTCTTTTCAGAACAAATGACTTTTCCTTTCCAGGTAGGAAATGGATAGGCATCATGAGAATTCTCATACAGACTGCATCTGCTGGGAACATAGGAGCCTGTACCTGCCCAGAATCACCTGTCCCCTTTGGCACCCAGACACAACTGGTACCCAGCAATACCTGGCAGCTCTTGTCCCTCAGCTGTGTGATTCTGCACACCACAGTATCCATGGCTTGTAACTAACTCCAGCATCACTCTAAATACAGACTTTGGGGACCAGACGTGGTGTTATGTCCAGGCCATATGCCACATATCTGTAGAATGTCTCACTGATAAGTGCTCACTAACGTGGTGGTTGTTTCCCCTGCATGAGCCCCAGCACGCCAGACATGCCCTGGAACAAAGGGAGAGGGAGAACTGTGGTACGCAGCAGCGGCTCACTGCGTTTGTATCACTTGCAAGCCCTGTAATAGCTAACAAGCCATAATCTGGTTACACTACTTGTTTCATTTGTTTTCTATCCATTAGCCACATTCTGGACATATTCTGAAATTCACAGACTGGTTTTTGAACTCTTTTCTTGGTGTAGCAAACGTAGCTCTCATTCAAACCAAATTGGAGGTCATCTTTAAGGTCGTTTAGTGAACTGCCAGCAGGAGTCTGCCTTCGTGGAGCTTATCCGCCCATGGGCAAACTGAAACTGCAAATGAGCAACTGGCTTTGGAACCGATACAGCTTAGCATTCAGTATTGTGTTAGTAGGTTAAATAGCCATGAGTATTAAACAAGGCTAATAGACAAAGATGAGCTCACAGAAAGCCTGGAAATTAAATTGAGCCTCTAAACTGATTCTTGTCACTGTCATCCTGAATATTAACAGATTTCTGCTATCCCATGCAGGGGTGGGGTAGGAAGCACTGCCTGAGTCATGTCACACATTCTAGGGGAAACTGCGGTGTCCCACTTTACCTCCCAGTACATTAGTCCTTTCTTCTACTATTTTGGCAGCTGTCCATTTTGAGTTTGCTCTCCCCATGATTTCTGTCTGCTTTTTTTTTACTTCTTGATGTAGGCATGAATGTCCTACTACATGCCTCCTAGATAAAGGGTATTGCATAGCAGGCAGCTTTAAGATGGCGAATAAACAAGGCACAATAAATTATTAAAAGCCAAAGTTGCCGTAGTAGGCAGGCTTCCCTATGCAAGAAACTCCATCATTATTAATTTATTAATATAACTTGTAACAGAGAGACAAACTGAAACCCAAGGATTTATTCTAAGTCATCCTGAGCCCTTATCTCTTTGCCTATCATTTTGATGGATACAGAATACAATTCGCCTCAATGTTGGGTTTCTTTCTTAAAAAAAATGCCATTAATATCTGTGGAGCAACTATTCTTTTAAACTTTTTCTTGCATATACCAGTGGTACAATATGCACACTCTTTCAAAATAATAAATCATTGTTTTCCTCTCAGTATGACATGTACTTAGTAAGCAGCACTGAAGACCTGAGAATTCCCTGGCTGATTTCACTGAATTCAAATCTGGTCTTGAGTTATTTCCTCCTGAGCTGCTGAAAGCCATGTTTAAGTCATTTACTTAGTAAAGTCTGACCTGTCACAAATGTCCCAGCCACAGTTGTAAAAAAACTTAAACTTTTTCTATAGTGAAAGTTAGCTGTGCTCATCTTATCCACTCTTAAGCTCACAAAATGGAAGTTTGTTCAGGTAATAATACTAATGTACCAGTTACAGGTCCTTCTTACTCAGGCTGCAACTCACTAGTTTTCCAGAAAAGATACAAGGGAATATACTACAGCACTAAGACTGCTTTCACTGCTCTTCCTACAGTCCTGCATGTAGGACAGACAGCTTGGATCACAGCTCAAGCAATTGTCCAGAAAAGAACCCTAAATCATTTCAGATCGAAAAATACATAATATACATCTCAGATCAAAAAATATAATCATAGAATATACATATAAATAATATACATATACGATATACATAAACATATACATGGGTATGCATGGAGACAGTGAGAACATAAGGTGTAGCAGTAAACCACGTGGCTGTGGGCTTTGCTCGCGCCCAGGCTTGGCTACCCTGCGTGCTTGATCTTAAGGGCCAACGATTCATATGAACTGTGATGCTTAAATCAAGGAAGTTTCTTAAGTCAACAAATAGCACGTCAGTGTAACTTCCACACTATTCTCAAGCCTCACGTTTCATGTGTCATAACTTGTTCTGTGATGTTCCATACTCAGTCACCAGTCTGTTTCCTTCTCTTCAGTATAGCTAATCTAATGCTGACTCCTTTGATGTGCTCATTAGCAGATTCAGAACATGCTGAGATACGAGTTCATAAAATTGCATTTTTACATGTAAGCAGTCTTTTATATTCTCTATTTCGTGGAGGTTTTTTAGTTGTTTTTTTTTCAAAGTGTTTCATTTATCCCCAAAATAGTTTTGAGAGAATAGGAAATAAAACTTGTATTCTATATTTGCTGTATCTATGTCTCTTGTATCTCTATATTTTTTACATAAATATAGAGGCCTGCAAAAAGAAAAAATACTTTCCAACCTTCTACCTTTCAGAAAAACAAGCACCTTTTCTCCTGCTGTCCATCAAACTCCTAATAGTTGTTCAGATAAATTTCTGCTTTCGTGTTTGAGGCTTATAAGGGTTAGAGTTAAGAAATGAAAGCGGTAACTACAAAATGGTTTGGCCACTTTTACTAACTTACTTGCATAAAAAAATCGCACTGAGTACAGTAGAGGTTGCGAGTCTTTTCTTATGTACCTTTGTAGATTAACTCAATAGCATAAAATTTAAAACCATGATAACAAGAATGAAGAGGATGCAAAAGCAAAATCCAGGGTATGAACGCTAATTAAAATTTGAGTCAGTTCGTGAAAAATATAAGCTCCAAAAACTTCAGATTTCCTAACTGGAATCAAGCTTTAACTCAGTAACTTGAAGCTGACTGTTAAAGTCCTGGGTTACATTCAAGAGCAGAAGTTTAGCTGCTGCTGCTGGAAGAAGAACGTAGGTGTAAGCACATCTCAGGTGATTAATGTGTAATTAATAATACAGAACAAGACCCATTGTATACAGTTTGCACTTAACGATTATAACTTATATATAATTCCTATCCAACCTGCACAGTTTGTAAAATAACACTGACTATCACAATTCTTTAGGTGCCTGGAAGACCCTGTGTGGTGCAAGTAATGGATTTTAATTGATTTCCTTTCTGGATAGATTTCAATTGGTCAATAAGATCTTAGACCCTGATGTGTATGATTTCAACTCTTCCTCCAGCAGTGTCCAGCAAAGGTAACCCAAAGTGTAATGCCATATGCTTAAATTCATTTGCAGCTGAAACATCCCTCCTGATGTTTTCCAGTCTTTTTTTGCCTACACAGTGCTTCACTTCCCTGGAAATCAGAAGGTGTAGAGCGCACTGCTGAATGATGTGATGTGACAGGCTCCAATGCAGGTGCAATAAAGAGATACAAGAGGCAAATTATTGCTGGAGGGGAAAGAAATGCCAACAAAAATCTTAATCCTCAGTGTTACCTGTTTCTCAAACACGCTACTTAAACAGCATTCTTTTGTGTAGCGTCTTCACAGGCACATCTTCGCGCACGTTATTAATATGGCATCTTTAACAGACCTGTAATCAGAAAAATAGTTTGGAGGTGATACTGCAACGTCACTTGTCTTGCGGCTCGCGGTGCCCACGGGAGGCTGCTGCGGGCTGTCCCCGGTACCGAGTCCCGGGCGGAAATTACAAGTGTGCAACACACGCTATTGGCACCGAGGCCGGGGAAGCGCCCTGGGGCCGCGGGGAAACGCCTGCTCCCGTGGGAGCCGCCCGGGCAGAGCTCGCCAGCGGCGGGCACCCGGGACGCCGGTGTCCCCGCTGATGCCGAGACGCGCGGCAGGTCCAGCCCTCGGGGCCGGCCGAGGAGCCGCCCTCCGCCCGCCCTGCCCGGCCCGCCGCCTCCCTCATCCCTCCTCCCATCCCCTCCCTCCCTCTCTCCCGGCGGGGCGCGGAGCGCGGCGGCAGCGTTGTGCAGTGGCGTATGTCAGCGGCCGGCAGCTGGACGGCTTCCGACAGTACAAGGTGAGGAGCAGCCCCGGGGGTCGGGAGGGGCGGACGGTGGTCTCGATGTGGCGTCTCCGGGCTCCGGAGCGCTCTGCTCTGCCGCGGCCGAACGCGCAGTCCAGCCCTGCTCTGCCCACGGCCCCGGCCGGCCGGGCTGTCCCTCCGCCGCCGGGGCGTCCGCAGGGATGTCCCCCATCTCCACCTGTGCCCGCTCGCACCTGGCCGGGGTCCGGCTCTGATACAGTGCGTTACCTGGGTAGAAACTGGGTGTTCGCGAAGCGGCAGGTCTCGGTGGAGACAGAGTGAACTGGGCTTTGAGTGAGTATCAACGTCTTTAAAAGCCCTGCCCGTTTTAGAGCAGCGTGGTTTAGGAGGCATCTGGTGTTTCTGTAAGAAAGAGTGCATTGATGATGCTTCTCTGGGTCTGTGCAAACCCTTCAGACACAGGAATGCTCTGGCACTGAGAAATAAATAAGGAAGACAGGAAAAAAAACACCTTACTTTCAATAATTTGAACTAAACCCTGTGTTTGCAAATAACAGGCATGCAGAATTCAAATGAATGGATGAATCACTAGATATTTAGGTTTACCAGTGTTATGTCGCAGACTTAGGATATACCTGGGCTTTGTTCCCAGCACATTGCAGGTGCAGTACAGGGGATCATCCAGATTTGCTCTAGCTGAGGTGCAGGTGTCTGAGATGGGCTATGCCACCCTGTTTGCACACACTCACGCTGCTCCCTATGAAAAGCATGTAGGGCACTCCAGCCTCCACCTTTTATTTGATGTTCGGTTCCCGAGGCAGCCCCTACCCCACACTCCCCATGATTCTTGTCTTCTTGCTTTTACCATGTGCCCTCCCGGGCTGGCATAGGCCCAGGACACTCAGCTCCTCCCAAGCCCTTTCCCGGGCCAGCAGCTCTGCCTGCTCACCTCAGGGTGAATGATGATGGAGGAACTGTGGCTTCGAGAGCTTTCTCCAGGTTGCTTGCTAGGAACTTGTTTTGCACAGCAACTCGTTAAAATGTATCAGCCTGTTCATGTGTCTCTAGTGTGTGTGGGATAAAACATGCTGCAAGCTGTGTCTGGCCACTGGGTGTGAGTTGCACAGGCCTGTGCTTGAACAGTGGAGCCGCAGTCTTGACTGAGATCACCACAGGAAAATAAAAAGCTATTTTTAGTATAAACAGACGTTGTTATTTAAGTAACCTTCCTAAAATATTTGAGTTCATAGTACAAATACAAGGAACACTTGTGTTACGTTCTTCCTTATCACTTGAATGAAAGTGGCTTCAAACAAGTGCAGATGGGAAAGAATCAAAATAGCATTTTTTAAAAAAACCCTTGTAATCATTGTGCCATACTTATGATTTGCAGGGCAAATTATTAACAAAAGACAGAATCACATATCAAACCATTTTATTTTCATATATTGGTTTCTTGAGAGCATTGTAAAGGCCAGAAAATATATTGGTTAATTTTCTTAACTGTAGGACTCAGCCAACACTCTTGAGAAGTATCTGTTCAATTGTGTTCTGGAAAAACTGTGGTAAGTACAGGTTTTAGAAAGATAGAAATTTATTTAGAAATCAGATAGTCAGTTTTCTATTACCTGAGGTGGCTCAGGATTGGAATATCCTGGAAATAATTAAATCCAAATGTCACAGGTTACACCCAGAGAAATACAGCTGCATGAGATGAGCTACTGGGGTATCTGCACCATTTTCCTGGTGCTCCAGTTTGCAGGAGGACCTGACAGGTGATAGCAGGTCTGCCCATTCCTAAATGCTGCTCACAGTAGATTAAAGTTCTCAAAAAATGCAAAACGGGTGCAGCAAGGAGACGCTAATCACTGCCACAATCTCTTCCCCCTCCTCCTCCCATGCCTAGGGCTGCTACCACAACCAAAACTTGGTTCTCATCACTTCCCAGGCCTGAGACATGTTCTTCAACCCCCTGTTGCCCTCTGGCTGCCATCTCCTCCCCTCAAACCCACAGCCTTACTGCATCCTGCTCCTCTAGCTTTCCATCTCCTGTGAGGAGATTGCTGCTGCCTTTCCTGCCTACTCAACAGGAGCTAAACTCTTGATTACTGTGCCCAGCACACACAGGTTACCTCTTCTTACAACCACCTGGCTATTTCTGTAGTGTGTTTCCTGGGGAACCTGGCTCTGGAGTATTGTAGAAGGATACATGGGCTGGCCTTGTGGAGAAATAGGTAATCTCTCAAAGGATTTGTTACCATATATTTGATATTGAGCTAAAACAATGTATTGCTTTTGGACATGAAGCATACCTGAGAAACTTTAGGTAGCAGTATCCGTGTCTCTGTTCTGCATCCCACTGCAGCATTATATTTGCAGTAGTATAAGTGGCTTAATATCCTCGGTACTTTGCACAGCTTATCCACTGACCTGATCTGGGAGCTGAGCATAACGCAGCTTAAAAAACTAATTTGTGTAATCAACTCCTTTCGTAAAGGCAAATTTGGCTTGAAAAAAATGCTGCTTGATTTTCAAAATTTTCACACAGCTGAATTAATTTCTCTGCCATGAATACCACAATTGTATGTCTCAGGCACTATCTGTCTCCTGTTCGCAGCTGGAGGAGGGCCTTGGCAACAAAACCAGCACAGTTCTTTGCAAAGGGAATGGTAGGCCTCTAATGAATGCAAAGACTTCAGCACCCTTTAGCATGTCAGGTCCATGTAAACTATGCTTTTGAAGCAAGTTTTCCCCAATTACCAAGCTTTGGTTTACATCACAGGGTGACCTCAGAGCACAAAAATACATTGCCTTTGAATGAACCTAAACCAGCTGTACTAAGAAAAAATGCACAAGTACACCAAATACATTCAGTCCATACTATTATACTGGAACCAGCTTACTGTAAAATTTTCTGAAATCATTATAGCATGGACATTGGATCCTCAGGGCTAGCTATTTCACTTTACTATTCTGCATGTTAATGGGGATTTAGAGATTCAGTTTTCTTTTTACTGCTTAAAAGCACACTGAGAACAGGTGGAGATGTGATGATGAGACAGTTCAGATGCAACTGAACTATTGCTGCTGTGATAATTCTGCCATCTTCTTTCCTGTGGGGCAGGTGGACAGGTCCTGATTTCAGGATAGTTGCGTGCTTGGTGATTTGCTGCAACTGTAGAGCAGAAGATGCTGATACTTGGATTTTGTGCTATTCTCTGGGATCTAGAGCAACACAGTCTAAAGGCTGCAACTAACTCCTCTTGTAGAGCTTAGGTCATATAATTTCTACTTTTATATTTTATCAACATTCTGCAGTTCTAGAGGAGCACCCGTGGAATTACTCAGCTGCCTTTTTTCTCCCTGTTTGGGTTTCTGTTGGAAACAAGCAGTTCTGAGAAAGCCAGGTGATGAGTACAGGTAAAAGCAGAATTTGGACCAGAATGCAGTAATGTCAGTGGTGAGCTGTTGTTGCTGTTGCATCTTCTCGTCACTTCAGTTTTAGGATTTCCCTTGCAAATATGCCTTGAGTCAGCTTTTCTGCAGCACCTGTGCACAAAGGTTTCCCAAGCCAGAAAACTTTGATGTTTTATCGTGTTTCAGGAGAAAAGAGATCTAAGGACAGGCTATAGAGGCTTGACTCAAAAAATAGGCCTTGGAAAAGATTATTTTAAAAATCAGATATAACATTAAAAATTAAGGTCTATGGTTTCACATTTTCATCTGAATTTGTCAACAGTGTTTTTATCCTCTAAACCATTTTTAGAGGGTAATTTGCTGAGCGGATGAGGGTTGGGGTGAGAGGTAAGTAAGATGAAATCAGTGTAAAATGGAAACATAAAGAGTAATCTTAAGTTCTCTGTCAAAGTAGGAGGTTCTGTCAAATGGAATCCTACCTACAGAGCTGTCTCTCTGTCCCAGTTCTGTTGCCGTTCAATACTTTCATTAAATAACCGAAGGGAGGAAATTGTAAAATTTTCACATGACACTAAAGCATTTTTAAGAATAGGGTTATGATTTAAAATGTTACTGGAAAGTGGATACAATGGCCAGAAATCAGTATGAAGAAAGCCAGTAAACACCTAGGGGAAAGAAAAATCAACATTTTGAACATAAAATAGGAGACAGCGGACTGCAGTAAAGATTCCTGGGGATCAGGAATATACTCTTGTAGCTGATGTACTGATCAGGTATCAGGTGGAATAATATGTCCTGCTTGCTTTGGCCCACAATTTACAGTCCACAGAATGACATTATGAGTACTAAGAGGCTTAGAGAAGATGAACTGTGAGAAACAGTCTGAGTACAATGGGAGTAAGAACCTAGCAGCCAGTTAGTCTTCATGAGTGCCTCTTTAAAGAAAGACAATATGTGAGTTTTGGCTGCACAAAGAGAAATTTAAGGTGTCTGCTATGTCAGTCTTGTGTTGATAAGGCTTGTTGAAACAGGTACTAAAGGGGATTGGGCAATCATTTATCAGTCTTAAGAAAGGGTTCGATTTCTCTGAGGGAAGATCAACAGTCTAGTGTTGAGTGCTGATAAACAGTCGCTGACGCCTTTTTTAGCAAAGTTTTGAATTATGTATTCTCTTTCAGTGTGCCAGCATGGTCGTTTATCACAAGCAATTGGCTCATTACTTCATGGTAACTTGATCTGCTTCCTTAATATATACTGAACATGATCCTGCATTAGGTAAATGTGCTGGACTAGAAGACCTCTCAAATTACATCCCAGCCCTCATTTTGGTAGATTAGAGAAACCAGATCAGATGTATGATGATCATGTTTCAAGGCTTGATTGTTTCTCTTATACTGACTTACACCAAAGGAGCAAAGTGTGTTGAGTATAATCTAGTGAGTTCCTGTCTGGAAGTTCAGGATTCATCCAGATACAAGACTGGATTTCTGTGAAGCCTTTATGCTTTTCCAAGGCTACCTGTGTAACTGTGAGATTTAGAAACATAATGGGTTCTGCTCACCTTTGTTGAGCAGGAATTTTGTTTTCGACTCCAGTGGCACAGCAAGTTCACACGATATTGAAAATTTAGGATAGAAGACTCTCGTTTGCATGTTTATCTGAAACTTTTTAGGACACAGTTAATGGTGTTCATGATTGCATTTGGACAATTTTATCTATGTTGAGTACATTCATTACATGACTATTACATAGTGTTTTTGCAGATAGTATTTTTAGGGTTTTTTCCCTAATTTTTAATTCCAAATATTATTTGAAGGCGGTTACCAGTTTTATTTGCTAAAGTTAGATTTTTCAAACCACTGCAGTTTAATAAAGTCCTTGAATACTTGAGGCAGTGAAAACTAAGGTTTTCCAGGTTCTGTGAAACAGTGAGTCAACAGCCCACTGCTCTACATATAAAATCTTGTAGTCTCTCTTCTTCATGTTACTTTGATGGATTGGAAGGCTGGGGTTGAAATTAAATATTGTTAAATCAGATGTGAAATAAATCAAATAATTAATTACTTTTATATTTTTTGTCACTTGTACTGGTGTGTCAGAGTTGTGGACCAACTGAATACCTGAAAGACCATGTCTGTGCACACACTACTTCTTAGTCTTATCCTGTTGTAATGGTAGCTGACATAATGTAGCAGTTCAAGAGCTCTTTAATCATTATCTTCCTTCTACACATCGTATGCTGAGCCAACAACATAATGAAATCACATCACAGAGATGCTGCATTAGATATTACTTGCCGAAGGACTTTTTTCCCAATGATGGTGTTACTGTGCACGGTTTTGAGTGCAATATTAAGCCCATGACTTTACAAAGGTTCATTAGATCACTTTTAGGACAAATACGCTCAATATAAAGAGTTGTATGCCTTGTTGAATATCATGAAAGTGCAAATACCAACCACATAATTTCATTTTCTTGCTTTATCAAGAGATGTTAGTGTTCTGCAATGCTTATTGGATTTTTATGTGTAGGATATGCATGTATACACATTTGTATATTTACATGTATTTTTGTTTATTCATCTGTGTTTTAATAGAAGGCTAATTGCAAAGATGTATCTGTGATTTGGATGTGGATTATTTGTTATAAATCTGGGCGAACCCTTCTTGTAAGGGTTGTTTTATAGGGGGAAGAATCTTTCTGTGAAGTATCTCCTCTCTTGTGCATCAGGATACTGGATAACAACTGGTTTTTGTATGTTGTATAGAACCTCTGTTTAGCATCCCTCATGAAAACTACAACCCACTTTTAATCTGCCCGACCTTCTGGGCGTGGAGCGGTTTCTTTGGTTTCCCCAGGGATTTAGGTACACATTCTGGCAGATCTCCAGCTGCATGGGAATTTGTTGTACTGTTTGATCTTTAAAGGGCTGCTGGCACATACATGTTTGCACATGCATAGAATCGTGATGTTGTTTCCTTTTACCAACTGTAGAAAACCAGTCTATGAAAAAAACCCCAAAAAACATAAAAATCAACTTCCTTGCTATGTTTGAGCTTCTTTGGATGGCAGTAGTTTACAATCATTTTGTACAGTTCCTTAAGAGTATGCAGGTTTTGGTTTTAGTAGGATTTATGCTTCTGCCAATCTGGGACAGCCTCTACCTTTGTCCCTTTAGAGCAGCACATGTGCAACTGCCTTATGTTATCTATCACTTGCTCAATATTTAATCATGTTTCTGTGCTCTGTGTAGTTATTTTGGCTTTGTTGTTGTGTTTGAATGTGTCCCACTAAACAAAACCTTTTCCTGAAGACAAATTAGGCAACATCCTTGATATAACTACTGTTGATTGAAAAATGGTTGCCAACTTCCAGTTCCACTGACTCTCCACCTCTCCCTGGTCTGGCTGCTTACAGTCCTGTCAGTAAAGAATCCCATCTTTATTTAGTCTCACATAGTGAACAAGAACCTCACTGTTGGGACCAGCACATTATGACTTCTTGCCTCAAAATGTGCTCCTCTTGCAATTGTATTGAGTCTCTGATGTCTCTCATAGATCTCAGATTTCAAGAATAGCTAGTCAGCAAATCTGTCATCATCAGCCCTTTACTCCTGGTGAATGGGATTGTGGTAGTCAGGAAGCTGAACATGAGCCCTCAGTGTGCCCTGGCAGCAGAGAAGGTCAGCAGCATCCTGGGTCTTATTAACAGTAGCACGGCCCATTAGTAAAGGGGGAAGTAATTACCCACCTTTACTAGGCTAAATCTAGAATACTGTGTCCAGTTTTGGGTCCCCAATTCAAGAAAAACTGGAGGAAGTTCAGTGGAGGCCACCAGAGTAGTTGGAGCTGGAGCATTTGTCCTGTGAGGAGAGGCTGCGGAGTTGGGGCCTATTTTGCCTGGAGAGGAGATGCCTCCAGGCAGCAGCCCCCTAGTACCTATGGGGTGGTCCTTGGGAGGATGAAGTCAGGCTCCTTGTAATTGTGCACAGTGGGAAGTTCACAGGCAGCAGGCATGAGCTGAATCAAGGTATCTTCATGCGACCTAAAAGGAGAAAGTTTTCCTCAAGAATACAGTGAAGCTGTGGCACAGGTTGCCCAGCAGTCACCAACCTTGGAGCTTTCCAAGGCCTAACTGGATAAAGCACCAAGCACTTGGTTTTGAGCTCCTGGCTGAACCTACTTTGAAAAGGGGGAGACCTTATGAGGTGCCTTCTGACTCGAATGATTCTATGGTCCAAATCCATGACTCTGTGATCTTAAGGGAAGGACACTGCTCTGCAAGCAAGGAGATGTACCCCACTAGCAGGTACGACTCCCTAAGAGCATCCTGTCCTGACCCACAGCAATATGTGTGCCATGACCTCATGGACACGGGTTCATACGTACTTCCATTAGGCAAACAGCTATGGCCTATGGGTCAATGACTGTGTCAGGGTTCCTGAAAACGAGGAGGTCTGAATCATAAGTATACCTTTGCAACAAAGCATCCCCAGGACAGCTTTTATGTAATAAATTTTATTTTATATTTTATGTAATATGTATGTTAAGTAATACAGTTTATATAATAACAGCTTTGTGATGACTTAGTAATACCAATCAGAATTGTTGAATTGCCCAAACCATGACATTGGGTTTCGAGTATTTGCTAGGAATAGTACCAGATGGCAGGAAAATATAACCATATTTCCTAGCTGTAGGTATGCATAGGCTAATGGAATTGAAGGGAGCAAAGTCAGGGGGGAGAGAACTGCTCAGGAGGCCACCTTGAGCAGCCTCTTCCTTCACGGTGCATCCAGCCTAGTACACACAGCACAACCATCAGGTAACAGAGTCCACAACCTCGGAGTCCAAAGAGACAAGTGTTTGCATCTGAGTATGCAATTACATGCCCTCCACCACCTACTCTTTGCCAGGATAAATTACAAATCCTGTTCTTTAGTTTCTACTTGTGTGTTATATGCTTCAACCCTAGATGTCTTAGGGATTTATAACTCCTGGACTTAGATATTGGTGACTTAATAAAACAAACAAACATATGGATAAGAGGAAAGGCAGGGTAGTCCAAACTGAGCAGTAGGAGATACAAAATCCAAGCCATTATTTATGAATAATTAACTAAATGATGCTATAATGTAAAGCAATGTTATTATTAGAAATAACAGAATTGTGTTTTGGAATATATCAGCGCTTTTAAACTGCTGAACATTTTGAATTCATTTGGCATCCATAGTGTTGTGTAGCTCTTTTGTTTATACTGTGATTCTCTTCTTTCCCTTTATGAGGCTTTTTTTAAAACTCAAAACTGTGTCTCATAATATCTACAAACCTGTAAAAACATATGTAAACTAGAATTAAACTCCATGTGTTTAATGTATTCTAGGAATCTGAAAGATGGATGGAAAATTGTTACCAGATGTGCCAGTATTTCAGTATTTTCTTTAATTTTTTTATGATTCCAGAAGTGTAAGATACCACAGAATTCAAGTTCATGTTGCATAAGAAGTTGCCCAGAAGAGTGATTTCCCACCAAGCTCTCTTTAAGTAGTGACTGGTTCATTCCCTGGGTTGGGAGGGTCATTTTGCAGCTTTCAAAACCACAAAAAAACTTATCTTGTGCAAAAGAGAATCCATTGTTGTGCCTCCTATTCCCTTGTCTGTCATTTAGAAAACACAGGTGTTGTGAAATTGTGTAATTGGAGAGGAGATGGTGATAAAAGAAGCCACAGGAAGGTGTTGGTAGCTGTCGATGCCATGATGGCTGGGGGCAGTGGGAGCCCCAAGGCAGCAGGGCAAGGCGGGCCTGGCAGCCTGTCCTGTCCCATAATCACAGCCAAAAGCTCCCAGGGCTGGGACCCAGTCACTGCCTTCAGCACCAGAAGCCTCTGCCCGTGGGCACTAAAGGAAGGGACCATCTGTGCTGTGCTGGCCCTGGGAGGGGTAGCTGAGCCATGCATGGTAGACTGTAAAACCTCAGCACTTGCTGAAATAATTTTTAATTTTATATGCTGTGGAAGTCAATTTTTCAAATCTTTTCCATCAGCAGATCCCTCAAAATTTTCCATCAGTGATGTAGGTCTCTGCTTATAGGCCAGATGATGACAAGCTCATCACTTATGTGTGTTTGAGAAGTGATCATTAGATGTCCGAGTGGCATTGTTGAAATACACCATCATGCACATATCTTGGAAAACACTCTGAAGAGGAGTTATTTTCAATATATCACTTGTTTAAAGACCACAATTTTACCTTTTTTCCTTTTGATGTATTGATTCTCTGCTTGATATAAGAGGAGATTCCCCAGGCCTGCAGGACCACTGAGTTGTTAGGACGTCAGCACATGGGTACAGCTGTGGCTCTTCCATACATGTGCCTGCCCCAGCTGAGTTTGCTTGCAGGAAAAGGACAGGTTTTCCAATATTTATGTTCTTCATTCAAGTCCTTATGTTGTCATTAGATGGTTGTCAGGTTTTCCGTGTGGGAACATGGAACAGGACAGCTAGTGTATTCTTCCATAATAGGCATCTAACTTCACATGAAATACTCAAGCAATCACAGAACCATATATTTCGATATACTGCAACCTAAACCATTATTACTGCCTGATATATAGCTGATTTAAACATTAATTTGTCTGGGAAAGAAGCTTTTCAGCCTCTACATTTTTAAAGGCTTTTGTAGAAGTCAACACAAATATAAAATTGAGTTACTGTGAGCAGACTTTGTATGAATAAATCAATATTGCTTATCCTGAAATTATGTATATAAATATGACACCACTAACACTACTGGGGCTCTATTCTTTGCTCTATTCTCCAGCCGTAGGGTGAATCACAGCCCACATGTGCCTCAGTCTCCCAGCATTTACAACAGAGATAATAAATCATGTGATTCACGAAGTCAATGAAAAATTAAAATTCGCTATTTTCTGTGCAGGAATGTGAAGTGTAGTGAATTTGTTGCTACTAATACAAAACTAAAACCTACAGAGCCATTTTGATGCCAACAGTTCAAATATAAACAATTCACAACAGTTTGTATCTTTGAATGTATATGACTGTGTGACACAATATGGTGCTATCTGGGCAAAGATAATTTAAGTACAGGAAAAGAATAGTCTGTTAGCATAAGAAGCAATTTAAGTTGAAGTAACTATCTCCTAGCAGTTATGCAACTACATTTCTTGGGGTTTGCTTTCTCTCCTGACTCTGAAGTTTGTGTAGACATGCTTTATATTTTTCTCTTGTAGTAATTCCAAAATTTTATTCTTGGGATACCTCCACAGTGCAAGGCTGGAGAGGACTAGGGAGTCCAATGAAGATCCAGCTGTCTGCTCTGATTAATGGTTAGCTCACTAACCGTTCTTCTGCTTTGTTTTTTTCTCCAAAGTCTCCTCAAGATAATAACTAGGCTTTGTTTTGGGAATAGTCCATTCTGGAGGCAGTGCACACCATTTTTGGCTTTCACCGTCCTTCAGCACTCTTCCAGCATGGGTGTTTGGATTTGTGAACATGTGCAACACACAGTGCTCACTTCCATGCTCTGAACATGCCATGTTGCTGGGTTTCAATGCAGTCTCCAGATTGCTTCAGATACTTTGAAGTAAAGTGTATTCAGTCCAAATAATGTGTTAGGTGTGCAGGGCCAGATGAGGAGGTCGAACACCCGTCCAGCACATGCTGTGCGGTGTGGATGTGACCAGTTTGAAATAAGGGGAGGTATTTCTAAGCTGTGTGGATGTAAGTCAGAAGGTACCATTTATATTCAGCAGTACAGACCTTGGTCACTGTGAGTGCTTTTGCCCTCAGATGTTTGGCTCTGCTCTGCCACTGCAGAATGGTTGTCTTTCTTCTGTGTAGCCAAACTTTTGCTTTGGCTCATTTTTCTTTCTCTTGTTTTTCTCAATTACTTTTCTTTCCTTACTCTTACTTTTCTTAACTGTTTATTCCTTTTTTTCCCCTCTTCCTCCTGATATTCTCATGTTTCCTCTCTACTCTGACAGAGCTGACCAGTACAAACTTGATGCTGCATTGGATCCCCTGGATGGAGATTAAAATGCAGGAACACAGAGTAAAAAGCACATCTCACATGTGCTGCTCGAATCAACATCCATGTGTACCCATCTGGTGTCTGTATTCTCATTTCCAGCTCTGCTAGAAGACATTATTAACACCACGAGGGAAAGCAGATGGCTTTCAAGGAGGTTTTAGCTATTAAGAAAAAACTGCAAAACAAAAAAAACCCAAAAAACAACAACAACAAAACAAAACAAAACAAAAAACAACCCAACAGAAGAATTTTTAAACTTGGGAGTAAGATGGAGTCAATTAATGCCATTTTTCCTATTCCCTCACTCCTGCTGTTCCCTCCCAACTATTACAATTTCTTTCAAATGTAATTGACAGAAACTTTCTGATTATTCCATGTCCTTCTTCTTTGTATAAGGACAATCAAGTTCCCTTTTCTAGGGCAGAAATGCTTAGTACTTGTATCAATCTTGCACTTAAAAAGCTCTAACAGACTTATCCTCTTCCACTTCTGCCTTTTACTAAAAGTGCCCCGAAAAGGACAGAATTACACAATAGCAAATGGCAGTACTGTTTTTACATAAGGTTCAGTGCACTCTTGCATTCATGTTCACTGATCATAACGTGAGCATGTTACTCAGTACTTTGCTTTTCTGAGCAGACATGAACATTAAACTCCTGAGGATTTCATGGCCTTGAGGTTAGCAGCTTCTTGGGAGCAGAACAAAGCAGGGTATTAAAATAAATTTACAAGAATGCTGTCTTTATGGTCATGATTTAAACTTAACCACGAATCACAAAATAATTATCTGAATACTTTGTTTTCTCCATAAGGTAATTAAAACATATCCTTTGTATGCATAGAAAAAGGAAATGTATGGAAGAGTTCCTAAGCATTCCATAGGCCGATACCCTCAGAAAGATGAGATGCAAAGTCATAGACTGTGCACGCAAAACCTGAGGCATGCTTCATGAATCTTTTGTCCCACTTGCACTTGTCCACTGGAAGCTCTTAGCTCCCATGTGTGCAAGTTAGGTGGATATGGAAAAGCTTGGAGATAGGGATACTGAAACTGAAATGAATCTTGCTAGACTTCAGTCACCTAAAAGGTGTCTTAAGTTTAAGACAAGTGTCTAGGCTGCTTTGATAATTAATGACTTGAAACAGGTACTTCTGGAGGGCAATCTTATCCAAAGGGTAGTTGGCTAAGAGAGGTCAATAAATTAACTATGTATGTAGAGAACAGTTAAATGTTAGCTGGAGGTATGTGAAACGAAAGACTCTTTGTCATCAGCTCTTCTGCATGTGAACAACTTTGTCAACCTGTGGTCTAACACATCCCTATTTTGTTCCCATTGTCTGCACACGATGTTTGGACAATGGTATATATAGATATATCTGAAGATTTATGTGTCATATGCATCATGCTAACAACCTTAAGCAACATATGCACTTTCAAAGTCCTAGAATTTCTGAAATAATTATGTGTTTTACCCCAATGATGGATAACTTCTTCAACTGCAGACCTGCCGGGGCTCAAGAACATGATTGCGAGTGGTATTGTCAGTTAAGATCATTCTTCTGGGGGTTCTGATTCTGTGTTCTGCAGCCTCAAGGCAGGATAAAACTTGATACTGCCTTCTGAGGAAAAAGCAGACACCAGCAATTTGGGGTGGGGTTGGATTTCTGAAATATTTTGTTTGCAAAGGTACAGATATATACCTGTTGGAATTATAAAACACATAAAATATATATTTACAAGTCTGCGCAATGGGAAAATTTTATTGTGGTAATGGACTGTGCTATTTTAGGCTTATTTTTATAATAACATTGCCTTACATGAATTAGCATAGTGCAAATGCAACTGTGTTACTATGACAAAAGCTTTGTATCTCTGCAAGATAATATTCTACTTATGAACATATTCCATATCCACTATCTATCCTAATACTAGCAAGAAACCACTGCTCAGACTGTGTATGAGTGGTAGTGCAAGTAAATAAATTCAAAATATGGTAGAAATGCAGACTCTTATAGGATAACTTGTAAAATTAATAGGAATTTAGCAGTAAAATGTGACTGCAGAGCTGTTTGCCAGTTCACAAGCCTAAACCTTTGTGTTAGTACATGGGATTGCTAATAGGGTAAGTGTAAACCAGGCCAGTGCTTTTAAATTAAATTAAACCTGTATGAATGGTCCTCAGAACAAAATAAATTTACACCAGTCACACTCAGAGTGATTGCTCTTAGATGCTGAAAAAATAAGCATTGTTCAGTGCTTTGTTTAACATGTTTGCTTTTTCCTCACAGTACAGTGCTGTGGATACAAATCCTTTATCTGTGTATATTATGCAACCCATCTGGAACAAAATTATTAAGGTAAGAATTTTACTTAATAAAAACTTCACATGTTAATATAAGAATTTGTTTTAAATACATCATGTATTTTCATTTAAAAATATTGATTAATAAAACTGAAATTAGGGCATCTGATAAAAGAAAACAAATGTTGCAAGATGAATACCTGTTTATCATGGCTAGGCTTCATGAACGAAGATTTGGGAAGGGCTCTACTCACGTGTTTACATGAGTATGTTATTTTGAGATTTTATTTTTTTTTAGAAAAAAAAGGTTTACTTATTTTTTTCTGATTGCTATAGAAAAGGCATCCATTTCTTTTTTACATCTTTCATTATTACATCTTTCATTAAACAGCTTTGCAGGCATGGAGGGGTTTATTTACTACAAATTATTTTTGTGCAGCATATGCTGCCTAACAACAGCATGGCTTTATCTCTGTGCCGTGCATATGATTTTATGCAAGTGCTGTCTCATTTTCTCCCAAGGGTACTTGCTCGAGGGAGCAAGGCATTTCTTTAAGAAGCTGAAAATGAGAGCAGTTACCATGATAACCATAACGATTGGAAGATGCCATCTCTTGAATGTGTTATGATCTGCAGTTTCTAAAAATAAACTGCTCACAATTAGTTGTGCTGTTGTTGGCAAAAAAAAAAAAAGCTCTTTATCTCAAATAAATATAGTAACTTTATTGATCTCCAAGAAAGGAATGATTTCGGCATCTGCCTTGTTACAGGAAATATTTAGATTGGAGCAGACTTGAAAATAAAGCTTTGTACTAACAAAAATGGATGTATGTGGTCAGAGTGCTGTTGGATCTGCCATCTCTGGATTCTGTAATAAAGGTGTTTCTTATTCTTAATACAGCAGGAAAATCATAGTCTCTCATTTGTAATCTCAAGATAATTTAATGAAAAGTGTTTATATGTCCTAACTTAAGAATTAAAAACTAACCCAAACATGTATGAGTAAAAAGCAATTCAAAGATGTGACACTGAATTCAGTAATTCAGTTCAGAGACTCTGTTTTCATTCCCATCATACTATTGAGGAAAACAATGAGGCAGAAAAGCCCCTCCAGCACTCTGCAGTCTGGCACAGGAGATGAGCAGAGGCTTTACTGTGCACTTGCACTTTGGTTTAGGAAATCCATGGGTATTCATCTGCTCTCAGATTGAAGGGGGTGTATTGCAATGCAAAACTTCCTTTGGAGATAAGTTCTTCTAACGGTTACAGCATTCTACGAGAGGAAAAACAGCATTCTTGAATGTCCCCATGTAGTATAAGGTGATAAAACCCATAAAAAATGTGACCTTTAGATTTTTTTAAACCTCATTGAGTTTTAGATGAGCATGATTTAGTTCTCTCCTCTCTGAAGGAGAACCCAACCAGAGCGATGGACTGAAAACCTGTTTCAAAAGTTGGGAGATCTGAGTATGGAACCAAAGACTGGGGTGGGTGCTGTCTGTACTTTGCCTTTTGGTTTGAATACTGAAGATACAACACTGAATGTTCTACCTTGCCTTCTGGTGCAATAGTGTTACAGAATAATTCTCAGTGATGTGTTGCAAGGATTTAAAGGGAAACTATATTGCTTTCAGCTTTTGTAGAAGTAGTCATTCTAATGTTAGAAGATAGTGCTATGTAGAATCGGAGTCCTGCAGAGGAACTGGCAATGCACAGCAGCAGAAGAAAAGAGTATGTGATGGAGATTGCTCTTAGAGATAAAAATGAGAACTGGGAGAGCACCAAAATTGTTGCTATAATGTTTTTATTCCTGGCTAGATACTGAAACCAAATGTGGCAGTAACTGTTACTCCAAACTCAGTTCAAGAAAATTCTGCTCGTCTGAGCACCAAAATACTATTTTCTCTTGAAGTGCAAGTACACCAGTGTTATCTTAATAAATTATATCTTAGTTTTAGGAGAAGTTTTGAATACTTTTTTTTTTTTTTTTGGTAGCTTGTACCTATTGTAAGCATTATAGCTGATCTATGACCGTGTCCTAGACTATAATATCCCGTGATGTAGAAAACAAACTCATGTTCATGGCAGTTTTTCCATGTTGTATGAAACTATAGTAACAACTGTATGAATCATAGAACCATAGAATCATTTAGGTTGAAAATTACCTTTAAGATCATCTAGTCCAACTGTTTACCCAACACTGCCAATTCCACCACTAAACCATGTCCCCAAGTGCCATATCTGCATGTATTTTAAATATCTTCAGGGATGGTGAGTTCACCACTTCCCTGGTCATCCTGTTCCAATGCTCAACAACCTTTTTGGTGAAGAAATTTTACCTAATGTCCAACATTACCTCCCCTCGTGTGACTTGAGGCTGTTTCATCGTGTCCTATCACTTGTTACCTGGGAGAGGAGACCGACCCCCACCTGGCTACAACTTCCTTTCAGGCAGTTGTAGAGAGTGATAATGTCCCCCTTTGAGCTGCCTTTTCTCCAGATGGAACAACCCCAGCCCACTCAGCTGCTTTCCATAGGACTTATGCTCCAGAGTCTTCACCAACTCCATTGCCCTTCTCTGGACAGGCTCCAGCACCTCAATGCCCTTCTTGTACTGAGGAGCACAGAACTGAACACAGGATTCAAGGTGCAGCCTCACCAGTGCCGAGTACAGACCACTGCTCTGGTTCTGCTGGCTACACTACTGCTGATACAAGCCAGGATATGACACTAGGATAAGACTCTATGTGTTATTTAAAACTATGCTGATTATGCAACTATAGGCATTTCATCTTCATTTAATTCAATGCTCCATGCATTTGCCTTTAATTGGGATTTGTATTTTATAATGAAGCACAATCTTGTGCTCTCCAATAAATAATGAGTAGTATTATTTAGCTATTACGCAAACTGAATATTCCTCCTGTATTTGTGTTCATAAGAAATCACATCTGTTCAGGACAATGAGAGGAAAAGGAGGAAATCCCAGTGGGATACATCGGTGTATGCCAGCTTCACTGAAATCAATTTAACTCCCCTCTGTTGCCTTTATGAACTTTGATTTTATCACTAGAATTGGCCAAGAGTAGAATTTTAGTGGTCTCAAGTGACTTAGTGAAGTTTGAACAGAACTTTATATAAATGTACTTTACCATTTATAATCCAAATAGTTGATATATTAAAGGATTTGCTGTTTGTATTAGGGCTTTTCGAATGAGTGGCTGTAGACCTGGTGGAACAGAAATCATTTAGTGTTTTGTGGAACTAAAAGTTTTTTAAAAGGTTTAAGCGTACAAAAGTTTTGCCGGAGAACAGATGTGATTCTCCCTATGGTACCTTCAGTTGTATTAATCATGTAACACATTGGTATATTAGAATTCTACTGTCTGTTAATTAGATAATAAAGTTTGCAATGTATCCTTCCATAAATTCAGACTCTATTTCTCCAAGGTGTGTAAGAAGTTAATCTTGAACACTCTGTGATTTTTTAAATTATGAAATAAGGTGATGGTAGTGTAAGGCCAACCAAAAGGATAAGGGGCGTTAAATGTAACAAAAGGGATTTTGCAGTTGGAATACTTTCCAAATACCTAGACAGATTAGGTTCGGTAGGGATCAAAAGAACATGCTTAGGGGTTTAGCTGCAGGAGAGTCTGTTTTCCTGAGGACAGAACTCCTGTAACTGTTTTTCATGGTGTGTCTGTTAGCCAGAGGGATTGCAAGTATAACAACATCCTTTGAAGGTTTTCTTCTTAGAATACATGCTGTTAGCAAGAAAGTGGGTTAAAATAACTTCTTCATGTTTGCACTGTGTAAGCTTGAATTATTTTCTGTAATAATTTAATAATGACATTGTGACTGTTTAGAATAATGAGCCTAATTAGAAAGCAGATGATTGTGGTGCCCCACTTGATTTAACAGTCAACAATTCTTATGAATGGTGCAGGAGAAGTCAGTCATTTTAAAACAATACATTGGATGGTGTCTGTATGTCCACGTAAACGGTTCATCCATGGTGTCTTAACACACTATTTTGGTCCACAGTTCAGACTAAAAGAGACAAATCTAGAATTTTTTTAGTGTTTGTCGTTCATGTTTCATATAATTATGGTCACAGACATCAGATAAATTCCCCAGCAGGAGATTCATTTTCTGCATCCTCAGGTAGCAAAATGGGGAGAACATGCTGCTGTTGCTGCATGCTGAGCATGCAGTCAATATAAGAAAAGGGGACTGTGCAGTGAAGGGTTCTACCCTAGGTGTTCTCCAAAAGGAACTTCAGGGGACATTTGCTGTCCCTTTTCTTAGAGGTTTAGATTTGGGCTTTTAAACACTCAGGATTATAGAAATGTTAAATTTTTTTTTAGTGTAGTTGCATGCATTCCGTGATGTATTTTAAATACTATGAGAGCTGACATACAGTGTTTTAAAATTAGTGATAAAATCCTGGTGATAAAGAAAGAAACTTTCAGATATGATAGTTACTACTAATGCTATTACAGAAAACATCTAAAAAACATAACAGAAAAGTATTCAGGAATTTTAATCTGATTTTTTGAAAGTTTACACTTTAGACTGTACACTATCAGTTGCACAATTCCTCTTGAGTATTATAAATTGTTCTACAGTAGGAAAAGAGGATCTAGTCAGAATAATTAATCATTCAAGCATTCAAATTTTAAAAGTAAATTTTTCATGTAGTAATAGGATAGAGGAAATGTAAAGGTGTATACAAATTCATATGTATTCATCTGTCTGTCCATCTAGCTAGTCCAGAGAAACTAACAAATCATTTTATTTCAAAACTGTTATTAGTATCTGAAATTATTTGACTTCCTATTCTTTAGTATTGTCATCATAATTTGTACTGTAAAAGTACTTTAGATATATTTTCAGTCCTTAGGCACTCCAAAGAATTTGATTATAAGCCTCCAATATTTTTGTATTTTGAATATATTGATAGTGTGAGTGATGCTATTTGATACTTAGTGTTTCTGCAAGTATGTTCTGTCTAAAAATCATGTAGAAAGCTGTGTGTGCTATTTCAAAAAAATATGCTGGAGAAACTGTGTTACTTGGAAAGAGTGTTACCAAACGAGATCCCTGTTGTAGTGTAAGGAGCACCTTAAAGCTGCAGGGTGTGAATAGCTGAGGGTGGTTACTGGGATAAAGAATTAGAGGTTTAGGTGAAGACAGAATCCTTTTCAGCACCCTACAAAGTAAAATCAATTAATGGAGTGTTTATAATTTATAAGTAAAGAAGGAGACCCTAGCAGTACATTACTATCTAGAGAAGTAGGGAGCTGCTTGTAATGGAGAGATCTTCTGAATCTAAAAGTGTAATGCACTTGGGGTATGATTTTGTGGATGTTTTGAGTTAGAAATTATTGACATATTTTAGAAAAGGAAATTTCCTTTTTATAGTGTGGGAATAGAATGCTTAAAAAACCCTACCACGTGGATGCTGAATTACCACACTGGGGTGCTGCAGTCTTCTTTCAGTTCTGATTCAGATGATTGCAGGAAGTTTTCCTTGATGATTGGATAAATAAGGATAACGTACAACATAGGGAATACACTGTTTTAAAATGTCATTTTTACTGCAGTCACAAAGGTCAGGCAAAAGGATTGAATTTGAAAATAAATTTCAGAAATAAAAATGGTATTTTAATTTGAAAATGGTGAAATATGCACAAATCTGAACATTGCTGATGCCATATAAAGGCTTCTTTCCTGATATAAAATATTTAATTAAAATAGGATGTACAATTTTTCTGAAATTTTTTTCTTTCTTTTTTAACAGATAGTGCCTCTGTGGATTGCTCCCAACCTGTTAACATTCTCTGGATTTGTCATGATTTTATTTAATTATTTTCTAATATCTTTTTATGACTGGGACTACACTGCCTCAGGTAAAAATCCTCATGTTGTAATTTTTTAGAATTAGTGAGCTGCTTGTACTTCTGAATGTTATAGGGAGGGATCAGACACTTGAATCTTCCACTCATTCCCTTCATGACACTCCATGAGCACAATAGGAGGATCTGACCTCACATATGGCCTTAAAAATTAAGAACATTTAATTGAAAAATATTATTTAATTTTATCCCTAAAATAGGTTTCAGCATATGCTGCTTGCAGCCTATGATAATATCTCATTTTATTTAAAGTTTATTCCAGGATTTAAATGCACAGACAAAAACACCCAAATGTTCTTCATAAAGTTTTCATTGGTTTCACATTTCCTAATACCTAAATTGATACCTCAACAAGTTATTTTCTCTTTCATTACTATACACACACCCCCAATTCAAAACTGCTTCTAGACAAAGAAGACATAGTTTCTAAATAAATGTTGCTTCAAATTGCGACTCTCTGAGTCTGAGTCCGTATTTGCTCTTCGTGGTAGACCAAGTCAGAAGCTTTTTGGCTGATTGCTCCTGAGTGTAGGGCATGTTTAGTTCTGGGCTTCTCAGACCAGTTGTTGGAGCCTACAAAAAGTAGTAAGCATCTTCTGTAAGGTGTTTAATATATAAAACATCTATATATATATAAATATATGAAAAGCTTTAGTTTTCTTTAGACAATTTAGTGAAGGCAACAGTTTTATTTCCTGAAACAGCTATGTTTTGCAGTCTTTTTTTTTTTTTATGCCTGTGTTTAGATTCAAGAGGTACCCTTTGGTGTGGGCTGTTTGTACATTTATGGTAATAATTCTAGAGGCAGAGATACTTGTTAGCAGTTTTAGTTCAAAAGTAATCCTGTATGAGCATTATGTTTTCAGGGCCAGCTTGTTATATATTGTGTGGCCTCATTCTTAAACACTTGGGTTTTTTTTAATCAATGCAGCTAATATTAAGTTCTGTAAAAGAGCATCCAGAACAAATCTTTTTAATGGGATGATGTTATCTTGACAAATTCTCAGTAGATGTACATGGAACTTGAAGATATTTGAAATGGTGATTAAGTCTGTTGGAGTTGAGGCCTATATGTGTAGTTTGCAAGCCTCTTCTCGATTTCACATGAGAACAGTGCCCATCATTTCTCAATTTATTGAAAACATTCATGCAACCTAACAAGCCTTTTGAGTATCATATATCAATCCCATACCTAGGATCAGAAATAAAAGACTTAATTTCCTGGACAGCTGGTTTTCATTCTACAGTTTGCAGATTTGCAGCTAGGAGTCAGGAATTGCCATCTTTTCTTTCAGAATGGCAAAATGAGGCATTGAGAAAGGTAGTCAAGGCACTGCTTTAGGTGCTGGCAACTCCTGGCATCATTCAGGCAAGGAAACCCCTCTATATGCATGAATTCCCTGTGTTAGGTGCCAAATGCCAGAAATCTGAGAGGCATTTACAGTTGTTTAGTGCTAGTGTAGTACTTATTGGATGATGTTTGAGTTAAATAGAACAGTCTTTGGAAAAAGGATTGATTTCTTTAAAAGAGCAACAATAACCTTGGGTTAATGCTATCAGCAGAGCAAGAACAGAACCCTGGGCTCTGTCCAATTCAACTTTCTTTTCCTTTTTCTCAAGGAAAAAAAAAGGTGCTAATATTTGTCCTAGCCTGAGGACAACAACTTCCTGTTCAGATCTGTACGGTAAAAGTACTACATAAACCCCAGGCTGGCACTAATAATCTTGCTTGAAAAATACCTTTTTTTTGCTTCTAGATATTACATAAACATCAACTAATTTGTTGACAGATAGTCTTCCTGTGACCTGTAAAAATTTTTATCTTGTTACTGTCATTGTTTTGTGCAATAATAGAGTAATTTCAGGACCAAAAACCCTTATCTTCTGTCCTCTACAGTGTAAACACATTTAAGCCTGCTCAATACGTCTTCAGTAGAGCTCAGTGATGCCTGAAGGTCAAAACCGAGTATTTCAATCTGTTTGATGCAGTAGGTTAGTCAGTGGCAACTTGTTTTTATACATATGCATATGTTGGTGGATTTCTTTGAGGTTAACCACTGTTACACTGACTTACTACCCCATTTCTTTCAGGTAGCAGTCCTGGACTTGTTCCCACCTGGGTGTGGCTCTTCAGTGCTTTTACCACTTTTTGTGCTTATGCTTTAGGTAAAGTACAGTGAAATAATTTACACATTTTATGTCTTTGTATAGTTTTATCTTCAAATTCACTAGTGTGGATTCTGAGATGAAGAGGCACTGTGGATAAATTACTGATCTCTTTCCAAAACAGTTCTCTTAGATTAAAAAAAACAACAACCAAACACACATACACACAAAATTTATAAGACTGAAGAAAACCCCGAACAGCGTATGACGTTATATATTAGAGGCTGATGATGAGGCTCTTACTCCTCTGTAAAGTTCAAATTATTTTAGAGGAACAGTGGAAATCATTATGTAGCAGCACTCAAAGAAGCATAGAATGGTTGGGATTGGAAGGGACCTTAAAGACCATCTATTTCCTTTCCCTCTGCCATGGGTAGGGACACCTTCCACCAGACCAGGTTGCTCAAAGCCCCATCCAACCTGGCTGTGAACACTTCCAGGCATGGGACATCCACAACTGCTCTGGGCAATCTGATCCAGTGTTTAACCACCTTCACCGTAAAGAATTTCTTCATAATGTTTCATCTAAACATTATTTAATCTAATCTCTTTCTGTTTGAACCCATTTGCCTTTGTCCTGTTGTCTATGCCCATGTAAAAAAATCCCACTCCAGCTGTCTTGTAGGACCCCCTTTAGGCACTGGAAGGCAGTTCTGAGGTCTCCCTGGAAGCTTTCTCTTCCCAAGGCTGTACAACCCCAAGTCTCTCAACCTGTCTTCATAGGAGTCATTGCTCTCTGATTTCATAAAAATCTTTGTTCCTTGATGTTGACATTCTGAGAAACTTCTCAATGCCAGCGTTACCAGAGGGTGCTTTCAAGGACAAATGACAAAAAAAGGGCAAAGCAGAGAAAAAGGAAGCTGTTAGATACTTCAGTGCTTATGGTGTATGTCAGGAGAAATGGTGATGATATGTGTGATGACAGGGCTGAGCTTCTTATGGAGATGAAGTATGATTTTTTTCTTTCCTCTTGCTGTTTTTCTCCTGTAACACCTACACCTCAATTTCGTATTCCATTTTTACTATTTTGTACCATGCCATGACTGTATTTTTAGCTATATTGCACCTTGCTGTGCAGTGGTGTGAAGACATAAACCTGAACTGATGCAGATCTGGGAGTGAGATCCACAATAGCATGGTGTTTTTGCTTTCTCTTCCAAACCTATCTCATTCTGAACTAGTCTCTCCGCAATGTGGTGCAACAGAGTTAATTTCTGGGGGGCTCCAAGGTAGTATATTTATGTGGACTGCACAGTGCCGTGTAAAAGGGGTCCAGGAAGGCTGGGCATACCTTAAGAAGGAAATCTTAAAGATACAGCAGCAGACCATCCCTGTGTGCTGAAAGATGAGCTGTCGGGTAAGAAGACTGGCCTGGCTGGATAGGGAGCTTTTTCTGGAACTCAGAAAAAAAAAAAAGAGTTTATGACCTTGGGAAGAAGGGGCAGGCAAGTCAGGAAGAGTACAAGGCTGTCATTAGGTCATTTAGAGAGATTAGAAGGATGAAAGCTCAGCTAGAACTCAATGTGGCCACGGCTGTGAGAGATAATACAAAATGTTTTTATAAATACTTTAATAACAAAAAGAGGGCCAAGGAAAATCTCCATCCTTCATTGGATGTGAAGGGAAGTACTGTAACAAGGGTAAGGAAAAGGCTGAGGTACTTGGTGCCTCAGTCTTTAACAGAAAGACTGGTTATCCTCAGGGCAGCCATTCCCCAGAGCTGGTAGACAGGGATGGGGAGCAGAATAGACCCCCTGCAATCCAGGGGAAGTAGTTAGTGAGGTGCTGTGCCACTTAGACACTCAGAAGTCTATGGGTTCAGATGGGATCCACCTGAGGGTGCTGAGGGAGCCAGTGGATGAGCTCACCAAGCCACTCTCCGTCATTTATCATGCTTAATCAGGAAGGTCCTGGAAGACTGGAGGTGAGCCAATGTGGTGGCCATCTGCAAGGAGTGTCAGAAGGAGGATCTGGCAAACTACAGGTCTGTCAGTCTGTCCTCAGAGCCAGGGAAGGTCATGGAGCAGATCATCTTAGTGCCATCTCTTAACACGTACAGGACAACCAGGGGCTCAGGCCCAGCCACCATAGCTTTAGGAAGGGTAAGTCCTACTTGACCAAACTGATCTCTTTTTGTGACCAGATGACCAGCCTAGTGGATTAGGGAAAGGCTGAGGATGTTGTCTACCTGGAATTCAGTAAAGCCTTTGATACTGGCTCCCACAACATTTTTCTGGAGAAGTTGGCACCCTGTGGCTTGGACAGGTGCACTCTTCATTGGGTTAAAAACTGTCCAGATGGCTGAACCCAGAGAGTGATGGTGAATAGAGTTACATCCAGTTGGCAGCCAGTCAGCAGTGGTGTTCCTCAGGGATCAGTACTGGGGCCAGTCTTGTTTAATATCTTTATCCAGAATCTGGATGAAGGGATCAAGTTCAACCTCAGTCAGTTTGCAGATGACATCAAGTTGGGTGGGAGTGTTGATCTGCTGGAGGGCAGATCCTACCCTCTGCACAGGGATCTGGACAGTCTGGATCAATGGGCTGAGGGCCCATTGATGGGTATGAGGTTTAACAAGGCCGAGTGCTGGGTCCTGCACTTGGGTCACAACAACCCACACAGCACTACAGGCCTGGGGAAAAGTGGCTGGAAAGCTGTTTAGTGAAAAAGGACCTTGGGGTGCTGGTTGACAGCAGCTGAACATGAGCCAGCAGTGTGCCCAGGTGGCCGAGAAGGCCAATGGCATCCTGACTTGTATCAGCAATAGTGTGGCCAGCAGGACCAGGGAAGTGATTTTCTCCCTGTACTCAGCACTGGTGAGGCCGCACCTCTGAGTACTGCATCTGGCTCTGGGCCCCTCACTACAAGACATTGAGGTGCTGCAGTGAGTCCAGAGAAGGGCAACAGAGCTGGAGCACAAGTCCTATGAGGAGTGGCTGAGGGAGCTGTGGGATTGTTTAGTCTGGAGAAGAGGAGGCTCAGGCTCTACAACTACCTGAAAGGAGTTTGTAGCCAGGTGGGGGTCAGCCTCTTCTCCCAGGCAACCAGTGACAGGAAAAGAGGAAATCATCTCAAGCTGCACCAGAGGAGGTTCAGGTTGGACACGAGGAAGAAATTTTTCCCTGAAAGGATTGTTAAGCATTGGAATGGGTTGCCCAGGGAAGTGGTGGAGTAACTATCCCTGGAAGTGTTCAAGAAATTCCTGGATGCAGCATATAGTGCTGTGGTTTGGTTGACCTCGTAGTGTTTGGTCAAAAGTTGACTTGATCCTGGAATTCTTTTCCAACCTTAATGATTCTATGCTGTGATTCTAAATGTACATTCTCCTTGGAGCTGTTTCTTGTAAGGCCATTGCAGAGTATAGCCATATCTTTGTGTGCCATACTTGAGACACTGAGGCTACAAACGGATGTGTTATAGATTAGTATGCTGCAGTGCTGTGCAAAGGTGCTGACCAATTTTGGAATCAGACACATGCGTATAGAGTCACCTTGATTGATCTGGGGGTATCCCCTTGTGGAGAAATCTCCCTCTGCATTGTACATGCCTTGGCATTTCTATTAAATTGGTGAGATCATGCCAAAATTATTTTTTTCTGGAATTTCTTTGTATTTGTACCATAAAAAGCAATGGGACAACTGTCCCTTGAAGCTGACTACCAGTCAGATTTCCCTAGCTCTCTATAATAATTATCAGAAGCAGCAGTTTCTTTGTGAAAACGATTTTTGTGTAATTGTATAGAATTTAATGAAATGGCTATTGTTTCATGAATAGGAATTACATATTGGAGTTGTTACTGTATGACACCCCAGAAAGCTCATTGGAAGTTCAGCTTCCAAGACTCTTAATGTAGATGGTATTTGCCAGTGACGCCTCTAGTTCCTAATACTTGGAAGGCAAGGAATATGATGTTGACAGTCAAAGCTATAATGAACTAATGTATATGTAGATTTTTATGTCTGCTGTCCAAGCCACTACATGAAATATTTAGTCTCAGATTTAATTCTTCATGGCCAAAGTTTTCCCTTTGGAAGACTGTAAAGAGCCATAATAACTAACCAAATATGCAGCTGTAATCTCTCTCAGCGTCTTTTTAATGACACAGTTTCTCTCTCCAAATGCTGTTCTTCCCCCCCGCCCCCTTTTTTAAGGTGGTTTGGAATCTTTCCCTTTCCATAAAATGGACTGCTATTTGCTGTTATTTTAAATTCCACTCTTTAAAAGTTATATAAAATTTAATAAAACTGAATATTTATGAACCTTTATGAGACAAAATCATAATACAAGAATTCTAAAGCAATGGAAGTGTGGGACAGTGTATGTCCGCTATTGAATACACACCAGTGTTGGCATGAACAATTTTAAACTGAAACTTAAAATATTCTCAATCTCTTAAAAAGGTAATGAAACTATGTGGAAAATCTGGTTAAAGATTTTTGAAAATCTGATTTTATCTGTGTGTCATATAGTTCCTGTGTTTTTCTCCATGCCCATTATAATTAGAAATACTCTATTTTATGACACCATTGTAAGCCTCTTTTTAATAAAACTAAAGTTCTTGCAAAATGAAAACCACTTCTTCTCTGTGATGTACATATTTTACTATCTAATGTCACTTTTGTGACAACTTAAAATAATTTATGAACAGAAAAATCTTCTAACGTTCTCATTTTTAAAAGTATTACCTGTGTAACTGAATTCTCTCTTATTTTGGATAGGTATTCTTGAAGTATAAAAGACCATAAACTGTTTAGGGTTGATAATATACTTATTTGCTAATTAAATTTCAGAAATGTTCTTTACTGGATGGAAGAATTTCTACAGTTATAGTAACACCATTCAATTAACCTCAAGCTTATATATAGTTTTCTTTCTGCACATTTCAGTAAGATGTTGAAAATTCAGTGGTAATGTTAATAGAGAAAGAAAGTGTCTCTAGAAAGGGGCAAGCTATATTTGAAATCCTCTTTGAGATATTTAATTTTAGAGTTGTGAGAACTGTCTCAAGAGATTTGTATTTGAGTGGAGGATATCTCACAGCTGTTTAGGTATTACAATAGAGAGACAGTCTAAAAACTGTACAAAATGAAATCCCATGTTTTCCCAGTTTAGGTCCCTAAAGTGTATTTACATTAAACAAAACTCAGAGTAATGACAAATAATCTGGCGAAGTAAGTAGCATATGATCTATAGCAGCTGTGGAGTCTTTGGTCTCACTCTGCTGAGTCGTATCTCTAGTCAGTTTTGCGTTATTAATGCTATCAATAGCTAATAACTGCTTTACCTTCCAAGTAACATTAAAAAGAAAAAAACTCTCCATTTTATTTTGAGATTCAAGACAATAGTAAGTAATCTGTAAGGTTTGTTCTGCGTACTTTTTCCTAAGAGATTCATTCTGCGTCTTTACACTTAACTTTAAGAGGAAAATATTTTTCAGCAGCACAATCTCAGAGAAGAGGCTAAGGGTATGGTTTGACAACACAACTAAGAAAGGTTACAACCACTTGATCCCCTTCCTCCTGCCTGCATTCACCACCCCTCTCTTGTGCTATCTCCCTTGGTTTTTGTACTATTCATAACACCAAATCTATTAGTGACACAGAAGAAAACATAATGTTTACTCTCTTTCCACCAGCTGAACAGGCTGCAGGTGTCCCTGTTCAACAGCAGTGAATTATCAGATCAACTCAAACCATATTGTCCAACTGCATCTTCAGAGTGAGATCCAGTGCAGTATTGGACCGTTTTTCAAGCACTCAAGTATTAAAAGTGATCAACCAACGTGTAATGCACCTTAACTATAATGTATTTTTAGATTCATATAATAATACATTTTGCAAAAGACCTTGAAGATCGCTAAGTCCAACCATTAACCCAACACTACCAATTCCACCACTAAACAATGTCCCCAGTCTACCTCACGAGTGGTTTGAAGGCTCAGAGGGTGCCCAACACCAATGGATGGGTGAGAAGCCCTATGGACACTTTTCAGCACTTGAAACTGATTGCAGGGACTGACATTAAAGCATTTCAAGACCACTGGGGGCAAGTAATTTTGAATGTCTTTCTAAAGCTCATAAGAAAGGTGGCATTAAAGCTTCAGAGCTGAGGTAAGGACAGAAAAATTGCTTGATAACTGAAACAAGTATTTTATGAGCAATCCTAATCGTTAGTATTGAGGAGGCTGTTGTGCTTCAGTCGTCATTGTAATTTTCTCATGCGTTATATATGGCAGTAGTGCAGTGTATGTGAAGAAAGTTACTCCTTTTGTTGTGCTCTAAATTTTCATTTCTTTTTCTTTCCCAATCCTTCCAGACTCCATAGATGGCAAACATGCTCGAAGGACTCAGTCCAGTACTCCTCTAGGAGAACTATTTGACCATGGACTGGATAGCTGGGCTACCTCCATTTTTGTGCTTTCCTTTTTTTCTGTCTGTTCCCGTGACAATGGGAAGACTGGAGTTTCTGTATATACAATGTATATATATTTAAGCATTGTCTTGTTTAACTTCATGTGTTCACACTGGGAGAAATATAACACAGGAGTTCTTTTTCTTCCTTGGGGATATGATATAAGCCAAGTGGTAAGTATTTATCATTTCTGTTTTGGCTTTATTTTCTTAAATATATAATTGCTTTCATAATATTAAAGAAATAGAAAAATAGTGCTCAAGGCAAATATATTTGGCTGAGTCCTTGAAATATGTAAAATTGCATAACCCTAAAAGTAATTCAGAAACATTTCCTGCATTTGCAGTGAAGGGATGCTCTTAAGCAAATTGTCAGCATCAGAGATTCATTGCCTTGCAGGAGAAAAAAGACTTGCAGCAAGCCTAGCAGCCAGATAGTGCCTCTGAGAATGTCGTTTAACTGCATTTGATTTGTGGTGTTAACAAAAATTATTTTGCTATCTGAAGCCGTAAGCAATTTCCCCCCCAACACTGGGTTCTGAGACGTGATGTGAAGTAGTCCAAGTAGTATCCACTAATAGTAATTATGTAGTTATACACTGCTAGACCTTCTCAATTCTACCCTGTTTTACAAGTGTGGTGATGGAAACAACATTGTAACTATACAGAGAACATTAACTGTTGTAAAGTGAATTTCTACCCTTGAAAAAAAGTCAGTCATATAATGGATGTCAAAAAGTCATAGGGAGTGACATTCAGTAACATGAATTATGTATCAGTCCACAGTCAGCCCCAGCTGAGTTCTTGACTGGCTTACAGCCTTACCTTGAGGTGGACCTCTTCAGAAACATGCCCAGGGCACCACGGTGAGTGGTGTCCACAGTACACAAATAAGTAGCAGGAGTAACAAGTTCGGTGCACTTCCAAGGGCCCAGCACTGGATTTTTGGGCTGGCTTATTTGTTTCTTACATAGCCAAGCTCTTGCAGACTGAAGAGCAGTCACAGTCTTCTGAGCTTCCTGTCACAGGCATGAGATGAAAGGTACAGCCAAATATACATAATTGAAAAGAAGTTTGACAAATACTCAAATATGTGTTTTAATGGAAATATAGTATTTGAATTAATGGCTGCAGATGTGTTGCTGTAAACATAATCAGAATCCAGTGGTTTGAGAACAACTCAGAGATGGTGGTCCAGCTGTGGTGCATCTGTGTCATCCCCTACAAAATACGTTCTGGGAGAAGAAGTTGGCTCAGTATTAAGACATTAGGCAGCCAGCTGGTCTGCAAGTTTCAGCCATGTCTGTATAAGGCTTCTTGGTGAAGTTCTTCCAGCAGGAGAGAAATAGCTATGTTCAAAGCAATTCCACTTGTTGGTCAGATGATCGGTGTATATGTGAATGGTTAGAAAGCTCTGCTGGATTGCTTCAGCATCCGAACCCTATTAGTGTTTAAATATGGGAATGGGTATCAAGTGGCAGAGAAGTATTGTTAACTGTGTCAGTGCTGGTAGTGACCTATGCCCCTGGCACTGCTTTTCCATCTGGGGAATAATGCTAATAACATTTCCCTGCCTGACAGATTTGTGGTGAGGCTGGATATCAGTAAAGTTTGTAAACTGCTTTGATTAACTGGGATGCAAGGTGCTAACAAGTGCTATTTCCTGTTTGCCTCTGATGCTGGATTGCTGTCCTGCACACTTGCTTTCTAATAACTTCTGTGATGATTTGGCTATGGTCAAAGTGATAAGCCTGTAAATGTCAGAATTTTTTTGATGCTATTTAGCACAGTCATCAACAGTGGTGGAAGACTGTACTATTGAAATCTCTGTATGTCAGTTTTCCCATCTGTAAAAAATAGCTTTTGTAGTTGTGATTGCCTATGAACAAAGACAAAATAGAATTTGTAGGTCGAGGTAGTATTTTTCTATTAGTCCAAACTACATTTCACACACACCAGGAAGTATATAATGTGTTTTTTTTCTCAGCTGTACTAACTAGTCTAGTAAAAGATCATAACTCTCCTAAAAAATTGCTCTTGTTTTGTAAACCAATTCAGCAAATTTTGTATGATGTGTGCACTATTAAAGGTAGCTCTTCGTCTCCAGTTACTTAGTGGAGAAGATACTGGGGACAATAGCAAATGGCTGATGATAAGTAAGAAAGGTAATGCTCTTCTTGCTTTTTTTTTTCCCACTGCTTCTCTGCCGGATATTCCCACAGTCACATTTAGAGGCAGAGAGTGTGGAAGCACTCGCAGGCTGCTTTCAGACTGATTCCCAGTGCTTGGTTCACAATTTCCTCCATGGCATTCCTAGCTGGATTGCTGCAGGAATGTGCCTCTCTGTTCTGTCTTCATTAATTTCACTGACAATGTGGTGCTATTGCATTGGCATGTCAGACACTCAGGTGGTCTAGTCCCCTGCTTCTGCTTTTAAATTTGATGGTAGCAAAGAACTTTGGGCTTCATTATCACCCCAAAACTCAAGAAATAAGAGTAGTTAGTATAAGTGTGCAAATAGGTAACTGTTGACCTTAATGAAAACTGAATTGGCATGTGGCTCCCAGGACACTGCTGCTGAGTCAGCTCCACTCTATATAAACACAGACAGCCCACTCACATGCTCTGCCTTAAATGTGGTATAAAAAGAGCTGCTGTTCCTCATGAAAAAATACCTCATTATGAATAGAGAAATTTGTGGGATTTACACAGATCACATTTTTCTGCGACTTGATGACTCATCCCAACTGGTAACCCAATTACTCTATCTGGGCTGTAATTGGCACTCCAATTAGCTTTGATTACAGCAGACAGCCATTTACAGGAGGCTGTGGTTTGTAAACTTGAAAACTGGTTGTAATGTGTCTGAGAGATGCTTGGCCATGCTGTTACGTTTTTTGATCCAGAATCAAGGAGGAGGCATCTGCAGCAGGGAAAACCCTTACCCTCTCGCCTCTCTCCAGCACAAGGAGCTATCTCATGCTGACTCCTGAGTGAGCAGAAAAAGATACAGGGAGAAGAGCCTCTGTACCATAGCCTCCAGACAATTTTCATACACTTTTGAGTAAGCATACCTGTTGGAAACCCCAAGAATTATGGTCTGAAGAAAAGGTTGAAAAATAAACCTCTGCTATAATCTGTGAGAAATTCTCTTGGATACATCTTGTGAAGACAAAGACTTTTGTTTTTCTCACAACCCAACTAAAAAAAGTTAATATCTGCAAATTAAGTTTCTTGGACAAAAAAAAAAAGACAAAACTTCCCTGGGAAATTAAAACTTCAGGCTTCTTGCCATATGTTAATTTTCACAGACATCTTCCTGATTTAAAAAAAAAATAAATCTATTTTGCTCCTGAAAAATTTTATATTCCCCTAATGAAATACTCCCCTAATCCTGCTGTTGCTTTTCCTAAGCCACTGCAGTGAATTCATAGTAGGGGAACAAAATACTCATTTTTCCCTTATATGATGTAATGATACTTCTGCTTCCATTGGTGCTGCCTTAAGTGTAACGGGAAGTGGCCTTTATATTCTTAAATAAAAGTTTAAAAGTGAAAAGAAAAGCTGCATGAGAGCTGGAGTGACTCAGACGATTCCACTCTCCTTCCTCTCCCTCTCCCCAGCTATGAGGCCAAGCTTAAAAGCAGCACAAGCAGCAAAATGTGAAAGGCAACAGGCAGCTCTCGCTGGCCCAGCCTTTGCCCTGTAAGGAGAGGATGACCAGAAATCCTCTGTATGCCTGAAGGGATGGGTGCTTGGACCATGAGCTCCAGGTTTTCAGTTTAAGATGCTTTCACAGCTGCTTCTGCCAGAGGACTTTGGACAGTACCACGTAGTCTCAGGGAGAACACTCTGCCTGCCTTGGAACTCTGAATAAATGAAATCCATGATGCAGACAGCAACTGAAACATTGTAGAACTTCCTTTCCTTCTTCCTTTGAGTTGAAGCAGGGGAAGGCTTTTTGTTTGGATGCCCTATACCAGGGGTTTTTTGACAAGCTTTTTATAAAACTCATGCTGAAATATGTTTCATATGACCTATTCTTGGGATGTACTGTGGCAGCCAGCGTTTTAGGAACTGGCAGAGAAATCCCAAGCAATGCAAGTGCACATCACTTGCATTGAAAAAATTTCTACCTTTTCTGAGGGGCAAAAAGTTATCTATTAAAAAACAAAATAAAGACACAAATATCTTGTTCTTTGGTCACATTACTAGGATTCACAATTTAATTTTAGTTAAAAAGATATTCACTTTCACAGTTTTTCAGATTTGAAGTGTCTGTGGAAAGCATAGTCTTACTTGTGATAAAATATTATTATTATTTGGTTCCAAAGGTAGGAGCACACTGAAACTGTGGGTGTGGCAGAACGGATAGCAGTGTGGAAGCAGTTCTGCCCAGACCATGGTGTCTGCTTCAAGCTGCTTCCAGATGTAGCTGTAAACTGATCTCAATACTCAGTTATCTGAGGGAAACCCCATGGTGTACCCATGTGAAATTTAAACAGAAGAGCCTGCTGTGCACAGGCTCTTTATGCAGCAGTTGATTGCTTCATTCTTAACCACTTGATTATGATTCTGTGCAAACCTTTCTTGGTTAATTAATCTTCCATGTGCCTTTAACTGCTTACCTATCATGTCTAAATGCAGAGTGATCTTTTTAAGAAAAACTTTTTATAGGCTAAATTTTCCACCTTCAACTATTTATTGAAAGAAAAAAGACTGAGAAAAAATTAAAATGGAAAAATTGCACATCGTGTTAAAGCTAACTCCTACTGAAATCACTTGTAGGTAATCAGTTGTGCTCTTTTAGGCAAGTGTCACATTTATTTTGAGAAGAAAAAGTAACCTTGTATTTTAAATGTCTTTGCTTTCAAGATGTTCAGTTTGAGCACTGTGTTAATGGAAAATATTTCAACACATGAACAATTAATGCTATAGCAATATGCTAGTGAAACTGAATATTACAGTAAAATTAATGCCATTTTTTGTGGAGTCATAAAGAATTTAAGAACACATCCACATTTTTTAAAAAATATGAGAAAATGTTTGATTTTGTTTCCCACTGTGTAGAATATCACACAGCATACTAAATGTGCCTGTGGAAATGGTAAATCATGTAGGAGAAAAAAAATGTATGTACACACACAGTCTAGAATATTGTGGCCACAAAACTTACACCTGTAGTATTGGAAACACATGTAAGAGGTGGTGATTTAAAAAAATTAAATATTTTAGAGAACAGTTAAAGGACTAGAAATTAGAAGACTTTGAGGGGTTATAATGCCTTATGATTATATAGAATTTTCCCAATGCCACATCAAAGAACTATTCTGATTTTGCAGAGGAGGAAAGGTGTCTATGTTACTGTGTATTATAAAATTGTGACAAGACAGGGAGTCTCCTCAGAAGGCAACTGTCCTGCTGCTAGCCATATCAAAAGGCCTACAAATTAACACCTTGTATTTCCAGAATTTTCTCAGCATAAGTACTCCTCATCCTCACAGATAAGGCCTTGGCAAGCCAAAAATGTTCCTGGTCAGATGCTGCAGTGAGTTGAAATCCAAGATTGTATATGTCTGGCACTACCTTGCTATATAGTCCTCACTTGTATTACTTAATTTGGACTTCTCAATTTACCAAAGACTGCAATTATTTTTACTTGCTAATGACTACATTTATATCTGAAAAGTACTAAAGCTGATTGATGGCAGAGAGATAAGTAAAAAACTTGGTCATCTTAAGAAGAATTATTCATTTGCACTTAGGGACACTGCTTTACATTGATTTTTATTTATTTTTTTTTACCAACAGTGCCTTCAAAAGCAGTTTATACAGCTGATTAACATACTTAGCTTTAGCCAATAATTTTGACAATCTTACTTTTTGCTAATATAGCTTAGATTAAGGGACACAGCCAATTTCACATCCTTCCAGCTTTCTAACAGAGGTCTTTGAGGCTGCCTCGGTGAAGTCAAAGTGACGAGTCCTTAAAAAGCAACACACCAAAAATTTGAAGCCAAAGAGTGTTTTTTCATATGCTACATCTGTTAAATAAGAGGCAGACTCAATCTGCGAGTGCTGCATCACCAAATCCCAGGGCATTCCCTGAGAGAACTCACTGCATCCACACTCCTGTTCCTGGATGTGTGCTGACATCTGACAGTGATGCTCATGGCTGCCCTGCCAAAAGTATTGACTGCAATAACGGATAATACTGATGTTCCTTTTTTATCACTTGCCAAAATAGTCTGTTCAGGATTCAACATGCGAGGGTAAATTCAGTCTCCATCAAAGCCAGTTGGAGTTTTGCCATCAACTTTGATGGGGTCATGATTCCATCCGTCATGTCTTATGGATAACATAATACAATTTTTTCAGAAAGCCAAATGTTAGCTCTGATGTAGTGGATTGCAAAACCCGTTATACATGTCCTTCATTTAGACCAAAATTTAACTCACTGTCTTCAGTGGCTCAAGATGTAACACTCACTAGCACCTCCTTTTCTCTGTCGCAGATCTGTTGTGCTGCTTGTTCTTGCACAGGCAAATTCAAACATCCAGGCAAAACTCTTAAAGAGCTACATACTGATAGGGCAAGAATTTAGATATAGAGAAGTAAGTGAAGTCAAATATAGTGTTATCCACGTGTAATAGGGAGTTTAAGTGCCAGCAGTGTTCTGCTATTAATCTGTGATCTTAAGCAGCCTGTTATTTAAAAAAGAGATTTTCAGTGTATCCTAAAGTTAAAGCATTTAATTTAATAAAAGACTGGAAATTTATTTGTTGATGTTAAAATGAAGAAAACACATAGCATAGTAAAAAGTAAGTATTTAAAAAACTAAATAATACATGGTAAAATCTATAATACAAGTAAAGCTGAAAAACATTTGTCATCCCAGAGTAAGAGGCTGTATTGAATGAAAAATATAAAGGTTACTAAATGTTAGCCGGGAATAAATAGATGAATATGCAGTTTTCTAAATGGCATTATAATTAACACTGTCATTTTGATTTAGAGCTGAAGTGTAGCATGAAACATACAGCCTCTTATGGGCCCTAGGGGAAAACTGAACAGCTAAGAACAAAACAGCCTAGAGAAAGAGCAGGGCAGCAGTCCTGCTAGCTGGGTGCTGGCAGCAGAAGGGGCTGCAGGGGGTGAGTGGCCTGGGATAAGCAAGGAAATGGGTTTCAAGGGAAAGAGGGGTCCCTTGGAGAGGTGGGGTGAAGGGCACAAGGGTTTGGGAATCACTGCATCACACTCAGTGCTGCATTTGCATGTTACACATCTGAAATGTTAAAACTTTATCAGTTTGTGCCATGAGCTGTAGGTGGTGCTGCTGCAGGTGCATGTGAGAGGTATTGCTGTAGGAGCTATAGGGTTTTGGCTGCATTAAGATTTCTAACCTCAGCTGGGTCACAAAATTAACTCTGAAGAGAGAGTGGAAACTACATTTACATCTCTACTGAAACTGGTGGCACTTCAGCAAGTGACTTGTGAGTCTCATGTATGCGTCCTTTCACTCCTAATGACATCTGACTGTGTGTTTCTTTTTGTCTCCTATAATGATGTTATCTGTCAAACAAATTAAAAATCAGGGAAGACTTCAGCTCCCTCTCCTTTTTATTTCTTCACATTCAAGTGATTTTTTTGTAATTCTTTCAGCTGAGCTTAGGAGTTTTTCTCCCGTCTCAGTTATTCTGATATGATCAGTTCAGGGGGCTGAGCTGCAAAAATAACCCCGTTGCTAATTCTGAAATCTGTATCCAAAACCAAGAAAGTGCTTGTGCAGTGGGGAGACGTGGCATTTAGAAGGGATTTAGAACTTAGGTATTTTGAAAAGGTAAGTCAATAATACTTACCACATGCAACAGATGCACGTATTAGAGGGAAGTTGCTTGCTTACTGTATTTCATACATTTTAAATAATTCTGCGTAATTTTTTTGCTTTTGCGTTTGTATCAAGATGATAAGTGAAATTCTGTGCCTTTAGAAGTAGAGGACTGACAATACATTATTTTTTATTTGTTTTTACTTATTAATACCTCTTCTATAGGTATTAATAGCAGCATATCTGCTTACCAGTGCTGTTGGTGTGGAAGTCTGGCAGAAGCCTTTGCTGCTTGGTTATTACATTACAGACATATTAGTAATCCTGCTTATAGGTAAGTGTCCAAATCTAAGCAAAAATATACTGCTTAATTATTTTGATTAGATGTGTCTTATATTTCCCTTTTTTTTTTTCTTTTGTAAGTGTTGGATATTACAAAAAAGACATGAGTAGAGCTGATTAAAAGGGAAACTGGGAAACTTTAAAAAAGTAGGTAATTTTGTAAAATTTTTTCCTCACTGAATTACTACCTGTTGCACACAAATAATACAGAAAATACTCCTCATCTGCATATGCAGTTCAGTGCAGTGTGCCAGCTGGCTGGCTCCCAGAGTCACAGGAACTCCTCTTGTCACTCAGGTAAAATGCCATTCACATTTACATATGTTCTAAGTTCAGTGTTTTGGCCTGCAGCACACGATGTTCCAAAACATTATGAATAGAAGGAATGAAGACATTATTTAAATAATCTTGGAGGCACTACTGTAAATATGAATAAGAATCAGGTTGTTTCTAAGCTCTTCTTTAGAATTCCTTTCTGAACAGAAGTGATGCATTTTTCATACACAGCAATAGCTATTTGCTCATTATTTGATACTGTCGGTGTGGTTTGAAATAAGCATCCTGTGTTTTTTGGCTGTTATAGCTAGATGAGAACAAGAGCAGTTACATTTTAATGACTTAAAAACATGGTAGTCTTAGCTAAAAATGTGTGTATGCAAAATGGCTTTGATCTGTTGCTTGGGAGGTGAAGAAATTAGCATACATATTTTAGAGATTTTCATGAGCATACAAGTGATGAGAAGAGGGCACCAAAGCACCTGTTTGACACAAACACTGTGGACTTACTTCCCAAGAAATGTCTTCTGCTTTTGAGCCAAATGGAGGACTTGGATACAGGTGCTCACCTAGTGTCAACTTGATAGGAGCCATCTGAGCATTTTGGGGGGGACTTTTGAATCCACTGCATTGATACAGGCTCTCACCACTCTCTCCTATGGCAAGGTCTTCAGCAGGTACCATCTCCTGTCCCAGCAGTGCTTCCCAGAATTCCCAGATTGGAAAGGACACTGTGTTCAGGCTGTACTTTCCAATGAGCAGCGTATGCAAGGACATGGTTTTGTGCTTTACCCAGAGTATAAAACTGACTGTGTGTGACCAAGATTATCCAGTCTTTTTCATGTCAGGCCTGATTTAGGCACTCTGAGGAAAAAATAAAGGGAGGGGGAAAAACAGTGGTTGCCTTTTCAACTTGACAGAGGTGTATCAGTAGATAGGGACTGATTTGTGCTCTCGAAGCAGCACTGCAAGTCCAGGAAAGATGGATGCTGGCTCACCCAGAAGCGGCAGGTTAGGCCAGCGCCGGCGTAAAGTGGTAGCTGGGGCCAGTCCATTGAACATTAACTTGTTCTGTGCTGTGCACACTGCTGCTTTGGCTCCTGCCACTAAAGCACATGGCAGCCCATTCAGTGAGTACATTGATGGCTTCCCTTGCACTTGGGAAGCCATGGATGAAGGTTTAATTTATACTGTTCAACACGGTAGGAAGGTTTGTGGTAGGGAAGCATGTCAGTGTCATCAGATCTGCAGCACTGAGCATCCTTTTCCATAGTCTACCAAAACCAGCTGGAAAGCAAGGACTGTTCCATTAGCATTAGAAAGAAGTACTGCTTCTGTCTTCTGTGGTATGCTTGCATGAATGGATCTGTGAGCACAGAATTGAGTATTTCTTCCATCATCATCCCAAGCAGAAAAGGTATAAGTAAGAGCCAAAAAGTTTCTTTAAAAAACATTGTCTCTCACACACTATCCACAATGCCATTAACATGGCAACATTTGCAGCTTAATTATAGTTAAATGTAAGTTTATGTTTATAGTATGCAAGAAATGGTCTTGTTTGACTCTCTATTGCAGAATCATCACAGTGCTCAGTAAATTTCTTAAAAACAGGCATTAAATTTAAATATTAAAAAAGTAGAATCCTTCCACTCTAGATCATACTGATCCAGAAAGCACTGCCATTTCACCACACATTTGAATCTCAGCAATAGTGATTAAGGTGGTTGTGTGCAGTGACTATGGACATATAAAATTTCTAGAAGCTTGTGATAAACTGCAGGACCCCACTGTGACTGCAGAAAACATACCCATGTAACCTACACCAAGGGCCAAGCAGCCAAGCGGATGGAATTATTTTCTCTGTCAGAGAGACTGCAGCAAGTGTGTCTTGCTCAGCCAGAACCATTTGTATCAGAGAGCCCACTCTCTGGCGTGCTCAGTTAAATGCCTTTGTGGCTAGTTAAAAACAAAGCAATGTAGTGAATCTCTGATGCTTTTTACAAGTTCGTTTCCCATGATCCTAAGAGGAGCCACTAAACCACAACTGGCTGTCCTTAACCATCTGATGGCATTTAGTAGTCAGTAGTGGTCCTTTTAACAATGAACCTGTAGCTGCTCCATCAATACTTGGCATTTGTTTAGTGTTTTTACTGTTCTCTGCACAACAGGAGTTCAGCTGCTGAGCTGTCACTTCTCTGAGAACAGCTGGGCTTTAGCTAATACCTTGTGTAGTGGGAAGAAATCCAAACAAGATGCACATGAGTGTTTTTCAGATGTCTTTCCTGGAGTTTCTGGGAAAAAAAAAAGTAGCCCATATATAACCTAAGGATGAACTCTGCAAAAGCACCTCCTCAGAGGAAGCTGAGGTATCACCAGGTGACACACACTCATTGAAAATAATGGAGTTTTTATCAGGTGCCAGAACACACAAAGATATACATAAAAGTGCAGCAATACTGGTGTTTAGATTAGATGTTTCAGGAAAGCCTCCCAAGAGAGCTTTATGCATGCTCCTGGGAACTGTCTGGCACACTGTGAACATCTGCAGGAAAGCCAAGTCTTGGGCTGCTAAGCAGCAACCTCAGAGGACTGCCCTGTGAAACTGAGAAACTTTTGCATAGTATTTCATGGGAATTTTTCAGCTATCCAGCAAACACAAACCCATAATTTTCACAGGCAGTGAGAGCAATTCCATCCTTCAGCTCTGAAACACACACATAGCTGGACACCAAACCAATGAAGAAGGTCCTTCTCCTCTTTCCATGTTGTCCTGGCTGCTAGGCAGAAATGCCTTTCTCTCCTAACATGAAGCAGCCAGACTTTTCTAAGGTTATGTGCCTGTGCACTCATGTGGAACTAATTACTTCTGCACTCATCAAGGCTCCTGTGGATGACACTCCAAAAACTCTCTTGGGGTTTAAACACAATTGTCCCATACCATTGTCTGGCTAAGTAGGGTCCCTTCAAAGGACAGCACTAGGGTGAGAGCTGTCATTTATTTTCATCCCTCCAGGGCATCCTGAATGCCTAGCATTCCCTGTCACTGTGCTATCAGGTTGAGAGCAATATAAAATATTTACAATAAGCATTTTAAAACAGTCAATCCTGCACATAAAGTCTAGTACCACAAATGATGCTGTAGATTTCATAAGAAGATTTTCAGTGACAGGTAGGCATCTGTAGTGCAGGGTGTAGCATTACTAATTGATGATGGTTTCTGTCTCACATTGCTATTAAATGACCTGTGGGTGCATGTTCTAAATGAAGCATTTTCCATGCTTGGGACATTCATACTTGCTATGTATGAGATAGTTTTTATAATGTCTAATAAAATTTGAGTTCAGATTGCAATCCTCTCCTCACTGAACACATGCATCTTACTGGAAATTTCTCTGTGTATTAAATTTGTTCATAATTCACCAGAGGGCTCAGAAGTTAACGGTGGGATGTACACAAAAAGCAGCATTATCACATCAGCCTCATTCCTTAAGAAAGCACGTTGAAAAAATGACTCCTGGATGCAGAGAAAGTTTCCTGCTCCTCTTCAGTATTAATTACAACCACAGTAATAGGTTTTGTGGTAAAGGATCATTCAAGCATGGAGTGGATATGTTGTACTTCATCAGTGTGTGGCACATGGGGCAGACCATTCTGTAATCCAGACATGGTGTCACGTTTGAGTCCACTCTATCTGGTCAACAGTGCCCAGATCTGGGCTACTGAAGTCTGTGGCAAAGCTGAGGTAAATTTTCAAAGTGCAGGTTTGAACACGAAATGTGAATTGAATACTAACATCTGTCAGAGATCTAAAACCTTTTTTTAGAGATGGGACCAAAACATTCAGAATTTTTTTCCTTTGATGTGCATTGGATTGGATTCTGTGCTGACTTCTTCAGTGTGTGTTCCTTGAGGTTCACTCTTCTTGGAGCTACTTAAGTATATAAAAAGAGAATTAAATTCATAAATGAATACATAATAGCAGCAAAAAACTAATGATGAGACCAAACCATAACATTTGAAACATGCTAAGTATTTGAATTCTGTCATAGTGGGAAAGCACAATTATCTATCTAAAACAAGGCCTTGTCCTTACACTGTGTCCTGCATCCTGTGTGGACAAAGGAGGACACAGAAGTCCTTGCCATGGGTGATCATACAGCAGCCTGCCCTCTTTTCAGTGTCAGAAAATGTTTAGGAGGCCATGGTCAAATTATAATTTTTTTCTACTCCATACAGATGAGTCGTTCTGTGATTTCCTATAGTTCCCATTGCGAAGTGGCTGATGGTTCTGCCTTAATGATGACTAGTTGAATGATTAAATGTTAAGTGATATGTTTTCAAAATGTTATTGCTCTGACAGGCTTTGACCAGTCCTGTTTGAAAAGTGTGGTTAACATGAATTGGCTTCTACATGTCTGTCACCAATTTAACATTTATTAAGGCATTGTTGTGACAGATCGTATGAGACCTTGTTAAAGTAAAGAGTGTGAAATATTCACCTGTCACTTGAGATATATATTTAAAAAGCTGTTGAGTTCATGTTTGGAGTAACTCATCTGAACCAGTCAGAACAATAACCCAGAAAAGCAGAGCACTCAAGGCCAGAGGCAGAGCAGTGTCACAGGATGCTGGTTACAGGTGGGAATGAGTTTGGTGGTGGTAGCTGTGAGGAGTCATTTCAGGGGCAGTGGGAGCCCCAGAAGAAGGTCAAAAAAGGGAGCTCGCCTGGTGGAATCCTTCTGGAAGCCAGCCTGGGCTTTTCAAATAAAGGCACAGTTTCTCTGGTGCTCAATTCTTGCTGTGCCCAGAAAGAGAATGATGTGTGAACAGTACTACATCAAAGAAGTAGCTACATCCATAAACTAATTCTTCAGTCTGCACTTAATCTCTCAAAATGCTAATTGTTATCTTACAGCTCAGTTCAAGAGAGAGAAATGCAGTGTGTACTTCCTTAGGCAGTGAAAATAAGGTATAAAATCAACAAACACTACAAACACACCCCTTTTCAACGAACATGACAAATGCATCCCTTTACAATCTTTATACTGAAGAAATATCTTAGATGCTAAACATCCAAAACCTACATTAACCGTGTGCATTAAGACAGTGCTCATGTTTACACTGTTCTTTTAATCCTGTAAAATAATTTCATATTGTGTAGATCAGTTTGGGTGTATTTTTCATCCTAATGTATTCAGACTTTGCAGGCTCAATTAAGTCTGAAAATTATATACTCATTTTCTAAGCTTTTTTACCCCCCTCAATTACTATGCAGTTTAAAGTTTACCATTTTATATAATGATACAATGTAATTTTATAGTTAGTGGACAGCTCAATATGCAATTATCTGTTTTCAAAATCAATTAAAAGAGTTGTCTTCTCAAAACATGCCTGAGAAGGTCACACTGTTCCATAAAAAGCTACTGTTCCAGTTACAAGTGCTTTTAAATATTCACCTTTTGATGAAGCTTGCTTCCAAGCACTGATAATTGTGCTAAATATTCAGTGTGTTAAGATATTTTCATGTGTCTAGCTGCTCTAAATGTGCAAGAAATTTAAAAAAAAAAAAAAAAAGAAAAAGTATTTAAATATTTGTCCAAGCAAATATTGAGGCCTGAATATTTTGAATCTAATTGTTTGGTCTGGTGTCTAAGAAAGGTAAATGATAACATTCCAGTTATTTACAGTAAGCATTGACTATGATGAATTATTAATCTAGAGATGGAAAGGCCAAGCAGTATACTGAAGAAGGCCGTGTGGAGATGTGGGCAATTGAAGAATGAGAGAGGAGGGTGTATTTCATTTGTAGGCTGAAATGCAAGTGACAACTGTCTGCTGTTAAAGAGGTGCTCAACTTCTGCAATATGCCCAGGAGAAGGTCTGCACATACCTCTTCCCTGCCTCCCAAATGGGATGAATGCTCTGGGGAGTCTTTTCTGGGGGGGAGCACAGCAGGGATGGTACTTTCCTGAACAAATTCACACAGTTTCCAGTGCAGTGTTCACCTAAGTCTGCATCCCTATATCGCACTATCTCATTTTGAACTTCTATCCGGAAATCCAGTTATTAACAAATAATATTTCAGTGCTTTTCTTAGGACAGTGTAAGGATGCTTCACTTGTCAGAAACTTACCAACAAAGGGGATTTACAATAGCAAAGGTGTGGAGAAGATAAACAGCAAAGATAAACATTGTCCTTCCTTTGAAGCAGTGTAATTTCTGTAAAAATAGTGGTTTATGTGTCTTGGAGTTGCTTCTTTATTTAGCGGTGTTTACAGTCTGTGAGGTTTTGTGTTTTCAGAAATGTGGCTACCTGCATCAGGCTGTCTGCCTTTGTCTGAGCACCAGTGCAGGACTGTTAGTTACTGAAATAGCATTTTCTGGAACTGAGAGTAGCGTCAGCAGTTTGTTTCTGGCCATGCCCTCTCTTCCTCTACAACAAGCAGGTCTGTCACATGAGTTAATTTAGTAAGTAACTGCAGCATGTCATGGAAACAACCTGACCGCCTGCAGGTCTTCAGTAGTCTTTAAATTTATTTACATAAGGGTTTAAAATGCCCTCATGTAATGAAACTAAAATAGATTACTGTTAGTCTAAATTACATAGGTGACAATGTACCATGATATCCATCACATGCTACCTTTTTAAAATTATTATTAATTTACTCAGCTATGTGAAATGACATCTTATTGTTTTGGAATTGAATTTGAAAGCACCAAATGAAAGCTAAAATTGATGGGAATTACCTTTTGATCTCTTTTACACACGTGGATAGACAGATAGATATGCATGTGTATGTGTGTATGTATCTCTGTGTTTATATATATATTTGGAAAATAAGATAATACCTTCATTTCTGACATCTTTAATCCTGAATTTATGAATGCTTTGGGATTTGTTTGTTTGTTTTTTGTTTGGTTTGGTTTTTTAATATGGAAAAAATAATTCCCAATAAAGAGCTTTATAAATATTTATTTCTCGAAAAGGGAGTCCAGATAGTGCAAGGCAGAGGACTGATGATAGGATTGTACATAAACCTGAGGATTTGGGCTTCAGCCTTCAGCCTAGTGTGACACAAGAATTTTCTGTGTGTATCTGTGCCACCCATGTGTGCTTTGGTATTTCTGCCGTTAATATAGACCTGTGTTCTTATAATTGGGTCTTGGATTTTAAATCAGCTGGAAAATGGGAAAATATTAAAGGAGAAATTAAAAAATACTGGAAGAGCAGTAATACTTCTAAGAACACTTGAGGAGTTCTATTTTCTGTAATGTGTTAAAAACGCCTAATGCACTTAACTTCGATTTTTAAAATTATTTTAAAATAAAATATGTGCTTTTAGGACATTAAAAAAAAGCTCTGTGATCATCACTTGGGCAGTGCCTGAGTGGCTGTGTGCCAGAGAGCCAGCAGTGGGTTTGCTTTCCAGGCTGCACCTTTTGTTCCCCAGAGCAGCGGGGAATGGCAGCAATGCGGATGCAGCAGTTTAGCTCCTGGGCACAAAGGGATCCTTAATACCAATTAAAAAGCAGACTTAATGAGTACCAAAAGCAGCCCCCAAGCCAGGCCTCCGTAGCTAAAAAAAGATGGGAAAGCAACATGTTGTAGGAAATGATGGAATTTTGAAAATCCCCTAAGAAACAGGGGAACACCCTTTGCTTTCCCTGCTGCATCCTCAGCTCTCCCTCTGCTAAAAGCAAAGCTGCGTTAAAATACAGGGGAGTAACTGGTGGAACTGCCCCATTTAGAAAGTGGCTTTTAGCTAGCTGGGGGACTGTTTGTGGTCAGTGTGTTATTTCTAACTAAAATGGCACTTCATAAAAATAACAAATTGTTGGCAACCATTGCTCTTTGAATTCTATTTCTAGTTCTAGTCTCTATTTCTGTTCCTCTTGGTTGCTTTTCTCCTAACAAATCAAACTTCAGGATTGCAGCAGGAAATTTAGATTTAACCTCAAGAGTCAATGTTTTGTCTCATGTCTACTCTAATGTGATACAGATGTTGGAACTGCTGTACGTAACTCAAGATTTTATTGAACTAGCCCTCCCTGCCTAATAGAAAACATAGCTAACTGGAGTGCACATTAAACTCAGATCACTCTGAAGGCATTCTAAACCTGTGAATTTTAGAAATACATTCACAAACTACTTGGGATATTACTTCAATTGCACATCCTTCAGCTGTTTGATAGGGAGTTTCTACTACGCTAAAGAAGCGTAGTAGAAAGAGCTCTTTATCCGACTTGTTTTAAAACAAAAGAAAAACCAAGAAGTAAGCATGAAAAAAAAAATGCAATACCTGAAATTATTTACAGGCTGGATATTCTTTTTTTTCTGTTCTTTGTTCCCCTCTCTTTAAAAAATAACCAGCAAGACTAGAGAGATAGATTATCTGTTGCATCCCTTTTTACTTCTCCATCAATCCTGATCTCCGCTATTCTCGGGTTTTTTTAGTTTTCCTTCTCTTGAGTTACCACTGTGGCCAGAGCATGCTAAATGTTTGGGTATGTCTTTGATGAGGACTGAACAGTAAACACTGACATTTCTCAAGACTCTGCTATGCCACGTTAACCCCAGTACAAAGTCATCTGAAATCAGCTCTTTCCTCTATTTATTCATTCTTTTTTCCCCCTTATTTCTAATAATGAGATTAAAGTTTTCTAATTTTCTGTACAAACAGTACACTGTGTTTCTTAAATGAGATTTTTTTTTAGGGCAACACCAGAAGGTTTAGCACATCAGAATGCTTTTCTTGCACATAACCAAATAGGAATTATGTATTAATGTAGTGCACTAAACCCAATCCTCATGGCTTATAATATATGAAATGTGCTACCCAGAACATCCAAGCAGCAAATAGACCAGGGAAAAGCCCTCAATACGCAGAAAGTGGTGGTGGTGGGAAAACCAACCCAAGAGCTCTACAGGGAAACATAGAGATTAAAAAAGTCTTATGTATGTTTTCACCTAGTTAGTCTGACTGATATGGTGGCTTTTTTTGTTTGAATCTCGAACTTCCACTTCTTGCTGGAGTCTTCTTTGACCCTTGGGTGGACCAATGTGTTTTGGATGTAGGTGTTAGAGGGGGTACAACTGGGTCTTCAGGGAACTCTGGGGCTGCTGACAGCTTGTTGATAATGCCAGGAGCAGTGCAGAGAGACACAGCGTTAGCAAAGGCAAACTCCTTGTGTTTGGAGGGTTAAAGCTGAGCTCCAGAAAGGTCACACCTCTATTAAAAAAAAACAGTAAAAAGCCCTCACTCATTGAAATGACGGACATATCATGAAAATTAATTCATTTTAGCTATTGTATCAGCAAAACAGATCATTAATATACTGAATGATAAACATGTTTTCCCCCAGTAATGTGAACCTGTTTGAGGTTAATTGTCTTTCTGTATTCCACTGGAAGGCTTTTAGTGCCAGACTTGGGGTTTTTTCTACATAGACAGCAGCTCAAGCAAAATATGGCTGTCCTGGGTCCAGCAGAGGAGCCTGTCTGAAAAATAATTGGTCCTACCTACTAGCTACATCAGAATTTTTAAAATCCTTTCTGGTCTTGTCACTTGTTATACAAAAAAATCTGTATCAGCAACTATTTCTAGCAGCTAACTTCTGAAAAAAAAAGAGGAAGGTTTTATTATTGCCTAAAGGTTCCAAATTCAGTTTGTATCCTATAATGAGTACAGGAATAACGAGTCATTTTTAAAATAGCAGATTAGCTCTGTTATCCTATGAGAAAACTCTGAGGTCATCACTGTAGCATTACATATTAATCTTTTTCTCTTCCAGGCTTCAGTTTATTTCTTTCATTTCCACAAACACTATACAATATTCACAGGTAAGTTAATTAACATTAAGTAAGTTCTATTCCCTCCCATTTAATTATGTATATTTAAGGGTTTCCTCAATTAGAAATAAATTTTATGCTTGAAATAGCCTAGCTCCTTTATCCAGATGCTGTCCTGATAATGTACTAACAGGTTTTTCTGGTCAGTTTTCAGAATCTGACTGGTTTCTTTTCCATGTTTACAACTCTCCTCTTTTTCTTTCACTTGCCATTCTCCAGGCAGTCTCACAGTGGTCCTGCACAGTAAACTGATAAAAGCTCTGTAGTTAGAAACATTGTGTTTTATTTGCAATCAAATGTGATTTGTAACTTCTGCCTGCACTGAGTAAAATTCTGTACCTGATCATCCTACAGTCAGTGAAATACTTCATTGTCTTCCAGGTCCTTCTGTAAAACTCTCCTCTGTATGAAGTCTGCAGATAATTGCTCTCAGATATAAGCTAGGCAGGTGGCAAGCTGTGATTACATCTAAGAGCTGGCTTGCTCCACCTAGGAATTTTATCCACAGTTTATACTCTGATGGCCTATTTTTATTAACGCAGCCTGCCTTCCACTAGTATTTGATGGCTCATTTCACTCATTTGTCACTTGAGGTCTCTCAGGTCCTAAGTGTCCCGGAGGAGGGACTGTCACTGCCCATCTTCAGGAATTAGTGGGAATTTATACTAACATTTAAATTTTGAAGAGACTATTACACAATATGTCATTGCTCCTACACAGCCCTTTTCCAGTTGTGGTATTCTGTGTAGTTAATAAAAGCATGAATGGCCCTGAGTTTGAGGCAGGAAGAAAGGGGAGTCAGGAGATGTGGGGCAGGAAAAGCTGAGGACTTGCAGAAAGGCTGGGCTGTGGGGCAAGGGACTCTGCTTTGGGGACGACTGAGTGAAGGAGGGAAGCACCTTGTGCACGTCAGCCCCTGGCAGTAGCAGCATTTGCCCCAGTAAATATTTCAGTTTTGTTTTCCTTCCTTTCATGTCAGGAATTTTGTTTGGTGTTTTCCTTTTCAAGTCATCATTCAACATACTTCCTCTCAAGCCTTCCAGTGGGTTTATCATTCCTCTGAACAGAATGGCACAGTAATTTTAAAAATCCAGTCAGGTTTGCTTGAAGGATGCACATACAAGCTCTTTGGTGATGAGGGATTTGAGTTTTCCAGTCATCTCCTCTCTTTCTTCATACTGATGCCTGTTCTCGGTTTTATTTTAGGAGAAGAGTATTCTTTTTTGGCATGAGAAAGATATTTCTTGGATTTTTGTCTAGCTGTTTCTATAAATACATATGTTCAGAGATTTTAAGCAGGACGTTTCCCAGTACACTTCAAACACAGAATTGCTCTTCTGAACTAGTGGTTTCATGGTAGTGAACTTTAGTAAATTAAACCTCCTACTCCTTTTATAACCTCAGAATGAGGTTTGCCTGAGTGAGAAAGATGCAAGATACAGGTAAAAGCTGTTGACCTTATAGTTAGCATTTTCCTAAGTTACATAAAATGCAGTCATTTACTACCTTTAATAGCACTACCTTTAAAAGCCAGCTTAAAATATCCAAGAAAACACAATGCATCATTAATTTTCCTGTACTCTAATTAGCCAAAGAAGCCTCCCCTTTAGGCTGTTCTTTGACAATGGTACAGTATTGTCTAGCAGCATCACCTCTAGACCTAAACAGCAATACCTGTCAGCCACGTGCTTGACTCTTCTGCCACTGAAAACATGGGGTGCATTGACTGAAACAATTTCATATCTCATAAGTTTCATGCTCTATTTTGAATTCACAACATGCCTGTATACTTGAGAGTACTGCAGCTCACTTCATGTGAGTTTAGTGGTCCATTGCCAGGCAATGGTGAGCAGGTGAAGCTGACCAGGAGCTATGTGAATAAACCAGTATAATTTAACCCCAGAAATAAATGTTACTTGGGCATACTACAGTTTCTTGAAAAATGTCTGCACATTTGCACAGGTAGCTATGTTGCAAGACGAACTCCTGGGCTGAGTTAGGCTAGAGGTTGAAGTTAGTGTGTGGAAATAGAACGGATCAATTTTCTTACTCCATAAAATTACTGTATTTACTTACAGAGCACATTTAAAGAAAACACTGAAGCATGATTCTCTGTATGAAGGACTCCTACCTCTTGTGTCACCTCTGTTGCTGTTCGTTCTTCTTACAGTCTGGGTGGTTTTATCTCCAAGCAACATATTAGCAAAGCAACCAAGGCTGTTTTTATGGATGGTTGGGGTTGCTTTCTCAAATGTTATTGTAAGTATATTTGAGGTGAGATATTATTTAGAGATAGCTTTTTATTTTTATGTGAATAAACAGAAGGGGACAAAATGTAGCTAAAATCAGCAGAGTCACTCAGCTCTTCTACCTCTGTGTTATGCTCTGTCTTATAAAAATACTCCACAACACTTGTCTGGACTAGGGACATTTACAGTACTGAAATACCTACTCTGCCAGAGCATAACACTTTTAGGAGGGTTCTGGGATTTTTTCGTTTTGTTTTTTTTTGATAGTGGGTTTTTTTGTTTTCGTTTGGTTTGGTTTTTTGTGGGGTTTTTTTTGAGGGTTTATGACAACCCTAGGGAGGCCTTACTTCAGAAATATAACATACTCCCCACACACAGGCAGAACTGGGGACTTGTCAAAGTAAAAGAAAAGTCAAAACAGATTTATTAGCAAGAGTAGAGGGGTTGTAGCTTTCCCTTGCTCTTGTGCCCATTAGTGCTGTACATGTATTCCTGTATCCTGCAGTTCAGCTGATCCTACATTTTCCCTTCACTGCTTAGAATAAGGCCATACCACTGACAGGATGTTTTAGGGAAAGATGTGAAGAGATGCAGTTGCCTTGTGATGGCTCTCTGCCCACAGATAAGTTTCTCCTGTACCACATCATTGTGACCAGTTTCCCCCCTTTAATGCCTATGAGGCAACATAAACCTCATGAAGTACCAGCATGGGCAGCCAGACAGTGGTGCTGAGCACTGCAGGTAACCCAGGGCTTTATTCCCTGGAGGAAGCCCTTTGCCTCTCTTGCCAGGAGAGTAGCCAAGCAGAAAGGTGATCCTCCATTTAAGCTAAAAATAGCCTAGAGGATAGTGCCTAGTGTCATCTTAGGAAAATAGTCTCCAACACCATCTAAAACTGTGTCACTGAGCAATGCTACATCCGATTTAAAAAGTGAAAGACTTGAAGTGCCTTGCATTATGAGAGAGATCTTAAAAATGTAGGATTTTAAAAGAGAAAGCATAACCTCTCTAGAAACTTGTATTCAGGAATGGAAAAGAAATCATAATTGTGATGTTCGTTAGATGTATCCTATAAACATACTTTTCTGAGGGTCACAGATCAAACAGTTCCATCTTAAGGACTTAATCTCATAAAAATGAGGTTATTTTCAGATGTGTTAAGTTTTATTGTATGCATTGTTCATTACCTAATCTACCCCTTTTTCTTAAAAGAATAGCATAGATTCCAAAATGAGAAATAAAATTATTTCCTGCCACTAGGGAAAATGCTTTCAGAGTTTGGCAGATGGCAGTTTATGCATATACATCTTAGCCAACCAAGAGGGATTGTGGCAGGATGCTTGCAGAAGAAAATCAGTAAGGCAAACCAAAAGTTTCTTTATAGACTGTAGTTTATCAGACATTGAGTGCAATATATATTCTTCTAGCCTTGTTTTTTCTTTTCCCAAAACATATACTGCAGTGTTGGAGGCTCACGTGAATTAAAAATGTATGCATGTTAGCTGAAATTTTTAACATTTTAAAAGCAAGCATTAAAAATGTATGGGTGTTAGTTGGAATTTATAACATTTTAAAGTTGAAAAACAAGCCTGTATTTCCTTTCACCTCCACTGGTCCCTTATACACACATTTTTTCCAGCATCAGAGTAAGGCTTGTCATGGCAATACTTTTCTTCTCCTTGATAGCCTGACACACTGGGTTTCCACTATCTGCTCTGCATACCACAAACTGCAGCCCACATTTCTCTACCTACCAGTATCTTGAACCTCCCATGCCTTTGACAACATATTTGGTCACCCAGCAGATCCCCTAAGCTAAATGCCTAGTCTCAGACTTCGTCTTGCAGCCACTCAGCATCAGGGCAAGTAGGGAGCGGGCAGAAAGGCGGGCTATATCCAGCATTTTTGGTTAAACTAAGGAAGTAAGTCCTCCAAGGCCTAAAAGAGGAAAGCTGCTTACTCACGAGAGGAGGACTTCTTTTCCCAGTCTCCACAGCTGGCAGTGGGACTGCCTGTGGATTGACTGCCTCTCTTGCCGGGAAGCTGACCCGGCTTTGAGATTTGTTCATACGGCAAGTGTCACAAGTATCCAGGTCCGAGCAAACCACCACAGAGCACAGCTGCCACAGCTCCCACGTAGGAAGCCCTCAGAGGCACGTGTTTGAGTCCAGGAGGAGTGATGGAGTGGGTAAGTCCCATGGAGGGCAGTTGAGCCATCCCCACAGCAGGAGCGCAGTGGCTGACGTGGTGGCTGCCATGACGAGCTGGAGCAGCTCAGACTCATGAGATGCTTCTTGAGGAATGTTTCCAGGGAAAATGGTTAAGGGAGAAGACATTAAGGCCCTACTCAGGGGCACAAACCACAGCTGCTAGAGGATTAACTTCAGCAGGGCCAGGGAAGCACTGAAAGGCATAGGCGAGGGGGATGGAAAAGCACAGGGCGCAGTCCCTTACCTCTTCTTTCCCATTTCCCTGTTCAGACACCAGTGCTTTCATCTCCTAATGCTGTTTTTGCCTCACTTGTAGTGTCAGTCAGTGCTTCAGGACCAAGGGAAAAAAGGAATTGAGGGAGGATCGGAGAGCATAGTCCATTTTGCAGTCCTGTGATACACTGAAGGTGAATTGCTCCAAATATTAATAAGCGATCTTTATCCAGTACTGTACTTAGCATGGTATACTAATGGTTTAAAACAATGTGAAATTCAACCTCTGGACAGGTGCAATTATTTAGCAGAAAAATTATAGCATATAGATTGCTTTAGCAATTTCTGATATCCTCTGGAATGATTCCCAAAGGACCCATAAAACTAGTGGTATTAAAAAAATTCACAATCAATACTGAGAATGCATTGTAAGTGCAAATATTAACCTTAGGTACAAATGCTTACTTCTTTCATTATTGAAAGTTAATTATTTTTTCATGGTTTATTTTTGCATTCTTCAGCTTGAACAGAATGGGCAGTAAAGCCAGTATTTTTTCCCTATGGTCAGACTCCTACTGCTGCTGTCATAAGATTTCAGGCACTGCACAGGGAATGAGTTTTTCATTCTTCTACTTTTCTCAGGATACATAAAATCTATTTTTAACCACATTTCAATTTTGAGTGAAACTTAAATGGGTAAAATATTTCTGATGTGCCTAAATTCCTTTTTATTTTTGTAAAGGGCATGGTGTATATGAGACACATTTCTTAAGGAGCCTAAACCAGGCAAAACACTTCGGTGTGCTTAACTGGTTTTAAAATGCTGAACTTCAAGTGAGTTCATCTCATTAGGTTTCAAGAACTCAGTAGAATTAAGCTAATTGCTTTCAGTTAAATCATGCACCACATATTCATTTTTTCCATCATTCTGAGTGGGATCCCTTTCCGTGGGCCCCCAACTACATCTCCAGGGAATCCGCTGCCATGACTGAGCCAAGAAAATGGTGTTTTAGTACATGAAGGAGTGCTAGAAAAGAAAAACAGGATTTGAAAGTGTCATATATTGTATTCCCTCCCTCCTATACAATGAAGCAGAAGACATTTCTGTCATGCCATGTGATTAAAATACCATTATGCTCTCCCAGTGATTAAGTGGTGGCACATTTGATTTGGGATCACAACTTTACGAGCCTCTGTAAAAACGTAAGGTGGCAAACAAACTCCCCTTTTGTGAAGATGTGCTTCAGCTTATCAAGTGTGTCACACTGTCTCTAGAAAAGTGTGTATTTTTAATTACTTGTAATAATGTCCTTTAGGACTCACAGCGAGGCACAAAGATGCACCTACAGTAATCTTCTCACCAGAAACAAGCCCCATTTTGAACTCTAGCCTTGTTTTCCCCTCATCCAAAGCAACCCACAGAGAAAATGGATGTACTTTTACTTGGACCCCCGGGACTGACCCAGCACTTCTCACCTGGCCCCTTTTGCTCCAACAGTGCAAGGTGATCATCTGCCAGATGAGCGGCACCCGGCCGGAGCTTTTCCACTGGTTCCTGTTGCCGCTGGCACTGGTGGTGTACGCAGCCATCTCCGGGCTGCTGGGCTGGATGGAAGAAGCTGTTCTTGCCGTGTTCACCGCCCTGGTCACGGCCGCCCACGTGCACTACGGGGTCTGCGTGGTGAGCGGGTGCCTCCGAAGCAGCCACAGAAGAGCTGCCCTGGGGCGGGCAGGAAGATGGGGTCTGGGAGCAGTTTCTAGTTGGGGCGGTGTCTGGGAGTCTGAAAGTTCAATTAGGGTTTTTTTTTTTTTTGTGTGTGTTTTTTTATTTAGTCTAAAGTTAAAAGACAGTTTATTACAGGCAGTGCCTTTTTGCAACAACTTCAATGACTTGAATTGTTCCAATGTACCCAAATGGTTTTGGCTTTAAACCCATCACAATCAGAATATTTATGGACTGGTTTTATGTAGTAGCTGACCCACGTGGCATGAACACTCCCACCCCTTTTTTTGGCCTTTCTTCTTCCTGAGGTTACCTGACTGAAAAACTAGCAAGGTAAAATGCAAAGTGCCATGAACAGAATTAATAAAATAAGGCCAACTTTGCTTTGAATCTGCGGGCAAAATAGCTGTTTAATTTCTAATCTTTTCTTGGCCCTGCGTTAGCATCTCTCAAGCTAGAGACATGAACAGTTTTCCAGTTCATCAGTCTTACCACTGCATTTTTGTGTCTGCTAGATCTCAGACTTGTCATTTATTGTCATCTGAAATACTGCTTAAATTCATTTTTACTTTGCTGATGCCCTCTTCTCTAAATTGTCAAATAATCCTTTAGCAAGTGTTTTCATGGGGATTTGCTTTTAGATAAAATACCTAGCATAGCAAAAATCTCATTTCAGAGGGAGTTGTTCAGCATTCTTTAAAACACACCATTGGGATGTAAGGATTGTCTTTGAAAGAAGACTTGTCAGCAGACACTGGTGTCATAGTAGAGTCTACCCCAGCATCAATATGGGCCAACTGGTGAGGGTCAGAATGGAAATACCTGGTCAAAGGTGACTGTTGACTGAGAGGGCCCAGCTCCATCATGGCTTATGTCATCTGTGAATCTAGTCTGTAGCAAATTAACTTCCTATCAGTGTGATGCAAGAGGAAGGTAAGGACCACAGCTCTCTTGCTTGAATACTTGCAGGTCCTTGCGTAGTTGTAGGTCCCGAAGTACACGAGGACTGTGGTTGGGTCCTCCCCCCTCTGACTGGGAAAGGAGAGGCAGTGAATTGTGAAGCACGTACCAAACAGGCTGCTAATCTCCGTGATTTCTCTTTAGGGTAGGCAGCTGAGTGAGCACTTGAACATTTACATCTTTTCCCTGAAGAAACGCACCCAAGAGTGAACACCTGCACTATGATCAGACTGTAATACTTACGTGGAGATCTGCAACTCTTCTGATGTGATAAACAGTTGGAATTAATCTGATTAAAATAACCAAAGAATAGAACAGTACAGATATCTGAACCACTGCGACAATGAGCTATGCAGCAAGATGCTTCATCTCAGAGGAAGATTCCTGTCCAGCAGAGAAGTGTTTACCAAGTTGTTCTGCTGCTAACATTTATTCTCTTCTAACACTAATGCTGTGTTACTGGCCTCTCTGAAGCTTTTGTCTTCCTCCTCCTTGCCATTTTGTCCAAAGTCCTGGATGAATTCATGCCAGGTTACATAACCTTCTTGGTGGTTTATAACCAGCACTGGTTTCGCCCAGCCTAGTCACCAGTGGGACTCCAGCAATGCAAACACTCCCTGTATGTCCTTCTCACTCAGACATCTGTGTCTGCTTCATTTTCCGTATTTATTTTCTCACAACTCATTTCTCCCATACAACCTCCTGAAAGGCTTATGCACATTCAGTCTTTTCCTCACCTCAAATGAATGTGTGAAGACAAGAGAATGAGCTGAGAAAGCCATGGGTAAAGTGTTTTTGAAATGTACATTTTTTTTCCCATTCTCAGCATTAAGATGAGTCTCAGCTGACCTGTATCTGTCAGAAATGCAGGCTCTGTACAGCAGCAGCTGACCTTTATATTTATTTCCTAGGCAGTAACAAGCACATTGTTGATATTTCAGTATCAACGAGCAATATACTCTACAAAGGTAACCAGCTGAAAATAAATTTGGCCAGCAAACCTTCAAAGATTCACACATTTCACTGCAAAACTAGTTTAGGTCAAACATCGTGTATGAGTGCAAAATGCAAAACAAACCATTATTTGCCTGTGTGCTTGAAGCAAATTCTTGTGGGTTTAGAAAATGACAAAAGAAAAAAAACAAGAAGAGCTTTTTTTTTTTTTTTCAAACGTTACACATTTGCATGCAGATGTAAACTGCTCACTTCATCTACGATACACATGCCTTGGAGGAAGGAGTAAGAATTTGAGTTTCATCTCTTTTCATATGCTGCCCTAGCCAGAGGGACTTTGTGGTCTTGAAGCACTAATGAAACAATCTGTCCATTCCCCAAGGTAAGCATGAGATTACATTTTTTGCACAGAGGGATGTGATTGACAGACTGGCATATTTATTAACTATTTTGCTTGCCAGAAGCCAGGTAAAAGCACAATTGTTGAGCTGCTAAGGCTTAAGTTCACCTTTTTCAGTTCTTAGACCGTTTCTCTGGGTTTATCACTAGCCTGATCATTCTTCCCCCCCTCGTTAACTTACCCTTATATCAGTAGCTCCTATTAGTATTTTCAGCTGAGCACTGACTAGTCATATGAACAGCTTCAATTTAAGCTGGTGCTGCCTGTTACAGGAGTTGTCCTCCCACAACATCAGCAGGTGATTTCCCCGGGCAGCCCTTCCTGCAGCGCCAGGGGACAGGCCTGCACATCAGCTTCCCCTCATCACAAAGCAGAAATCCACACCAAATGGGAAGGTTTCTCGTGATTTGAAAGTATGCATGTTCCACCTACCAAATGAGCACATTGAGGGTCCCACCCCCCAAATGAACATGAGACTACAGTCACAGTTCAAGCAGCTTAAGCTTTGAGTTGGGCAGAGGTGACCGGTCATCCTGTTAATGCAGAGTCAGAGGTTTTTCCAAGAGCCCTGCAGGGAAGGGAGGCTCCCATGCCCTTTGGTACTCCTGTGGTCCAGCTCCAAGAGACATCTTCCAGCCTTCCTCCCCACTGGTGCGGTAGGCATGCCCCTATCCTGCATGATGCCCAGGGAGTGTGGGGTGTCCACCAAGGCACTCCCTAAGGACTCTCTCAGAATAAGTCTGAAGGCTGGTTATTTAATGAAGTTTGCTAGAAAAGGCAGTTTGTGTTGAAGGGGAATGACAAGTTTAAAGTTGTTGCATGCACCCAACAGTGTCAATGTTTGATGGAATTAAATACTACATCCAATACCAGAGACATAAAAGTCTCACCTACTTTATAAAGGAAGTTTATATTTCACCCTTCCATCACAAGTGTCTGGAGGAAGTTCTGATGAGAAAAGAATTAGAATACAATAAAATTACCTCTAAATTGGTTGTACTGGAGAAACTCTGTGGACAGGCTTCCCTTTTACGTCTGTCTTGCACTTAATTAGGAAACAGCTGGAAATAAGGGTCACAGAAGCAGCACTATTTGATGCACTGTAATGGAGTATTTTGAAATATTCATTAAATGAAATTATAAAACTTGAAATACCACAACCTGCCTGCACTTGTACCTTTCTAAAGAGAAATACAGTGTCACTTTTTAAGGACATTAAGCTCTGGCCAAGTTTTTCACCTTCTATATGAAAACATGGCAAATAATTTATTTTTCCTTTTTAAAGGAACTTGTCACTACAATCTCTATAAAGACATATATAAAAAGAAATCATGTATTACACAGTGTATATATTGAGTTTTTAGCCATTCTAGATGGTAGCTGGTTCAATGAACAGGAATAAAAATGCTTTGCTCATAGGGTGGTACGGTCACAGATTTATTTTGCAAAGTCAGATAACTATGTAGATGACCTAATAGTCTTAACAAAGATTTTTTTTTTGTTGTTGCAACATTATGGCAGAACGTTTTGAACTGGAAAATAGGTACCTTTTTCATGCTTTTGAACATTTGCACTAGCCCAAAGACATGCCTCCCCACCAAGTCTTACAAAAAGCAACTCAAAAGAGCAGCTCTTCCAGGTTTGAACACCTAGGTTGGAAATGGGCTCCTCTATCCCTGCTTCATCCTACCCCCTCTATTAGAAACCTTCCCTGAGCGGGGCTAAGCAAAAATTTGGCCTCAGCCCCAGGAATACCTGATAGCAGTGGGGGCCAGGCTGGTGGCACACAACCATGGCACAAAGGGGTCCTGAGCCAAGGCTCGAAGCCTCAGAGATTGAGCAGCAACTACTGTTTTAACATTGCCCATGCTACAAAAGATCAGCAGTGAGAATTACAATGAAGTTTCCCCCCTTTTATTCCAAAAAGCCTAATACTTTAATCTGAAACGCAGGCAGGTTTTAGGTACTGCACTGAAGATTCATCCTTGAATACTTGGCCACTGCAGGAAAGTCCACTGGGAGTTTCAGTGCCCTTGCTGTAGTACTCTCTTCACCTCCTGGCTGCTGCCAGTTTTGCTGTTGTATCAAAACTGATACACAAGAGATTTAGTACTCTGAAATCCCAAAGCATTTACCATAAAGAAAAATGTGCTGTTTACATGCACAGGCATACATGCATTTTCTTTTTGATTTATAGAAGGGGATACAGTTGCTGAGCTCTTGGGGAAACAGATGCTACCCACACACACACAGGATAAGTGAACTTTTGGTTTTTTAATGCAGCTGCCTTTTTCTTCCTGCTCCCATATGCAGTCCCTGATGAATCAAAAATATGTATTTTATCCAGAAAAGTATTACTTTAGAATGTTCTGAATAGTCTCTAGAGCTAGACAGATTTTAACATATATTTTTTTATTAAATATGTAAAAAGATAAACGCAAGTCAAGTTATTCACATATTCAGACAAAAATCTACTCTATCATGCGACAATTTGTGGATAATGTAAAATGACTGATACATCTGAATAAGACCTTTTTTGTATCTATTATGCCATTACTTATCTATTTATAATTAACAATACATATGTTTACATTCCTTTCAGTTTACATTTAATATATAACCAAAGCTTTATGGTGTGCTATTTAGTAAAGGTAATTACAAATGCATATTAAAACCATAACAGAAGAATGGGTTACTCACAGGGGGTGGGGGGAAAAGGACAACTCTTTCCCCTTTCAGAACACTGCTCTCCCCTCAGCACAGCCAAATTTCTAGTGCCCTCAAGGTATTTCACTGCCCCAGCTCCCTACATCAGTCACTCTGCCCTTGATACAAGCAGTGAGAGGGCTATGGTCCTCTGATTAGAAACAGGATATGAGGAATTTTCAGGAAATTAAGTGCAGCTTTTTAAAAAATTTTCTTTTTTTTTTTTTTTTAAATACATGCTTCAAAAGACAGAAGAGGAGAGAGGCACAACAGCCTGGCTATGAATTGTTCAGGGAGCTCAGCAACCCCAACCATTTGCACCTTTAGAAAAATGTTTTCCCTTGAAGTGCTCTCCATGCATCTGCTCAAGTATTAGCAGAAGGATGAATGGCAGTAAGCAGAGACTGATGCTGATGAAATTAAGTTTATAGCCTGATCCCAAACTCCTTGCCCCATCAGAGATCCTGTATAGGTTAAAGGACATTCTGGAATCTGGAAAAAAAAATTAGTAACTGCTCTTCAACAGTATTATGAAGAACTACCATTTATTACAATGACAATTGTAATAAGTACATATGTTCTAATAAACACAAATACAACAAAAATGACAATTCCCCCATTGTGGTGATTCTTGGAAATACTTATTTTGGAATATACACATTTTTTAAATAATTAAACCAGACCTTATTTTCAACCAATTGAAACGGGAGAGGAAAGTGCTGGCCTGCAGGTTGCAAGTACTTTGACTTCATCACTGAGTAGGATGTGAAGTCAGTACTGGATTGCAGGGCTGGCAAAACTTCAGCCTGCAGGGTCCAGAAACTCTTCTGTTGTGCAGGGGGAGGATTAAGGAACTGGAAATACCTGTTCTAGTGCTTAACAGTATTTTATATATTTTCGGTGGTGTAACACAACAGCAGGGTTCTCACATTTAACTAAGAGCCACTTAGCTGCAAAAGATTGATTAGGAATGGAAAACTGCATGTGTCATGCTTGTGTGTGCCCGAGGGTTGATTAATTGAAAACCTTTCCATGGAACCATAAGCTGGGAACATACACTTCAGGAGCCTATGAACATCTAAAATGATTTAGCTGTTCAACAGGCTTTGGAGTTTTTCAGTGAATGCCAATTGGGATGGGATTTCCACGTACCTGCTAAATCAGCATAGCAATCTCCAGTTCAGAAGATCAAGTGAGAAACCAAGAATACCAAGCATTAAATAATCAGAGAGACTACAACACACAGTTTTATGAGAAGAACAAGGAATGCTTTATATACTCCAAGATACCACTGTTTATAAAATACCATCATTTAGAACAGGGTCATGGGACTGCACTGGAAGGGAACACTCTCACTGCAGACATCTCCAGGGCCTTGATGAAGGAAGGTCAGCCCAGAGCAGAAGCTGCTCTGCCCCCTTATGTTAGATGGTCCCCCTCTTATGCGTGCCCTGTCTCCAGGACTCCTCACTGCCTCTCCATGCTTTGGAAGCAGCCTCAAACCCGTGAGGTGTCCATGACTCACTTACATAGCATTTGGGGAGGGGTTCAGGGCTAGTGCTGTTACTGGTTTTTCCCCATACCTTGCACTAGTGAGAAAATTTCTGTCTTCCATACTTTTATGGATGGGGCAGTGGAGGGGAGAAAGAAAGCAAAAAGAAATGGCTGGCCTACTTTGTCCTTTTCTGAGGGGTGGGAAGCCAAGGATGATGGCAGAAATCATGTCCTGCAGCTATACTTGTGTCAAGGAGATTTCTCTCCTCCATCAGCACTGAGCTCTGCGGAGGCAGAGCTGCAGCTGGAGCTGGGACTGGATTCCTCAGGAAGGAAGAAAAGCTGGGAAATGTCTGTTTACTAGTCACGAAACTGGGAGAGTTTTCAAAAAACTTAAGTGGATATCTGTTTCTCCAGAAATAAGCCAAAAAACATACCACGCAGCTTTCTAACATAGGGGTTTAAATCTCCCATTGAAACAGATGCTCTGCCTGTGAAGGCAGGAAAGGAATAAACATGAGCAACATGAGCATTTTCTTCCACAACACACCTCATCGTTATGGCTTGAGTATGACATCCACTGTATCCCTTTATTCCAATTGTTTGACCAAATTTATGCCCCAAGGCAGATGTACTAGAAAACGCGAAAGCACCACAAAGTGAGAAACACAGCTAGTGGTACGGAACTTCTTGCCACACAAAATGCCAATATAAATATGTTAGAACAAGTTACAAGTGTATCATACTTAAGACGAAAAAGAAAAAAAATAAATATATATATTTTTAAAGAGCAGAACAAATCTCAAGCAGCCAAGTGGTGAAGTTGCAGTGATGTACAGTAGGTGATGTAGCCCTACAACCTCTTGGGAAGATACACTGAAAGAGGACGTCTGCAAATGCATCTTGGCAAAGTATTGGTACAGAATGCAGTGGTTGGCTGGCACTCACTATGGTACATAAATGTTAATGGCAGACTGGGAGTGAACTGATTTCAAGTTTGAGGCCGCACATGTTCCATTCTCCAGAAGAAAGTTCTAACACAAAACGAAAATTGTCAGAGATGCTGCATGAGTCAGTACTCATCCTGCTGCTGGGGCTGTTCATGGACTTGCTCTTCACCTTCATGATCATCTGTGTGGCTCTCCTGTAGGGAGAAAAAGACCCCAAAACATTCTTCAGTAGAAAGCACTCCTCATGTAATCCTGCCCCACGGTGCTCACTGTAGCACAAATCTTAACTTATAATTTTCATGCAAGTAAGTACAAAAGGGGCTGTTACCTAAGAAAAGCGGTCTCTTGTAGTATTACAATAAAATGCATTTACTTTACTTTTAATCGAGGCATATGCAGTACTGATATTTCCTTAGAAAAAAAATGTCAGCTTTCAACATCACTGAGTGATATCTGTTCTGGTAAGCAAACATTTTTAATAGTTAGACAGTGATATGCCAACAGTTAGATGCTGTATCATACAATACTGATATCCTCCCATTTTCAGTTTGTCCAAGGTTTTCTGAACCTGTTTGCTGTGGTTTTCACACAATCTTCACTCTGGGTTTATATCACTAAATGGACATGACACTTGTGCTATCACCTGCTTTAAAAATTAAACACAGCCTCCTTTTTGAGGTCAGGCATTCTACTTTCCCCAAAATAATACACCCATGCTAACTCCCAAAGGCTTGCATACACATTTTCTTGGGGAGGTGGGGGGGAAGAGTCCAGTATTCACTGATTTATAAAGCTACTGCCAAAATCACTAATCACCAAATAAGCACTTCCCATTTACAAATGGTTCTTATGCACCAAAACTGCCCCTCTGAATATACATTTCCACTGGAAGACAAATCCAACTCAAGGTGATATCAGTTCGAAACAACTTCCAAGTTAGAGACAACAGACCTAGTATCCTGAGTTGACCTGGATGTTATCTGAGTTCAGAAAGTCTGGCTGACCCTTAGAGCATCCCTTCTGGATTCCCATTAAGCACAGCTGCATTTACAGCTTTTCCTCTCAAGTGGTTTCTATTTTTCCACAGCATGGTTCACTGAAAAGATCCCTCTCGCATATGCTCTGCCCTGCATTAGTACCACTCTGCCGTTGGCAGCTCTGAAGGAAAACACTTTTCCAAGACACTGAGCTGCCATTCAAGTGCATCCCCGTGCAGAACTCTCCTGGCTCCCAGTAATTTCGTTAGAAGCAAGTGGCTTGAACAACAAACTTGAACACATTGATACTGCTAAGTTTTCAAATTTGAGGCAAAAATCAAAAGAAAAGTGAGGCCATGATTTGACTTTTTCCACAACAGTCCAGAGCAGCTTATGAAATAAGCAAATTCGCTTCTGGCAATAACATATTTGTATTTCTAAAGGGCAAGAGCAGGAGAATAAGGCTCCTAATAGTTGCTGATACAATGGAAATAGCTGTTTGCCACAAACAGAAACAGGCCAATTACAACTGAAAGCAAGCTCTCTATCACTCAGGTGCCATTTTCAGGTAAAAGCCACGTATCGGTCAGGACAACTGAAGGTTAGCACCTTTTGGCCCCTTGGGGGGAATGATGCCCTTATTACACACAGTAGGTACATCATGTCAAAACAGCTTTGTGCACAGTACCTAAAAACTGCAACTTCTGTGACGGGCTGCAAGGGTGCGGGACTTGCAGAGAACAGAGTTTCACAGAGAGGAGCTGACAGCTGTGAGAATGTGGCCCTGCCTCGCAGGGTGAGAAAACTGAAGCCTGTTTAATGAGCAATGTTACCTTAACCCCATCTATCCTGACCCTCCTTATGTGTTGAGGTGATCTGCTCTGGAATGCTCATGTTGCACAGACTCTCTGTATGCCCAGTTTATGTGATACCCCTATTAGAAAGCCCACTCGTGGACTTTATAGGTCACATATACATGCTCCCTTTTCATTCATACAATAGGAAAAGCCTCTAACCATGGGAACTGGCTTGGGAATATACTCCACAGCTCTGAAGAGGAGTGGTGGCTCCTCTCTTGCCAGGTCTACCTTTGATGGAAATAGTGAATCTTATGTGACTGACTCCCTCAGAAGTCATTCTGAGACCTGGGATACATGCTTCTCAGTATGTATAGCTTGTACAAATACATGAAATGGGAAAGACAAGAGTCACCATGCCCAGTTACTTTGGGACTGTGGAATCTCCTTGAATAGCATCCCCTAATAAGGAAAGTAGTGGAAGATCTATTTAGAGCATTTATTTCTGGCTTGAGCCACATGACCATGGTCATCTCTGTCACCCATGCTGAGAGGTGCTCCCTTTTGACCCTTAAATCCATCTGCCTCAAACTATTCAGGTGTGCCTGTAGATTGAAGAGCTAGACTATGAAAACCAGGTGTTGGGGAGAATGGGTCTTTTTCCAAAAGTAGCAGCAGAGGAGTAGCTGCTAGAGCAGAAAGTTACCAAACCAACTGCATTTTGAGCAATTGCTCTGGGAAACTGAGATATCAAACGTGAGCAACTAACCCAAATTCTACATGAACTGAACCAGAACAGTTCACATAGGACAGCAAAAGCTTTCCCAAGTTTCTGCTTTATGCCAAGACCCACATGTCTGTGTGTTTCATAACTACACATATAGCCTCTTCTTGTCCATCAGTCTGAAGCTCTCCTACTGTAATGCCATATGACCAAATGCTTTACACACTGAGATCTTGACACTGTCTACAGCAGTCGTAGCGTAAGAATTAGGAGCCACATCTTCTCACCAACCAAATGTAGCCTTTTTAGCACTGTTCTCTGTCAAGTTTGATGTTTTTGATGAAGAAGTAAGATTACAAATGAGCAATCTGTAATTAAAAATTACAATGTATTACAGCCAAATGTTAAGTGACAGTAGCAGATACTACATCCCTCTTGGGTAAGCAGAGACAACAATGAGGTTTAAAACAGAACCGTAACAGAGAAAAGAAAAGGGAGCCTCTATGGACAAGGAACTCAAATGGATTGATATTTGTGCTGCTCAAACTCACCAAAACTGACAAGACAAAAAAAAAAAGAAATGGATCAGTCTTAAAAATTTAGCCCTTAGTGAATGAAGCAAAACAGAAGCTTATGAAGTGACATGATTGAAAATACACTATGAATTGGAATTCTGAAAAAAATATTTGCCCCACTCCCCATTCCAAGACATGAACCTGGTAAAAATCTCTTCAATGAAATACTACAACAATCAAACCTCTGGAGAATGCTTTTTATAGGGACTATGCTCTATACTTGCATTCTGAAAAATTCTACACACAATTCACATAACAGCCTCATGCTGGAGACTGGGAAAGACAAACTGCTGCTACCAAGGGATTAACCTGCAAAATGATGCAAGATGAAGAATTTAACTTGGGTCAAATTCATTACAGAGAGAGAGAAAAAAAACCCCACAAAACAGATCTGAAAGGCAAAGCAGGACAATGAGAGAGTAAGGTCCCAACCTAAAAAGTAGGTAGGATCTGAATCAGGACCAAACCAGTCTTTGATTTAGTGCTAATGCATTGGGGTCCTTCCACAGCAAATTACAGTCCATCTGCTAAGCTGAGGAGACCAAATCTTCCACCAAAAGATACAAAAAAATTGTGTGAGGAATGGCCTCTGTATTCCTCTCTGAAAGAGAGTGCTCTCCTGCTGAAGTGACATACCCGGCCTCCCAACTGCAACCACATTTTTAGATAAAGGCACAGTTGTTGTATGTAGTTCACATGCAGGCAGAGATGATGATTGCAACAGGGAACGGGTTGGAGGGAAGAAGCAGATAAAACACTAGGATATGGACTGAAGTTTTTGTAGAAAACTTTGTAGAAAATTTTGTAATGTGTTCGCCAGTAAGGAAAACTGCAGGAAGAAAGGCAACAAATGCATTCCTTGTGGAATCGCTTTGCTATTTAAGCCAACAGACAGACAGATGTGGCAGGGGTATGGGGAGAAGAGGGATTTTTATGGCTTTGCTTTATAAATAAATCACTGTTCTTGAATCCAGAAGACATTTTCTCTGACCACCATATATATGTAACACTTTCACCCTGTTATCACATGCCTGGCAAATTTGTCTTATTGTTTATTCCTGTGAAAATAATGGTTTCCTCCTTCTTTTTCTCTCTAGCACTTGTCCCGCACCACTTAACACATCCTCTTTCCCCTGTCACTTCTCATCTAAGCAGTGGTCCCTGTCAGCAGCAAGCTTGTGGCCCTCTTGCACCTAACTTTCAAACATTAATGCTCTACATCAGTCTTTTTTAGAAAAGCACTTGAATTAGTAGTTCCTTCTGCACTACTGATATAAAATTTTAAGTCAGTTGACTACTGCTGCAACAGCTTTCTGGAAACAGATATAAGACAGCCTATGGTGCCACAGTGTTGCCAAGAGATTAAGTTGATGCTTATACACTCTGGAGCCAAAGCCATCATCCAATGAAGGATGAAGGGTCAATTGTCAGTACAATCCATACAGGGATTTAGTTAACATGAATGGGAGTAGTTCAGCTAAATCTTCACTGAATCATTATCCCTGAATGTCTCAGAGGAATTTAACCAGCACCCTTTGCTGCTTCTTGCTTTGTTCAGTGTCCACAACACTAAGTCTAAGACGCAATGACATTCTTGCTTAATCTGGCAGACAATACATTTCTGAAATTTTGCTAATAGAGGATTATTGCGTTTGCACAAGGAAGAATTTTGCCTATAGCAAGAGGATAAAAAATGCTAAAGAGCATTATCTCTGTAGATATAATCATGTACTTGGCAACCTGTACCATACATATTCCAACACTGCCACATGGGCTAGAGAAGGTTCACAGCTGTAGACACCGAAAGCACCTCTGCCAGAATTTCTGTGATTTTCAACACATTAAAGAACACAAGTAAAAGAATTTATGCACTCAGGGGGAAGATGAAAAAACAAAACTGAGGCTCAGAACCATATGAAGTCAATTTATAATTGTGACACAGACCCTCCCCTTTCAGATCAACATCAGCAAGCCCAGAATACAAAACCTACACTGAAAAGCAGGGAAAAGGAATCCTTTCCCCAAGCTAAAAAGCCTGCTGTTTGCAAATGCAAACTTCCTTTTTGGGGGGAGAAGTCATGGAAATCCTAGCTGTTACACTTCTGCTGACCTAAATATAGGACATGACTCAATACTGTACCAATAATTTTTTATGAAATTAAGCTTTTTTGTTGAAATGAAAAACATTAAGCTTGAACTTACATGTTCTTCTGAAGCATAAAGGACTTCCATTAGCCGATTGACAAGATCATTATTCTCTCCCCCGTGTTCCTGGCAGAGAAGTTCAATCTCCCTTAATTTGCCAAAGTAGAAATCCCTTTCCTTCTCCACGCCTTCAAGTGCAAGTTTTAACGAATGTACCTGCATATAAACCAAGACATGATGCATCAGTTTTGAGGTGCACTACAGACAAAACAACTCGGTCTAAAATTATGCATGCTAAACAATCTTACATACATATTCAATGGTATAGCTTAAAATGAAGTCCACTTTTTTTCTGAAGTGCTAGATTGAACCACAGAGAGAACAGAAAATTGGGCTCCCCCATTATACATCTTGGATACATCTTAACCTTGAACCTTAAGGTTAGTTTTCTCAGTGCCCTTTTATACTGAAGCCCAAAGCAGCAGTTCAGAAATCAGAGCTACTTCAGCCTTGTCTCCTAACAAGGCTGCCAGAAGTGTCACACAATGGTAATTAATAAAACTTTCAGCTCAGTACTTGCATTGTTTTGCCTGTATTAATCTGTAGTTGTTGGGAAACCTACAATATCTTCTTGCCTAAAAATACACAGAATTAGCAGAAAAGCTCACAAAGGGAATTGGTCTAGTTAGGAAATTAAAACGTCCTCTAGTTACAAATGTGAGTTCTGCTGTGTTGGTTGGCCACCTCTCCTGTTCTGCCTCCCCACTTACCATACTGTTACAGACCTGCATTTTGGCACTCTGGTGCCATGACTGGCTCCAGACATGGACTTTGTGCTCTGACTGATGCGCTGTTTCTATCAACAAATTCTCTCAAATGCTAAGTACCTTTCTCTTCGCAGCCTTGTTGTTCATGAGAATCTTCAAGCTATACTGTCAGCCTCAATATCACCGCTAGGACTGCTGCATATAATTTATGGGCAATGCAGCTGTTAATGATTAGGCTTCATATAAATCATGACAGATGTTGCAATATATTTTTTTACATATATATACATACACACATATATATTTAAAAAAGAACAATTTTGTGGGAGCATAACATAAAAATTTTTGTCTAGCAGGTTATACACAATCAGGATAATGTGTAAGTGGCTCACAAATTTGGAGAACAGCACCGTAAGAACCAACAGATACAATCACAGACAAAGCTGTCTATAGTAAACACACTGACCCCAATCACATCCAATTACAGCTAAATTAGCACTTTAAAGTCTGCAATTATACAAATTATTTTCTAAATAAAACACGCTAAATAAATCGTTTCAGACTACATTTCAGTGAACTGATGCAATTTAATAGAAAGTTCTGTGCTGCCAGTTCCACTGCAAGCTAATTTATTTCCTTCACTAGTAAAAATACCAGCAGAGTTCAAACAATGCTTTGACAGCCTACTAAATCCTATCAGGTTTTTTTTCCATAACTGCTGAGCTAGTGATGCCTTTTTCTGACCTTTGTTTGCACTCTCAAAGGCATCAAGCAGCAGAACTGACCTGTTACCAGAGCAGGATCTCAGAGCATCTCATTTATGTACTAATCCATTTCTGACCAGCTGCCTGAGTGTCACATCCAAATCTTCCCTTGACAGTTTGAATCCATGATGGATATAATGATCAGGCAACCTTAAATTAATTATTTTTTCACAAAAGTAGGAATAGCAAAATGGAACAGGAGTTTACAATATTCCGGTCTATAGATGAAGACCTCACACTTAGGATGTGCCTTCTGGATTGCCACAGCATACTGCTTGAGAGCAATGCCTGCACCCAGATAGAACAAGAATGTAACTGCTTCCAGATCTCTTGCTCTGTGCTTGCTAGAGCTTGGGAAAACAATGAACTTCAGCTGAAAAACTGGCAGCTAATAGCTCAGACCATCTCCCTTTTCTGACCTATTTACTATGAAGACATTTTCCCCATTTTTCATTCTATCACATTTGCTCTGTTTAAAGAAACAAAACCATTAAACTATGCATACATACACAGTGTTAATTAGCTACAGTATAAACACTGTTATAACCAAACCAGATATGCTTTTCTTCAGTTACATATCAGATAGCTGCCTGTGCCATATGAATTCATATGAATTCATATTTCTTCAGATATTTAGCACATCACATCCTGCTTCTTCCTTCCATGAACATGCCAAAAGGCTGATACTGTAGGAACAGCACACATCAATTCCCACGCTTTGCTTCTGGACCAAAAGGACCCCTCTGCAACCCAGTTAATGGGTGCAAAGGCAGCAGTTCTCACTAACTGGTCTTTTCTCTGACGGCACTTACTAATAACATGAATACTCACAGGGCTGCAGAACCACGCTGGAGACGAAGCACAACTGTAGGCACACAGCCAAGATGGTGCTGTTTTCAGAAACTTGGTGTCTACCCACATACAGTTAATGGTTCCTGGGACCATTCTCCATATGTAAAGGTCCCTTCTCTGTATGTAATGGCCCCTGCTTTGTGTTGTCTCCTCAGGAGCATGGAGACACTCATTGGGAGAGTGCTAGTTGGCAAAGACCAAAGACACAGCAGGGACCAGTTCAGTATTTTAATGCTATGGGTAATCAAGTTCCAGTGCAAAGTGACATTCCTTGGAAGTGTTTAATTTACTAGCACAGATCAAAGATAATTTTAAGAGAAACTTTAAGATTGTTGGGAGTCATTAAACTAGTAAATGTTAGGGACAGCTTACAATTATTGCAAATAGCTCATTAAGCTATGCTATGGTAAAACACAGTGTACAGACATCCCCACTAATTAAAATTTTCCGCTACAAATCGTATGGAAGTTCAGATACTTCAATCTCCCTTAGCTGCTATCCATGAAAGGTCTGAAAAAAGACTCTTATAGCCACATAGGAATCTGATATCCAAGACACAATTCAACACTTCTTACTCCTAATAAAGACAGAAATTGGGTAAAAGCGGCTGCTGCCCTCATCTCCACAACTGCTGGAGAGTGGTAAAAACCAGGCAATTTGGCTCTTCCAGCATGTTCAGATGGGGGGTCGGGAAAACTTGGCTCAGAGCTACTTTGCAGCATAACTTTTTTGGCTCATGTTATATGCCAAGGGTGCACAAGTATCCATTAGTGGGAAATGAGATACCGAATGTTGTCAGCATTAAAAAAAAGCCTTCCAGACTACTCCAGCTAGATGATGTCTCTTAAAAACTAGCTATTAAAGCATCAACTTTTCAAATCCTGAGAATTTCTTCTCCTCTTTCGTGATGGGGGAAATTATCACTTTTCCTTCAGGGTTGTTTGTACATAAAGCTTAAGGTTTTCACACATGGAACATGCTAGGAATCTGTTAGCAGTGGATGTGATAGTGAATGCCTATTTCAGTAAAGATCAAATATTTTTATGGTTGGCTCAGATGCCAACCAACTCTTCCTCCTGAAGCAAACACATTCTGACTTCTGAGAACAGATGTCACGGTTTAAGCTGCATTAAGTTGATGTTTGAACTCCACTCGACAGTGATTAAAGAAAAAGGGATTCCATGAAAAAAAATATAAACATCCATTTCTTGTGCAACATTTAAAAACTTTTCTGTTACAGCAACTATCTAGAGCCCATTGGGAAGGCTGGTGGACACTGTTGTGCTTCCTGCTGCTTGGAATGATACCCAGAATCTGCAGTATGCTGTGTTTGGGATGTGGCTATCCATCCACCATCTTTAAGTGCATAACGTTAACCAAGAACTTGCAAACAGTGCCCCAACAAACTGAAATCTTTGCTGGTCAGTGAAAATCTGAAACTGAAATGGCCTTAATTGTAGGAAATTATACATGATCCAGAATAACAACCATTTCCTGAATGCAGCTGCAGGCAGCTCAAACTCTAAAACAGGTTTTTTCTTTTCCATTTTCCCTCATCCAGGACAAATACAGGGATCAGGCCCCATTTATACTAGCGGCATTTCCACCATTCTGACAGCACAGTCTTGAGCCAGATGCAGGTATTTATTCATGTTCAGTGCAGACACTCTTGCATGTCTAGTAATGAGAGAGGTGTAACGCTCCAGAGCATAAACAAAAATGAAGCCCTTACATTCCTAACAATAAAGAAATTATGAAGCTTTATTAACTAGATTGCAGAATATTATTTATAATATACATAAGTATTCTCACAAAAGGAGGTCACATTTTTAAATGAAAATGGCATATTACCTTCTTAATGCCTTCCTTTCAGAATGCAGAGTACAATGAACTAGTCTCAATTCATCTGCAAATCTCTTAACAACTTGGTATTACAAACGGGCTTGTCTTCTCCACAGTGACACATTAAATGATTTATGTCATTTGCAATACACAAGAGCAAAGACACTATTGGTATTTTTCCCATCCAAGTGAAATAAAAGATGTATTTCAACACATAATAAAATTATTGTACTTCAGCAAGACTTACCTGTCATTCCTAAGATATTCTTTTAAAAATACTGGCAAACACCAGTCATCTCTCCCAGATCTTATTTTTAACAATAAATATTTTTTTTCTCTTTCCAGCTGAGCTATTTGCACTTTTGTCCCTTCATAATTCTAGAGAGCATCATTCAGCAGAGGACAGTATTAGATTTCATGCCTGCCTGTGACAATGAATACATCTAATTTTGTGCCCAGAGCAAATTTACCTGTTCGCTGAGCTGTATGACTTGAGTTTCCAAATCTTTATCTGATTTGGATGCTGAGCTGCTGGGTGCAGCTTTTTTTGCTGAAGATGGGCGAGAAGGTGTTGATCCTGGTTTAGAAGCTGGACTGGACTTAGCAGCACCTGCAAACCACAATAAATCAATAAATCAATCAATCAAGATTGATCTCTATGATAAATGCATTCCTATTAACCTGGTACTTCAAGAAAAGAATTCATTTTACAGCCAGCCATTCTCTCTCTTACTTCAAGGTGACAGTGGAGGAAGTTCTGGTGCTGCTATACCTTGGGAAAGGAAAAACCACATTTCCTAGCAGTCTGAGTTTGCTACTGAGAGTGAACAAACTCTAAAACCAAAATAAACAAACATCAAACCAAGAATATAGAGTTCCCTTAGCTCTGAGTAGCTTTCAGTTTCAAAATAATGTGCCATTAAGAGACCATTCTCCCAGCCCATTACTTAGTGTATGCAGTTATCCCTCAAATTCCGTGGAGAAAGACAGACCTGAAACAAACTCAGCTAAACTGCCTCTGTGCTTTCTTCATTCTCAAATGTAAACCATCCCTGAGAGAGGGGCATTGAGATTCTGACAGAGCACAAAGAATTAAACCCCTTGGCAAACTCACAGTTGGCCACAGTGACCAAAAGATGAGTTTTGATCTGCTTAGGTTTTCCTATTTCTTTTTAATTACTTGCACTGCAAATCTGCAAGAATACGGAGCAACATCTTTACCAGCAAAAATGGCAATTAACAAGTGCATACAGATACTGTTTTTCCCAATGACTGTGGGACACAAATGCCCAAGCAGAGGAACAGTTGTGTGCAAGGCTTTGCAGTGCCTTCACAGGAACCTCACAGCCAGCTCCTCACGCCTTGCTCTGCCTCTCCATCTTTCGCCTCCTCGACGCTGGCTGTTTGATTTAGTCGCTCAGCCCAGTTCGTGAGTGCCTGGCTCACAGCAGTCCCCCTTGCCTCAGCTCCCATAAGCACTGTACTCTGACTCAGCCTTTTCCTTATTCCCTCCAACCAGGAATAAATTTGAGATGTAGCGGACAGACATCTGGTACAGAAACTGGTTTGGTTAAGAAGACAGAACACAAACCCAGCCTCCTTCAGACCTATTTGATTTGATTTATGAAGCAGACGTGAATCAGAAGTCCTGCTCAGCAGCACCCATGTTTATCACTGTTTCCTACAAATAGCAAAGTACAGTTGTCCAGATGTGCTGACAGGCTCCAACCCATCCTCCACCATCAAATGATGTTGACTCTGAAGCCTGGGCCACACAAGAGACAGCCCTAATGCAGCAAGCACAGCTGAGCTCTGAGTTTGTTGCAGTTCACCAATTCCAGAGAAATTCGCAGCCACCTTCTACCACACACCTCCTAGCCAGCTGCTCCTCCCATACAATTACTTGATTTATGGCACACTACAAATTGTTCTAAGTTGTCATTTCCATGATGTATCACCAGTGTCAGACAATGTTTTAATAAAGAAATTAATTGTAAAACAAATGTAGCACAAAAAGGCATTACTAGGAAGAAATTGCAAGGAGGCAGGGAGAGGGAGAGACACATCTTGTGGTGCTGTCCATATGACCAGACTGTGCAGGTCACAGTCTCACTGACCTGAGAACTGTGACAGCAGTTCACGGGAGGAGCTGAAAAGCAATGGGAAAGGAGAGCAGCAATGGGTTATTTAATAAAGCTTGCTTAAGCTTTCCTGATTTAGTCACAGGCTTCCCTCTGTAACAGGCATCTCCTCCCACCCCAAAGGATAACTCTGTATTAACTGGGTCATGTAATGCCAACGGAACACAAACAACTCGATAATTCAGTTAACATGTAAACATTTCTGTGCGAGATGGCCATCCTCCTTTTCTATGCTCTTTTATATAAGGTAGATAAGAAAAGAAAAAGAAAAGTATGTTGGTGGGATTTTTTTGTGGGTTTTGTTTGTTTGTTGTTCTTGGGTTTTGTTTTGTTTCTTTTAGAAATTGGTGACTCCAATAGCTTCCATGTCTAATTGTATACAGAAACTCTTCTCTAGCAGATTTCAGCTACAGCACACAGACTCAATAAACTTGGGAAAATTCAGTGTTGTATATATGTCAGAAATAAAACGTTTTCACATTGTACTTAGATCAACCAGGAATAAATCATCTGTGGAAAAACATTAAAAATGCCAAGATGTTTTGGTGCTATTTCTTTCTTTATGAAATTGCCTAAACTTTAGTACCCTGCCTTCTTGTTTTCTAAGTTCAGCCCATATTTTGACTAACTAAAAGTCAGCTGCTTCAGAGCAGGATTGCTAAGATGTTCTCAGAGCCAGAAAAATAATTTTCATTTGGATTAGCAGATAAACAGAAGAAAACTAATGTCAAATATGAATGAAAAACACACATGTGAAATAAAATCACTTTGACTCTAGCATTCTAGTTGGGTCGCAAGTTATTTCATGAGTATTTGTATCACACACAACTGCAACACTCACCTGTACAACACTTAAAATAAAGTTTATGTATACTAAACCAAAGAATTGATTATTTATTTCTTACTGTGTTCTACACAGTTCAGGGTATCAACTGAAAAGTAAATGCTTAAAACAAGCTATGGCCCTTCAGATGTGAAACCTTGGCTGGTAAATGCAGCTCCCCCCTCTACCAACTACCCTTTTTCTACCTGCACGCAAGCACTGGAGAAGCTGTTCAGCTCTTCTAGGGCAGCATCCCTTGGCCTGTCAGCTTTTCACCATTTCTCCCGGGGAGTCATGGTGCAAGACCTAAGCAACACGTGTTGTGCAGGACTGGCATATTGCTCCCTTTCATGCTCGATGGCCCTGTCAAGCGAGATAGTTCTTTGCAGACCGTAGTACTGATCACAGAAAGCCAAATCATCAAGTGCACACCTCTTTTTAACCATCAGAGACAGCTGAGGACAGAGCAGGCACAAACTTTTAATCCCCAGGTATTCTCTCTAATTTGCAGCTGAGGGGCCCTCCCAGAGCGTGCAGAGCAAACCCACATTCCCACTGCCTGCGGACAGCAAGGGCTGGATAGCACCGATACACCGCATTGTACTCTGCCCTCCTTTGAAAACAACAAAGCCTTTTGAATTTCTACAGCAAAGTGTTACTGAGCTTTATGACGTCCAGACAAGTCAAAAGAAATCCACTTTTGCTCTGCTGCTCAGGATCTTAAATGAACACGATATTCCAATTTCAGTCACACAGATAAAGATTGGCTAAGTAGATACTTGATGGTATCAGTGACAGCTGGACAGAACTTAATTGCAACAGAGAATGCTTACAGATTTCTAATTTAAAATTTCCTGGAGGGAAAAAAAAGCTTTACTGCACATTTATTCTGAAACATCAGTTTTAGAATCAGCTCAGAGGTAAGCCTCCCATTCTAGTTAAAGCTTAATTTCATATAAGAATTAAAGGATGCTGGCTGGTAGAGTAGTGCTAAGTACTTGCCACAGCCAGATATCTAAACAAGAGATGAAAGATCTTGGTAGATCTTTATTAATGACTTGCTGTTGAGCAATGGTTTTGCAGTCAATTAGTGCAATCATGGAATAGTTTCTAATGCATTGCTCAGAGGGACTATACAATCCAAGCAGTTTAAATTCTTTCCAACATCATATCTTCTATAACAATATTTATATATAACCCACTTAAATATTCTGAGGAAGTACAAAATTTTATACAGATATTTTATTTAAAAATATCCAATAACCAGCTCTTTTCACTGACCAGTGAAAGAACTGCACTGTAATCAGCATCATAAATGTTTCCCACTACCAATTCCTTTTCAAGCTTACTGCTGATGTTCAAGAAGAAATGCCAAGCCCTGCCCTGAAGAGGAATCACCCCTTGACCCAGAACATCCTGGCAGCCAACAGACTGGAAAGCAACTTGGGCAGAAAAGGATTTGGGCATCCTGGTGGGCACTAAATTGAGCATAAACCAGCAAGGTACCCTTGCAGCAAGGAAGGCCAACAGCCTCCTGGGCTGCATTGGGAAGAGCATTGCCAGCAGGCTAATTCTCCCTCTTCACTCAGCACTGCTGATGCACATCAAGAGTGCTGGGTTCAGCTGAGGTCTCCCCAGTACAGGACAGACATGGATGAACCAGAGACAGTCCAACAACGGCCCACAAAGATGACTAAGGGACTGGAGCACCTCACATATGAGGAAAGTCAGAGAGCTGGGACTGTTCAGCCTGGAGAAAAGAAGCTTCAGGGGGATCCTATCTACGCCTGGAGAGAGAGTGCAAAGAAGATGGAAACAATTCATTGTTCCTTTCAGTTGGTCCCCAAAGGACAGGAGGCAATGGGCTCAAAACGAAATACAAGAAATTCCACTTAAACATAAGAAGAAACTTCTTCACTCTGAGGGCTATCAAATACTGGCACAAGCTACGCAGAGAGACCAGGGGGTTTCCAACCCTGGAGATACTCAAAATGCATCTGGATATGGTCCTGGGCAACCAGCTCTAGGTGACTCTGCTTTCAGCAGAGGGGTTTGACTGGACGATCTCAGAGGTGTCTTCCCACCTTCACTGTTCTGTGACAGCATGCTCTGATTTTAGGTCAAAGCAGAGTTCAAACTACAATTTTTTTCTAAACAGTATCGCAGTTGCTTCAATTAGCACCTGGATAACTTATTTGTATCTGCCCATATAACACTAGCAGAGATGAGAAAAGTAAATTCACAGTTGAAAGACAAATTATTTTGTTCTTGTACTCAAATTTAAGTTAAAATGAACCAGCTTTGAAATGCATTACAGATTTCTATCTGTGGTACTCCAGAAACAATTACTAGTATGTATCCCCTGCAGTTTTAGCTTCACTATTCTTTCTGCTAAAGACCTGTTTTACAAACAGATGTAAACTTCTGCAATTTAAAACAGTGGATGCTGGCACTGTGCAGGGTTTGGGTACAACAAAGTTAGGCTGCACATTCCAGGTCTCTCTGCATCACAAGTGCAGTCTTGCAGTCAAGAAAACCTACTTGAACGTTTAGGCAGAAATCCTCCTTGAAGCTATGTGAGTAATTAATACGCTGTAAAATATTTATGTAAAATTTTGAAGAAAACATGCATGAATACAGTGTGGATGTGCATGCGGACAGTGTGGAAAGCAATGGAAGCCCTGAGCAAGCACAAGACTTGGCTGAGACCACACGAGTACTGCTCCAGTGGAATTTAGGAGTCACTTGCAGACTATTTTAGTCAAATTAAAGGATTTCATAAAGTGAATACTCCTGACTCATGCCACAGGAGAAAAATCAAACCCAACAAGAGGCCACAGAGCTAGTAATTTCTTCACAAGCAAAAGAAAAACTCTCCACCCACTTAAACCAAATGAGTGAGAACAGCAGATGAATTAATATTCACACACGTTTATTATTGCAGCTACACCAGGATGCAAGAAACTGCTCAATTTAGGGATGCTTACTGGCATAAGGGAAGACAAATGATGCTTAATAGGAATTAAACGATCTCACATAAAATCTGACTTGATTTTCAGAATCCCAACACTCTGTGGTGCAGCTGCCTAATTATTTTGTGGTACTATCTTCCCTTGGGTGGCAGGACCCTTCTGTCCCCTCAGCTCTCCAAATCTCCATTGCCACTGACTACACTACAGTCTCTACCTTGATCCTCACTGGCAGACAGCTGGCAAAGAGAAGTGTGTACTAGTACTTGAAACTTTTACAATTTCAGCAGAACTATCCAAGGAAGAATACACAAGGGAGTCTACTTGTCGGATGAAAAAGTTTTGCTGATGGCATGACTCCCTTGGTTTGTCTTTAATATAAGATTTGATAGATGGGAACTAACCAAAGGGTCTTCCCCATCATAAATGAAGACTTTACTCTCGGTTTAAAATAACCAACACTTTAAAGGCAACTACTAATTGTTCTCAACTGGAACCCCTATTTTCTCTAGAAACATCCTCAAGCTTGCAAGCATTCATCTGCAGTGGATGAAAACATTCCACATAGCCTAAAAGGAGTAATAACAATTTAAAATTTGAAATGCTCTTAAAAACCTGCATTTTCTAAAATCCCACTGTCTGCTTAGCTGCAAGGAAAAAGCAGTCTCAAAATGAAAATCTGAAGTAAAATCTGCAAAGAAATGCATATTGAAAAATGAAAGATCATGCAAAAATTTGAGCAACATAAGCACTCAAACCATACCCACAGTACACTGAAAATTAAGAGCCTTTTCACCACTGCTTTTCCAAACACAATCATCTTTTTCGAAAAAAGGCCCTAGCTCCTGCACTGCAAGCAGCATTGCCTTGTGGTCTAAATTCTCGAGCTCAGTGGGTTTAAAAATTAAATTCTCCTCATGCTGGCAGGGGAGGTGTGTCTGTATTACAGCTGAGACACTTTCCTCTACCTCCCAGACCAGCACTGTCACAGCACACGCTGTTCCCATCAGTTAGTACAATTCCTTGGCCTTGTATGAACTAGGCATGAGAAGGTTTTCAGTTTGTCACCCTGCAGCTCAGCCACGCTGTCCTGGAGCACCCCACCACTGTGGACAGAGATTGCCATCACCAACACCAACTGCCTGACACCTGGGGAAAAGGTAGAAAGTCTTGGTGGAAAGCAAAATAAAAAAAATAAAATAAAATAAAAAAAAAATAATAAAAAAAAAAGAGCATTAGAAGGAGTTCTCTAGTCTCCCAGGAGTCCTAATTGTATCACCAGCTACTAAAATAAAGACTGGTTTTGTTGAGTATTTTTATCCCTCAAAATTAATTTCCAGCATATCTGCCACAGCAGGATATACTGTTTCCCTAAAGAAAATCATTATTTTCTTGTGCAATTGGCTCTTCGATGGCACATTATATATAAAGCATTCATGCACAAACAGTTCATTCTGCCCTGGTTATTTTCCCTGTCATAGTGTGAGTATTTTTAGCCCTCATGTGATCCTCCAGTATTTTCCAGCTCTGCTTTAGTCATCCTGCTCTCACTGAATATTTCAAACTAAAAAAATCTAACAGCTTTTAGATCTAAGAACCTCTCACATTTTTAGCTTACATGTAAATAATTAATTTTATTAAGCTGTCTTTTACACATGTATTTTTGACACCCCATGCCCACACACAAAAGAGTGCTCCATGGAGATCCGCTCTGACATACAGGAATACTTACATAAGACACTAAGCTAAAATCCTGATAACCTGATCAGTATTTTCAATTTTGACCAGATGAGGCTTTTTCCGCTATTTCCCGCAGGGAGCATTAGAACTGGCACAAACAACAGTGCCCTAATATTTTAATCCTGTACCATAATTTTGACTGTACATCTGTAGGCTGTTTACCACTGCATTAGAGAAGAGCGGAGGCTGCTGGAGATCGAAAGTCGGCTCAGGGCTGGCAGATGGCATTATATCTCAAAGCAGCTGTGGTGCTGCTGGCAGAGAGCCTACAGCAGTGCTCTGTGCTGCTGGCTCTGCTCCTTGAAGGAGGAAAACACCCTAATTCCCCCAGCAGGGAGCTGCATTTACCTGGTGAATCCTTGCTGCTCTTATTCTTTCTAGAAGCAGACTTCTACACATGACCAAACCCACCCACCCACGGTACCACCGTCAGCTCGGCCACAAATCAGCTCTGTCTGATGGAAGGGACGAGGCAATGCGAGGGTGGCACAGCAGATTAGTTGTAGGGACCTATTTATGCTTCCATTTCCGAGCTGCATTATCCTTGACCTGCGCTAACTCCCCAGTAGGATCACCTTTGGAAGAGGAAGGGCTACAGCTGCTGGTCTACTCCTGATTAACACAAACCCCAGTGCATTTTCAGATTTCTCGAGTTTTGCCTTGTTTTAAAAGCATTTTTTTTTTAATTAAATAAAGACCACACTCTGCATTTGTAGAGATACAGGTAAATATCCACGTACAGGTACAGAAAGCAACTACCTGATACCATGGGGTCCTGTAAAGTCTTAGTGCCTACTAAATACCAAAAATAATTTTAACTCATGCCAGTACCTTTTTGAGTAAGTTTTCAGAGCAGTCTTTAGGGATATGACCACTTACTAACTGAAAGATATATCTTAGTCTACCTCTGAAAATAGTGTTAGAACATACTGTCATAAAGCAGTTACAAAGAGTTAACAAGATCAGCATCTCTTAAATCACTCAAATTGAAAACTCGGTCAAAGGGCACTGGAAGAGTTATTATGTGAAACAACAGGAATCATCTGAAATGCATATAAAATATTACTAGTAGCTAAATAATTATTCCTTTAGAAATGTATACATTTGATCAATTTACAATATTTTAAAGTCTGCCAAACCCCAAAATACATTATGAATGAGTACCCACATATCTACTCGCTCTTGACACCAAACAACAGATGCATACATTTAGGCATGTCGACTACACACTGTTTAAAAACTTTTGGATTATGCTGAAAGATCTTCTGGGTTATTTTCTTTCACTATTGCTTCATTTTGTTTTGCTAATGAACTGAAACAAGGCAGTACTAAGACTTCAAAGCTTCCGTGTTAATATAGAGCAAATCACACAAATTAAAAATGACACAAGCTATGTGCTGTGGTCAACACAATGGAGGAAAGGGATGCCACCCAGAAGGACCTTGACAGGCTCGAGAAGTGGGCCCATGTGAACCTTATGAAATTCAACAAGGTCGAGTGTAAGGTCCTACACCTGGGCTGGAGCAATCCCAAGCAAAAATACAGGCTGGTTAGGGAAGGGATTAAGAGCAGTGCTGAGGAGAAGGACTTGGGGGTGTGGGTCGATGAGAAGCTCAACATGACCCAATAATGTGTGCTTGCAGCCCAGAAAGCCAACTGAGTCCTGGGCTGCATATTATGGCTATTATAAGAACTGTAAAGAACACTCTTTGTGCATGAGCGCAAGACGGACGTACAGAAGCACATTTTTCGTGATTTTCCAACTACCCAGAACTTGCTCCCACATCATTCCAATTTACTCTGAAATGGCCTGACATGAGGCACACAAAAGTTGGCAGATGCATACAGAACTCCTCCCAGTGTGTTCTCTGTCAACAGGCACCCAGTAAGGGCTCTCATCCTGTCAAACCACCAGGTCACCTGATGCAGCGAGGTGAGGCACAAAAGCACAATACATCAGTGAAATGAAAATGCGCTCACCCAGAAATCAGAAAACCTATGAATGACTGACACCTAAATGAATTAGTCCTGTTCCAAAACACAAGCAGCAAGAAAAGCTGGAACTCTCATTTCACTCAGCATTATGTAATGTCTATACCCCCCCTCCTCAGCTCAGAAATTAAACTAGTGTCCTCCCTCTCACACGTCTGGACAATATGGAAAATAATAATGAAGGAATCTTTCCATGAAGAAGCTAACTCTCACAGCCATAGGATCTTACCTAAACTCATCACACTATCTCAGTTGTCCTACTCCATACAAAGGCTGGGAAGGCACGGGACATGCTCTTCAGTACAAACAACAACACAACACAACACTGCATTATCCTCCATATCAGCTGGCTGGTTCCACTCCAGTAGCTATTCAATTTCTGTAGGATTGTCACCTCCACAGCTTTAATTTGGATGACATATTTGTGACTTTGGTAAAAACAGACCATCTGTACAAAGAATTAACAAGTCTGTGTTTAATAAAAGTGTCTTTTCCAATTTCTCAACTGGACAACATCTTGACGTTAGCACTTGAGTTTTGCTTTCAAAGGGAGTGCAAGACATTACATGGGAAATTAGAGTGTGCCAGGCCCTGAAATTCAGAGGTTCAGGCACAAGATGGTGCAAAACAAAGATGTAAACAAGCTTTAGAAGTTCAGAGCAGCACTGGTCTGCTATTAGGTGCTCCATTTCCTGGAAGCACTAATGAGATAAAGGCAGCTGGCCAAGAATGCCCCACTTTGACGTCAGGAGTGATCAGAGCAGAACACTGAAATCTGGGTATGATTCCAGAGCATAAGCCAGCCTAAAACTGAGGGTGCCTCACACCCGCCCCTTCCCTTTGCCACTGGTGCATATCCAAGCCCATGAGAAGGCAGGTCACAGATTTAAAACCAACTAAATATTAATCCTTATTTGAGGAATGGGTTAGTATAAATCCAGGACAAACCAATAAAGGAATTAAGTGTGTGTGCATGTGTGTTTCTGCACGCACAAACCTGTGTGCATACAGACCATCAATCCCAGTAACACTTGTTCAGTGACTTATTTTTTTTTTTTAATATTAGCTGCTCTCCTGTTCACTTAGTTCACTCAGTTAACAAAAATGGCACCTGCTTAGTCCTTAGTCATACCAGTATTACATAAACATCAAAGATCAGGTTTAGTCCTTTAGCCTGTTCCAGAAGCACTGTTGTGGTTTAAGCCCAGTAGGCAGCTGAGCCCCTACAGCTGCTCTATCACTGTCCCCTGCAGTGAGACTGGGGAGAGAATCAGAAGGGTAATAATGAGAAAATTCATGGGTTGAGATAAAGACAGTTTAACAGGTAAAGTAAAAGCCATGCAAACAATTCATTCACTATGTCCCATGGGCAGGCAGGAACTAAGCCATCTCCAGGAATGCCACACTCCATCACCCATAATGGTGACTTGGCAAGAAAAACAGTGTAACTCCAAACATCCCTCCCCACTTTTCTCCTTCTTCCTCCAGTTTTTCTTGCTGAGCATGATGCCATGTGGAATGGATTATCCATTTGGTCTGTTGGGGTCAGCTGTCCTGGCTCTGTCCCTTCCAAATTTCTTGTGCACCGCCTGCCTCCTTGCTAGCAAGGCAGTGTGAGAAACTGAAAAGGCTTTGAAACTGTAAATACTGATCAGCAACAATTAAACATCCAAGTCTTATCAATCCAAAACTTAGCACCATACAATCTCCTATGAAGAGAGCGATCTCTATCCTAGAAAAACCCAGTAAAAACACAAAAAGTTAGAAGACTGAGGTATCTTTGAGAAGGAGCAACAGTTGTACTTTGTTCAGTTAAGAGGACTAGCATACCCAACAATAAACACACATAAACCCAGAAATAAATAATTTTTTTTCCTTCTGGTCAGCCCTTAAGATTTGGAAACATTTTACTCTCCATAAAAATAAAAAAATAAATCAGCCTGTGCTAGCAATTTCCTGTAAAAGTGGAGGTGTGAAAGACAAACACACTCCATTTAATGTTCTTGAATACACTTACACATACCACATTCAGCAACAAGATGGTTAAATGCCTTTGTCACTATTACAGTCCACATCATTTACATCAAGGTGTTCAGTGGAGGAGGCCTTACGCACAGTCAGGCTGGGCCAAACTGGAGCGCCCAAAAAGTTAACTTTCTGACGTGTCAAGATGCTAAGCCAAAAAGAATGCGAGGCAGAAAGAATGGCCTAGCCCACACATTTTTAACTAGTACTTATGTAAAGTAGACCACAGTTTACAATTGTCTTCAGAGACAGAAATGGAATTCTTTAAAATGTAAAATACCTGCAGTTGGAGAGTTTGCATGGTGAGACTTTTTGGGCAGGTTGAAGATCTGTTCACCAGGATCTGGTGGGGGAAGAGCATCTTGGCCTTGTCGAGCTTCCACAGGATCATACTCCTTCCCATCATAGTTAGCATCAAAGAACTTCTTAAACCACTGAATGAAATCTAAGTTGTCTTGGAAGCGCCCTTTGACCAGTTTTTCCACGGGAATTACCTGAAAGGTAGAATAAAGGTTCCAATAATCTGTCACTGCCATTTTAAAATATAAACATATGTACACTGATTTGAAAAAAATCTACTAATTACATCAGCAAATATTCCTCTGCCATTCTTTCATTCCTAAAGAAATGGAATTATGGTCAACTTGCAAGTGCTTGTAAAAAATGAAAACAAAATAAAACAAACTCAGGCTCTGAAGTAGTTATACAGTAGGTGTATGTAAGTCTTTGTAACTACTGTTCCACTCCCTTCTGATTGCAGTGATAGCCATAATGAATGACACTGTTCTGGGAGTAACACTATATTCAGCCAGCTAGGGATTTCTGGTTTTAATGGACATGCTACATTTGGACATACTAAAAATGAACAATTCTTCAAAAAGTACAGTCAGGAGTTTCTTGCTCTCTGTCCTACTGTTTGAACTACAAACCCCAGAAGCTTTTCCAAGACATGGTAAAGTTGAAACCAACCTACACTTTGGTAGCAACATGTTCATCATCTGAACTAACCCTGAGGTTTTAACCTTGTAATTTTTTTCCATTCCACAAATAGCTATACATAGAACAGTTTGTGGACATGCAGATGTTCACTAAAATGTCTCTAAAGTTCTAGCAGAGCAATGGAAAGACTATGAGTATATCTCCATATCCATATCTTGCAAATTTTTCACAGACACGAAACCTCCAAAAGGTGTCTTTGGCCAATATTACAGTACTCAAGGTTCCCAGATGCTGTGGGCAGACAAGGACTACAACTGCAGGAGAGCTGCCCTGCTTTGCTTAATTCATGCAGTTGAATAAAGAGCCGAGTCAGATGGATATTAATGCCTCTTGAATGCATTCAATTTTCATCTGGAAAAGACTACCTAAACCCTTTGCAGTTTTCATTTCTTCTTCAAGGTTAAGCCAACTGTACAGCATTTTACAAATCTACAAGAATTAACACAGTATTTTGCATGACTTTCCATGTTGTTCCATTTGTATCTTAATTTCGCATTGAGAAGATATAGTTAAGTTTGCTCCCTACAGAAAAATTCACAATGTTCAATACATTAGACTTCCCAATGTTTCACTAGCAAATCACACTGTAAATAGAAGCATCCATAACAATTCATGAAACAAGGGTTTTCCAGTGCTTTATAAAAGTCTTAAGGGACTTTCTATTAAGACTGTTTAAATTTCAGAATAAGGCAACACTAAAAGCCAGAGCAGAATCTTAGAAGGGTATTCAGGTAGTGCATCAGTGTAGAACTGTAAGAATGACAACATAACTTCCATTATCTGTTTTCATCAACACAGTAATTTATACTGGTGAGTCTATCAAACTCTCACATTCAAGCATAAACTAAATACCGTATGGCTTATGGTTGAACACACCCATTTTCTCAGAGACTTCCATTTTTAACAAGATCACATGTGCTGCCCAACCTATTAAATCACTGGGTAAATTATTCCAGCTTTTGAATAATTTGAATTCCTTAAACTCTGCTTTGGACACGAAACATGGAATACTTACAAGAACAGCATATTTCTAAGTTACTTTGTTGGAAATTCAGGTCACTGGTAATTTTACTCTATCTAAAAATTAAGATTCGCTGATGAAAGGAATTTCCAACACATGGTGTTTCAGCAAAAGGGTCTTTGATATTAAGATATAATGAGTTAGGTTGCACAATTCCTCAGCAGAAACATGGACTCAATTTTCAATTTGCACCTAAATGGAGCATGCCAAACTTCTTTTTCATGGCTAAACATCCTTTTGAGAAGATGAAAGGTCAAGGACGTCTTCACATGTAACTTGTAACTCCAGAAAATGCTGAAAAATGGACTTTCAAGTATTTTGAAGTTTGTTTCCCCTATTAATTTTATCCAATTTATACAACTTTTGAAACATGTAGTGATTGAAATACAAATACGGAACGCCTACCTTATCCACATTCATTCTTTTAAATGATGCCTGCAGAAGTTTGAAGTTGTGAATGTACTCATGCTCCAGCTTTGCTTGAAACTTTACTTTCTTCAAGCTAATGCACCCTGGGAACAACATGTCCATGAACTGGCAGTAAGCTGCTCCTACAACAAGAGAATGCATTGACGTTAATCCAGATGCACCCAGCTAAGACCAAATGGTGTTTAATGTCATTAGCAGAAAGCATGAGCAGAAAGCAACAGTGCTGAAAAGTCCCTGCTGTAATTCAACCGAACACTATGCACCCAAGATCTCCTTATCTAATGTATATCGAGCAGTGTGACATATTAAAGTGGGTTTTTTCCATTCAATCTGAACACATGATGCCCTGTTGTGTAGCATCTGAGGAATCACCATGACTAACACAAAGTAAAACGGATGTTCTTGGGAGTCCCTATACACAGCAGGAGTGTCCATACAATGAGAAGATCACAGTGAAAATGAGAATCTCTTAATAAGCTTCCTCAGTCCTCACAGTCCCCTGAATTCACACAAGCCAACGTCATCTTTCTTCTGGTACTTGTAGCCAAATGCCAATCAAGTCCAAGGTAATCATTTAAGATTATATCAAACCATGATTTAAAAAATATTAACTGCAAAGTTCCAGGTTGTTAAAACATACTATCCAGTTGCCACCCCTCTAAAACGAATACCCCTATTGATTTTCATCCCCTGAGACAAGCATTTAAATAAGCAGACTTTAACATAGCCCACCCATAGATTTCAAAGCTGGGCTGCCAGCTTTAGCTCTCACTCAAAACAGTAAGGTTTCTAAGTTCAACTTTGAGAATGCTCTCAACTCACATACTAGAGGGTAGGGGTGTGTATGGATAATTAAACCTGCACACAGCAGTAAGTATATGGAAAAATTTCTAACCAGGATACTGAATATAGCTAATAAAGACAGCATTTCTTGTATACAGGGTGCTTCCTCCTACAGTATCTTGCTACTGTCATTTGCTAAGGAAGTCTTTAATGTTGACACACTCCAATGTTTAGAAATCAAGGATGAAAATGTTTGAGGAAATCAGAGGAAAAACAATTGCGGTTCTTTTTCAGAAGAGTTTTCTACAAAATGCTTTATACTCAGCAAAGATTCAGGGAGGTCCACTTCTGGAGCAGAGGGCTGTAGAGGATCCAGCTCTTGTGCTTGAGCATACAGGGCAGGGAAGTGATTGCCCCATTACCCCTGACAAGTTCAATTTCACTTCTACAAAAAGGACTGTTGTGCATTTAGTGCAGATCAGTTTTGACAAACAAGTGTCCAGATCTCACTTAACAGTTCAGCCCAGTATCAACAATGACTTTTATCAAAAAACAATTCTGAGTGCTCACACAGAAACCAAATTAACAAAGCAGACACCTGGCTTGCCCAGTTTTACAGGAGAGCCAACAATAACTTGAACTTGAAGTCATTTTTCTCCACTATGCATACGTTTTGACAGGACCAACTTTATGCATGAGATAGTTCTCATTCTCTGTATTCAGTCAGCCATCATATGAAGAGTTACAGACTTCACAACTTCCAAAGAGAAGCAGAGTTTAAGAGTAGGGTCCAAAAATGTTCTCAAAAATACCGATACAAATTTTGCTAAGGGACTTACCAAGATCAAGCTTTAGTGCTGAAAACCACTGCCATTAAAAAAAAATAAATCTCTTCACACTGCCTAGGTTTTTAGGGAAAATGGTTATTAAAAAAACTGATTTTCCAAGGACACCTTGTGCTTAGCTGTTTGCAGTGGTCCTGATATGATTAGGAATCAAAGTAAAATATTCCCCAAAGGAAAATGAGCCTTCCGGCAAGTTACAAGCATCAGACAATAAATTTGCATCTTCTTATTGAAAACTATATAAACACAATTATTAATTCAAAACTCATCCTTAGCAAGAGAACTGGTAAATACATGGCAATGGAAAAATTACATTACAATTAAAAGCACAGATATACAGATAAAGCATGGCTCAATTACACTTATTACTGTTTAATTCAATGCAAAAGGATTATTATGCAATCATTTAATGTTATAAATTGAATTTGTTCCTAACTCTGTACTTTCATCCTCCCCATACCCCAATTATAAGCTTTACTCTGATATCTAAGTAATTGCCTGGAGGCCTTAAAAATGCACTGCACAACCTTTCATCTAGATCCTTTTAGAAAACTAGAAGCCCAAAGTGTTCACATGAGACTTTTCTCCTTCTGCTGGTAATGCAAATTCCTTCTGCATGCCTTCAGATAGTCTCTCCAGTTACGGTATTTCCTTGTGTTTTCTTCCCATCATGCTGGCAGTTGCTTCTGTGCCTTTGCCAGCCAGGAGGTGGTCCTGGGTCTGCACAACACTGGAGGGCAGAAAACACTGGACTGCATCCACATGGCAACACAGACCTGTTCTCTGACACAACACTGCAGCTGGCTGCTGGGCTGTTTCCCCAACAGGAGGATTTTATTACATTGGCAAACACAATTCATTAAAACGCTCCTTCCTGAAGAGCAGAGGCAACACACCAACATGGACTGAACTAAACACTAAACTACAAAGAGAGGAAATTCTTTGTGACTCCAAAAAGGCAGAGACCTGCCTACCACAGCAACAGGAGAAAGTAAAATATCGTTACAGTCAGCTGGGACTACCTGATTTTGGGCATGGAGGTTATGTATGTATTTAATATTATATAGGTATTTATTTATAATTAAAATTTTACTCCCTAAAGCTTGTAGCTGTCAGATTGCATTTAAATGGAAAACATCAGCACAACAGAATGGGGACGCTACTTTCTACACTGCCCATGGCTGAGATTTCCTTGAGGCAGCAGAAAGAGCAGCTCTACTTAAGTGATGCAAGATTGCAAGGCATTTACCTTACAGACAGAGTGTATATGTGTAGCCCTCTGCATATGGGACACCACCTCAGGCCTATCCAATTTACTATACAACTGATGTTTCAAGGCAGGTGCATGAGAAAAGAATATTTGCAATGGAATACAAAGAAAATTACAGTGGAGACATTATGGCTTGTGACATACCTCTTGCATAATTTATACAAACAAAAGGATTATGCTACTATATTCATTCAGTATTAAAAAACTTCCCTACATTTTCTGGAAAAAAAAAAATAAAAAAACAACAACCTAAACCACCACCCCCACAAAAAACCCCAAATCCAAAACCCCTAAACCTTAGCAAATCTGTACAGAGAAGTTGAAAACACATTACCTGCCCAGAATGGCTCTCGCAATAAATCTATCTCTATGACCAAAAAACTTTTATATGCATGAACATGCACATACATACAAACAGGAATAATTTGACATCTACTCAAATGAAAGATGAAAACTACAGCTGAAGGCACTGCAGAAAAGGGATCAACAGTAAAAACCTATTACCCATTATTAGCTAACAAGCAATTTAGAATCACTGGTTAAAAGTCCTTTTGCATTTTGATCTAGAATATTGATGCAGCCATTAGTTACAGAAGATATTCACAGGCCAGACCAAAACAAGCCTGCAAACACTGCTGTGCTGAAATCCGCCCCCAAGCAGTCACTATTTTTAGCCCCATTAGTGAGCAGAAAGAGCCCAGCAGCATCACAGGCTTTGCAGGTGTTTGCAGGGCATCCCCGGCTCTGGGCAGAGCAGGCAGCAAGTGGAGGGACGGGATGGTATCCAGGCAGCTGCCAGAGGAGGTGAAGGGATGCTGGGGGAGAATTCAGATACAAAAGAACAAACTGAGAATTGCAAAGGTGGTTATTTAAAGCTATTAAACTTCAAGAATTTTGCCACATACACTGGTAAAGCTGAAAATTACTAACAAGTCTATAAAAGCAGAATATTTTACAGCATTTTCAGAGTTGTAGATAATCTTTCACCAGTCCCTTGCAGTAAGCAATGCTGAACTAATTTTAGCTTTTGTCCTATACTTCTTTTTCCCTGCTTCTATGTTACTTTCCCAGACTGTCTACACTGGCTTAATATGCTCTGAAGCACATGCACTCTACATCATTATAGATTTTTGATTTTTCTCCTCTCTCCTCAACCATCTGGAGGTTGATGAATCCATAAATGAAAGAAGTATTTTCTTGATAATTAAAAATACTTCTGCTTCTGACTATTTAAAGAAAAAAGAAATTAAAGGAGGTAACAATGAAGACAGGAGAATCCTATTTGCAACAAATTTTTACTGCTCAGTAAACCTCTGATCTGAAACCAAGATTACATCCTTGATTTTCTTTAGCATTGATGTTTATATATTTATAAATTAAAAAATTATTTGCAAACTAACTGCTTTTAATATACTATAGTTAGAACTTAATATGCTAATAAATATTTAGTAGAAACAATATAATATAAGCTTAGGTATTGCCAATATGTGTGTGCCCTATACAAGTTAGGCCAATCCTTCACATCTAATGTGAAAAAACTATGTCCCTCCCAGCTCTTCCCTGCAGTGTGTTGGAGCAAGACCCCAGAAAGTCATATAAAACCACACCGGCCAATACGGAACTCAAAGGGCTCATGAAAAGACAGGGCCTGGCTGGGGCAGGGGTGGGGCTGCTTTATTTTAATTCTGATACTGCAATCACAGCAAATAAAAATTTGGTATAAATGCTTATTATGAATTTTGTTCTAAAATTACATACAATTCAAGTTTAAACCTTTTAACCAGGCCTAAGTTTGATTTTTTTTTATACTCAGTTTTTAAAAAATCCCATTTGGGAAAAAGGCTGACTGTACCTTTTTCTGTAATTCATTTTGTTTGTTCATTTGCTTTAATGAAATATTTTTCAGATACTGTAAAACATACATCCAGTCATGTTAGATACAAATCCCTTCAAATTATTCATTCCCTCCAAAGCTACAACCACCTGACCACGCATTTGGAAAATACGGGATGATTTGTATGTGTATTACTCATCAGTACTTCACTTCACTATGGTTGCTAACGCTGATGGGAAACTGCACATGCCCCATATTTCTGTTGCTGAGACAACAACAACAACAATAAAAAAAAAAAGGCTGTAACTTGCAAGGAGCACACGTCACCTACTAGTTTTGATAAGAAAGGGGGAAAAAAAACCCAAAAATGCCAGCAACCACTGTTTACAGTACAGAAGCACTTAGGCTTGTCTTCTACCTCAGGCTTTCTAGAATTGCTTCCTTGGGAGTGACATTAAGGCAAGCACAGCAGGAGGTTTCTGACTTATCAGATTTTCCTTTAGATTCCAAATATGGGTGTTCTGTTATGCCACACAAAGTTTTTTTTAAAAGAATGGGCAATGAAGGTTGTGAAGGGTCTGCAGCACAAGTCTTATGAAGATACTGAGGCTGAGGGAGCTGGGGTTGTTTAGCCTGGAGAAAAGGAGGCTCAGAGGGGACCTCATTGCCCTGTACAACTACCTGAAAGGAGACTGTAGCAAGGTGGGGGTCAGTGTCTTTTCCCACACAATAGGACAAAAGGAAACAGCCTCAAGTTATGGTAGAGGAGGTTTAGATTGGATATTAGAAAAAATTTCTACACAGAAAGCATTGGAACAAGCTTCCCAGGGAAGCAGTGGACTCATCATCCCTGGAGGTATTTAAAAAACGTGCAGATGTGGCTCTTAGTGACATGGTTTAGTAGTGGACTTGCAGGGCTGGGTTAGCTATTGGACTCTATGATCTTAAAGGTTTTTTCCAACCTAAATGACTTTATGATTCTGTCTGTGAGCATAAAGCTGTGTTACATACAGGCACATCTTTAAGAAATGGCACAATTTGTGCTGAGCACTCCACTGGAGATCATGGTCTTCAAACTCCTATTTGCAATTCCAGCAGCACCTATATGACCCAGAATATAGGTATCTTTCTCCAATTAACTGCTCCTTGCCTGCCCCCGAGCCCCAGTTTAAGAAGTTTCAGCCCACATCAATCTGCCACCTACTTAGTTGTAGAGAAGCAAGCATTTATGGGTCTATGCATCAATCAAGACACTCTGGCCTAGCTTCACTCTTCCCAGCAACCATCTTGGGAGGGAACTTAAAAAACCCTAAAATAGATGCAGATTAGAGTGCAGCCCTGTACTCCTGCTTACAGATGTCTGAGCACAGTTGCCCCAATGAGGGCAGAGCGAGTGCCTGCCAACAGATGGGAGCTTCCAAAAGCAGAGCTGGTACCACAGAAAACAGTCTACAAGAACCACGCACCTCCTATCCGCCTGACCAACAGCCACTGAGACACGTTCATCTAAATGACATCTGCTTTCAAAAGTCCTTTTCTACATAGGTGGAGCGTGAGTGTGGCATAATGCAGAATATCCAGTGATCATCCTAAATAACGGATATTGGAGGGAGGTTTCCCCTGTAATAATTTGTGTTCTCCTTAAACATGTAAATCATTAAGCTGCTCATAAATTATACACAGCAGAATTTTTAATACTTCAATTTTTTTATTTTGGGATTCATTAATTTTTAAATAGGAAGATCAGAACAATTTCAGAAAACACAGTTTCCATTTAACTTAAAATAGCTGCGTAACTCATCATGCCTTAAAAAAGTAGCACACAAAATCTAACAAGCTCTTCAAACCAGAGGGAAACCAAGCAACTGACTGCAAGTGAGAGCTATGAGTAATTAAATAATAATTTTTAAAAAGTAAAAACCTTGTTCAAGTTCTATTCCTCCTGAATTCTTAATGAGTGGCATTTAAATAAAGAAATTATTGGCTGAAAATCATGATACTGCTTTGCAAGCTTCCTCAGAAAGTTTTGGAAATAATTTAAATCCAATCATTAACATCCATTGTATCCCTCTAATCCTAAACATCATATGGAATACATTAAAGAGTCATTGATGCTGAGTATGCTCTGTGTTGCATAACCTTAGGACAACATGCCAGTTCCTTGAAACATGGCTTGGTTACAGAGTGCAAATGGGATCAAGCCATGTTTTAATCGTGTTCCCAAGTTGCTCTAGAGACCCAGCCTTTTCGAGGCTGCAAACTGGGAAAAAAAACAAAACCACCAACGTTGAAACATGCTTTGCCTTCTCAGGCACACCTAGCATGCTGGGCTGTAGAGAATCATGCTGGCACTAAACGCTCCAACAAAGTCCTATAATGCAGATTTTAGTAACAGACATGGAGGAAGTTACAGCTTAATGCAGGCACCGAGCAAAATACACCTTCTAAGACATGAAAACACAAATCCTATGCAGCAAACCCACAGAATACACCATGCCTGCATCTGTGTATATATGCACAAATGATTTGAAGAAATAGCCCTTCTCACCGTCTCTCTGCCTCTACCTTCTCCAGCTACCTCAGCCCTGCTCAGAAAGATCTTTCTTCTGTGGAAAAGAGAAGAGCCGGCTCTCATGGAGCGCTCCTCAGGAAGCAGCATTCCTGGCATGCCACTCCCTGCTGCTGCTGAGGGTCCCAAGGCTGAGGGTGCTGGAGGCACAAGGGTCACTTCACAAATGAATGCTGCCCTGCCTAGGGCCTGGTGTGCAGCCCCATGGCTCAGAGCCCCCGTACTCAGTCCCCGGGAGCAGAACACCGTGGATACCCTCCACAAGCCAGGGACAACCTCTGCCCTTGCACAGCACCAGCTGCAAAGGACAACAGCCCGCAGAGGCTGCGATCAAGTTCTCCCCCAAATCCCAAGCCAGAGAGGCAATACAAAGTCAAAGAACGACATCTGTCCTACCATCACACCGCCTGCTTTCCTCCAACACCAGGGTGGTGGAGCAATGTATGTATAAAGGGTCTAAATAGTATGTATAATGTACGTAATGTAAATTATCTAAAATCTAAACATATGTATAAAGGGTCTAAATAGTTCCACAGGAGGAACGCAAACTGAGATACAGGACAAGTGAGAGTAGTCACCACATGAAAAATTCCCTGTGGCAACACCCAGGACATCTGTAGAGAAAGTATCCTAGTTTTAAATCTGAAAATGCCAAACCACATGCTTGCTTTATAATACGGTCATTTATTAAAAGCAAGGAAAAAAACAACCCCACATTTAATCCTTTATCCTTGCATCCAAATCCTCAAAGACAGAAGGTCTGTATGCACTGAGGGCCAGACAATTTGCAAGTTTATAATTCTACTGAGGATTTTCAAATGCAGTGAGGGAGGAGAGTCTGTCTCCTTAACCTCAAAGGATCACACAAGTATAGCTAAGACAAAAATTATACCTCGCTTCAGGCTGCATTTTCCTTTCTACACACATTTACCATTTCTAGCTTCCTTGCTCATTATATAGCTTGTATGCATTGTGTTGATTCTTTTTAATTCATATGCAAGCCCTCCAGTCTCCTGCCTGACTCTTATTTTGAATATACTCTCATGTAGCACTCTAACAGTCATGAAAAGCCCTGTAACACATTCACCTATAGATGAAAAACAGCCTTACTAAAGAAAATTCAGTTATAAATTGTTTAGTCAGAATTCTTTTTAAGAAGCCACTGTGTATTCATCACAGAAATAGCATGACTCCAAAGAAACAAGCAGTGTCATAATTCATATGAAATGCCCATTCTCCAAGCCTATGGGTTTTGCACACAGGATTCTACATTAAATCCACTCAGTTGTTCTCTATTATTTTTCATTGATGTATCAAACTAAATGCTCCCAAGTCTAATGCCAATCTAAAGGCAATGCACTATGCCATCAATTAAAACCACGGTTTATAAATTTCATGTTCAGGTTAAACAACCTTCCAAGAAGCCAAACCCAGAGACCAAAAACTGACAACGTGACACTCACATAAAGGAAAGAATTGCATTGCTTTGAGATGCTCGGAGGGATTTTATCCATTTAGTTGTCAAAACTAAATTACCAGAGGAGCTCCAGACTAAATTTAGACTCTCCAGGGCTGCACCCATCCATAACCTGGCTTTTTTGGCACATCACTACCACAGCAGGCATTCAGAAAGCTCAGGGGACACTGCACTTTGCTTGGCCTACTTAAGAGAGACAAAAACCACATCTAAGACTCCCAAAGAATACAAATACTTTATGACTAAGCCAGCCATTCCTTTGCCGCTCCTTATCCAAACATCTCTGTTCCTATAAAACCTTTAGTAAAGCCAGAATGTCACATTATTCCTTCTTTGCTTAAGCTCAGAATGTCAAAAATTATTGATAAATGCGGGCACCATAAGGTCTCACAGACAGGTGCTGAACACAGGTGTATGCCATATCTAGGTTGCTCACATCTCCTAGAAGTAACACCTTCGAGATTTTAATTCAGATATAGCACCCGCCCACCTTCCCTCTCCCACCTTTTCTGGCCTTGCACTTAGCTTTTGCTGGCATCTTGATTGCTCCTTATTAACAAAAATGAACAAGAACTGAATAGTCATAAAACAGCATGACTAATCTTAATGCTTTTTCTAAAAAAAGAAGAAAATGTCCATACAATTTTACAGTAGGTTATAAAAATTTAGTTACAGCAGCTCTGCAGCTCCCTATTAATGCTGTGAAATGCTTCATAGTTGTAAAGAGTTTCCCACATATTCCTTCTCTTTGAAGTCCTGGAGAAATGCTCATATTTTATGGAAACCAACATTCATCTGCATGAAAGCTGCCAATGATTCAAGGAACATCAGCCAAAGAACGCCAGAATGAATGAGTTAGATTGGCCATTCTCAAACTGCAGTGCATACAATGCTTGCTAATGCTATGGCTGTTAGTTGGCTGGTCATTTCTGCTACGGTTCCCTAAGTTTCCCTCCTGCAAACTATACTAGAAATATGCTAAATAAAATACATCTATATTAAATAAGCTGCTTTGAGTTTACACAGTAAACTATATGAAATGCAGAAAAATTCCTAAAGCCTCTTGCCCATCTGTCTTCAATCCCTACACATGCATGCCTTGCACATGAGAAATGGACTACACAGTCTCAAGGGGAAAGGACCTAGTCTTAAGACTACTGTGCTCTAGTGTCTGCAATAATCTATCAGTGTTTAGATTCGTCCGTTCAGAGAGTAAAGTCCTCTGGAACACAGGAAGGACTGTCCTGGAATGCTTCTTTAGATAAGGCACTACTAAAGCCCCTTCTGGACTGTAAAGAGCATCAATGCAAAAACAGGAATGTGTAAGTATCAAGGTTGACTATCAAAACAAAATGGAGAAATTCAAGTTAACAGCTTTCACCTGTTAAGAACGTAAAAGCATCAGGTAACAATAGCAATCAATACAATCTAGGAAATTCTAAAGGAAGAAAAGGTTTAATTTTATACAGAATGGAGTAAGAGCTGTAATGAGACAACCCTTTTTTTAGTTTTCCCTTGTGATGTGTCCCAAAATCCTGACTGGAGGTCACAGAAAAAGTTGTATAAGAAGCTGTGTAATGAAATGGGACAGTGGATTTGTGACAGTTCCCATGCTTGCCTGCCCCACCCAGCTGAAGTCTCTCAATCTTATCTTCTTACATAATTTTAACTCACTGTATTCTGCTTAATAAAAATTTTCTTAGATCACTTCTCCCCTATTTTGAGAAACGGTTTTGGTGTTTTTTTTTTTTATCTTGGTTTTTGTTTTTTTTCGTTCGTTTTGTTGGGGTTTGGGGGGGATTTTTTTGGATTTTTTTTTTTTTTTTTAAAGCCCACACACATTTAAACTTGACTGAGAACTCACTTCAAAAGCTTCCTTTCAACTATTTATGAGCATTTAAACAGCTACACAGGAACAAGTCAATAACTTGTCTACTATGCTTCCTGTTTCAAACAATGGCAAACATCGGGTATTTTCGGATGCAAACGTCCATTTTCTTGTATCTATCTCCTTAAGTGTGTGCATGCCTATGTTTATATTTATCTATCTATATATAGCTACTCCCACATTTACATGCAGTTGCACACACATCCCTGTTTGAATATTGTCTCTATATAAAATTCAGCAAAATAAAATACTTAGGCTAACTTCCGGACATGTAAATATAGCAACAGCTAAAAATAACACTTCAGTTTCAAGTTTAATAATGATTAAAAAGATTATATGCGATTATGTCTTTTGTTGTTCAGTTTATATCAGTTACTTACATGCACTTTAACCTGCACTTTTTCAACCTCAATTTTATGGCTGGTGTGCAAGGCTGCAAGCATGGAACCCTACTTCTGCAGCTGTGAATTGTTTTTCTACATTTTGAAGAATAGGTTGTGAGACTATCAATGTCAAAGGATTATCTGTACCTTTCAGGGAACATCTCTGACACATAAAATTTACCCAGAATGGTAGGTAAATTCAAATATATGAATATAAGACCCTGTTTATGCATTTCATCTGGACCAGGAAATAGTCGAAATGTAGCAATGTGGTACCTCTTTCATGTACTTAGATTGCTACTTCCAGACAACTAATCTGCTGGGAATATCTTACTTATGAAGAGAATGCTCTAAGTTAGATCTCCTCCAACACAAGAATCTTCAAATTTAAAAATCACAGTAGAGAATCAGAAAAAAATAATTCCCCAGGGGCATGTGTATTCTCAGTGAAAAATCAGCCTTTGTCATTTCTAGCCATCATCTAATTACGGACCCTGTTGTTTAACACTTATCTTGTAGTTGCCACTCTGATTAACCAAAATGTCCAAAGTATTCAAGCCATTAGCCCTTTTTTATGGGCTCATTACCAAATATACTTACAACAAGAATTCAGGTACATTTAAAGAGAAACAGGCAGATGTTGTTGACGAAGTTCTAAAGCCCTCATAGCAGCTAAAGGCTCATTTCCTCAAATCCATGTTTTCCCTCAGTCACACTTGTGCTCTTTTCCTGCACACATAAGCAGGGATTTTAGGAACCTCACCAGGAAGGAAAAGGAGCCGGAGAATTTTGTTCATCTGGGGTGTCAGCTCTCTTTCTCAGTTATGTCCACTCTCCATTTGGAAAGATACCACCCTAGTAGCTTTAAACCACAAAAGCTTATCACTGTATTCTTTTCTTGCTTAGCCAACCTTTTTATTACTTTTATGTATCTTTTGCTACATTTGTCCCATTCACCTCTGCCTTTGTTATGCTTTCCCAAGGCACCTTATCTTTCTGCAATTAACACAAACGCAAAAATGCTTCCTTCGCACATACATTAGTCTCTTTTCTCAAAGTAACTGGTTTATGTCAAAGTTAAAAGTTATCTATTTTCAACAAATCAGACTTTTAAAGAGGTTTTAAAATAAACACTTGTAGAACATACTGTGCTTTCTTACCTGAACAGAGTTGTTCAACTTTTGTGTAGTTTAAAGCTAATATATCATTAACCCATGCGATGATGTCATGTCTGCTCATAGTCTCTTGGGTTATAGAGGTAGAGTACACGTTGACCGCCATTCCCCAACTAGGAAAAAAAAAAAAATTTGACATTTTCATAATTGTTTTCTGAACACAATGAATATACGTTTCCTGTTCAAACAACGGACAGAAAAGGTGCAACACTCACAACCCTCTCTTATTTATTGAGAGAGGAGGCTTAATTTTCATTCTTTAATGATATTTAACCTCTTCAATGTCCTCTTGGAATCTATGACCATATTTCTCCAGTTGTCACTGTGAACTTAAAGAACATACAAACCTACAGTACTCTGCTTCATGCTGGTAAGGTAGAAAAAAAAAAATCATACACAGATAAAGACACACAGACAGGATCAGAGATCTGAGATTTCGTAACAGTGTTGCATGAATGCAGTGATCTGACCTCTTGTCAGTTTTTTACCCCTGCAGGACAATCAGGCTGCCTAAACCAATATTTAATTTTCAGATAAATTCTAGATGATGTAGCTGTTCTACTTACTGGAACACTGATTTCTTACTGGGACAGGGGCCTTTTACATAATTAATTCAGTCACAGAGTGAATACTAGATAATCTTTGTTATCAATTTACCAGCTTCTATCCTGAAAGTAACTGAGACTTGCACCCCCAACTGTCTGGTAGGAAAGCTGCCGTGGAGCCCAACTCCTCTAAAGAACACTCCCTCTCAGATTAAACCCATTTGTTCTTCTGCCAACATTATCCTCCAACTCTAGTGGCTTTCTCCTTCCCAGAGCGGATTTCCTAATGTGTTAGGGACAGCACTCGGAGTCTGTCCCAATGCCCAGGTAGTCTAGATTAAACAAATCAATTTGAGTCTCTTATATCAAGTCAGACATTCACTGACTGGTATTGCCAGCAGTCCTTGAACAGACAGTTTCAAACTGTGTTGAGATAACATTTCACTGAGACCTTGGAAAACGGCACTCTGTGCTCAAAGTTTTCACAGCTACATCATCTTACATAGATTCTTCTAGTTAGCTAAGGTCCTTTCCTGCAAGTAGGTAATTCATGGTAGCTTTATCATCAGTCCCCAAGTACACAGACTAGAAATGCATACTACTGAACTTTATTCCTTGTTATCCTATCTCATTGTCAAGATAAAAGATGAGCATGTTCAAGTTCATCTCATCAACAGTTTCAAAGAATGGAATCATGATCATTCATGAAGAGAGTAAATAATGTTCTCATGAGTAATGGACATCAGAAAGTCCACTAGGAACAATCTGAGCATGAGGTGCGTCAGAAACATTCAAATAGTCGAAATTGAACAATAATTCTTAGCAAGAACATTATTCTTGGTTTGGTGGAGACTGCACATCTCCATTTCTAGTGACATCTATAGTAACACCTAACTGTCTAGCTTTGGTGTCAATCCTGCCACCTCAGCCTTGGACCTCAACTTTGCCTCTCAAAAGCAAGAGACAAAGATCTCCTACGTAGGATTCAAGGTCTGCATGGACTATTTCCATTCAGAATTTGCAGAGATGCAACCCTTTGAAGCTTGAGAAACAATTCCACAGGGAACACAAAGACTGCAACTTAACTCCACCCATAGTTAGGTGTCCTGGGGCAACCTAGATAAAATGTGTGGAAAAACCCACCAGCATGAAACTTGACTCAGTAACTTGTAAGTGTATAAGTACATAACACAGAGAATAAATTTAAATACAAGATTACAAAGTTCATAATACAGGTCACTTTCTAGGAAACAAATCTCTGAAGGCTGTTAAATTGTTCCCATCTACTGAGATTAAGATCTAAAACATAAAATCCTCAAATTTGCTTTGTAGGGAAGGAGAAAAAAAAAGGTGGGAAAAAAAAAGAGAAAATAGGGTCAAAAAATTCATGCTCCAATAGTCAGGCTACTACTGCCAGAAATTCATTCATTTGGAACCAGGCTGCCTCTCTACCCGCTTGTGTACAGGCACCTCTGAAGCATGGAAGAAATCAGCCTGTGCTCAGTCTGCTCAGTTCTTCCAGCGGGCTCCCAGATAGCACAGCCAATTTCATGAACACAGCCCTGCATTCACTGTAACACTTAGCAAAGGTTGCTTTCTTGGCATGCATTAAGTGCTTGGATTGAACCAAGCACTAGGAGCAAAGTTTTAGAAACAGGGAGTGCCCTTTTACTCTTAAAAACTACACTGTAACGGCTATTCAGCATCAGGATGGAAGGGACTGAGCAGGCAAACAGCACCTTTGACACTAATTGCATCTGAAGTCTGAAACGTCACCGTTAGTGTGGTTTTTACTTTATTATTTTTAGCCTTTTTAGATAGATAAGAAACTAACAGAAACATACTACCACTGCCACTATTAAACTAACATGTTAAATACTGTCCGTAAGATCAGCTGAAATAACAGCTTAATACTGAATTTAATATTCACTTAAGATTCAGAATAGTGAGCTTAATATTAAACCAACAGATTGATATGGAACAGTTCCACTCAATTCTAAAGAAGCTGAAGATATTTAGATGGTAACATTTGAAATAAAGTTACTCTGATCTATAATTGCCACTACTTCATGAAAATTTTAATTGGCCTCTCGAGACCAGGCAGAGCTCAGAACAACCATCAGCTACCAGTAGTGAAAGGGGAAAGTTTACTCTGTTAAAAAGATCAAGAAAATCCACACACAAGAAGGAAGCAGAACTTCCCTCATCACCCTTTTCCACATAGAACTGCAAAGAGAGATATCCACCTTTCTGCAACCCACAGGGGACCAAACAACCTCCTCTACTGCAGTGCATGGGGTGGGGAACTCTACTGCAGGAAACTGCGAGTAAATGAATAACCTTGAGTTTTACAATGCTACCCTGAAGGATTACTGTAATACAACTTACACTGTGTCTGCAAATGAATTATTATGGTCTATTGGTCAAACAAAAGTTCAGGTTATTTGTTAGAGACAGTAGCTTCACATTTGTACACACAAGTATGCATGAGGGTGTATCAGTACCATTTTAAAGTTAAGCAAAACGAATCAGAATTTTTGTTAAAAAAATTCAATAACATGCCATTGCCATTCATCCACAGTGACATGGTGACATACATCTGAATCTTCCACAGCCTCTTCTCTTGAAAGAGTTCACCCTGTCTTTGCATCTCCTGTTCCCTACCCTCCTACTGGTTATGTTCTAAATAAACTCAGTTGGGAAAGGTTTCCTGTACAGTAAGCATGTTCTAATTTGGTGGTCAGATACACACAGCTCCTCTTTGCCACACAGAGAGACCTTGAACAAAACAAAAAAAAAAAAAAAAGAGGAAAAAGAAAAAAAAGAACAAGCAGGTGTAGGTAGCACAGCCACCATGCTCAGAAACAGCCAAGAACCCTGTGCTCGACATCTACAGCTGGGCTTGGGTTTTCTGCCTGACTTATTTCCCTGAGTGCTGAAGTACTTTGAAAAATGTGATTCAGCTTCAAAATGCATCAATAAGCATGTCTAAGGCAATGCAAGAGAACAGCTGGGCAGGCAGACACACAGGCCATACTCTCAACAGCCAAGTAGCTAACAACTTGATTTTATGTCCTAATACTACTAATACTACTACTGCTTTCCAATAACATTATTTACATTTTCAACTTGTTAGGTTTCCTCTTGATAAGGCTGAAGGCTCTCAAGCATAGGTTTGCAATGAGGTTTATACAAGCCTGAAAACCGGCGTCTACCTGAGATCCTCCACCTTCCGCAGATATGCCTGGTGATTCCATAGTAACTAAAAGCAGAAGAGGATAGCACATCACACCTCCCACTTGGGAGCACACAGGTGGAGATTAAAATCCTCTGGCTTTTATAGCACTGTCTAACCACAAAGGACTCTATCCTTTGCTTTACCTCAAGCCTTCACATATTAGTCCAACCATTTCATAAACACACTTCACACATGCACAACTACACACCACAAACCTGAGTTCAGAGGATTAGCCAGGTGCTGAAAATCATGTATACGCTTAAACAGTCAGAAATATACTGGCTCAGCATGCCCAATAGTAAACAATACACTCAAAGATCTATTAATTTTTTAAGGTATTGCATGTAGCACTGAACATTCAGCTATTAGGCATTTTCCACTGCTCTTGCTACAGATAACTGCAGCTGTTACAAGGTGCTATCCAGCTGTTCCTAAGATCAGTTTTGCAAGAAGCATATTTACTTTATTTTTCCAGGGATAACTAACAGTTGTTGACAGCAGAAGCTGTATTACAACAAACCATTAATAATGGCACCAGTAATAACAGCAAGACAGGAAGGACTACAGCAATGAACCTAATTCGTAATTGTAAAAACTCATCACACGTGCCATCCCCTCTGAACTTGCAAGGCCTTCACGTTTTCATGGGATAGTCAAGGTTGGAAGGGATCACTGCAGGTCATCTAGTCCAACCTCCCTGCTCAAGCAGGGCCACCTAGAGCCCCTTACTCAGAACTGTGTCCAGATGGCTTCTGATTATCTCCAGAGAAGGAGACTCCACAATTTCTCTGGGGAACTTGTTCCAGTCCTCAGTCACCCTCACAGTAAACAATTTCTTCCTCATGTTCAGGTGGAAGCTCCTCTGTTCCAGTTTCTGCCCACTGTCTTTTGTTTAGTTCAGATAGGCATGGTACAATATTATTAAGCTTTTAAATGAAGTGGAAAGTCTGTGTGACAGTACAAAGAGGCCTTCTGGAAGCTGGCACCTGATAGATACTGCCAGTAAAAAAAAAGATCTCACACCAAAAATTACTGAAGCAGAAGATACAGCAGAAAAGCTAAGATGAAGCTGAGACTGCTGCAGCTGCTGTTCAAAAGGCTTTCTAGATTAAAGCTACTGCAAAACAAAAAAATCCCTGAAGGAGGAAACCTGCCAGACTCAGAGGCTAACTCCCTGAACAAGGAAAATTCATCCTTTTATAAATCATCTCAAAATGGCAACTCATTTGCTGGACCTTGCCTATTTCTTTAACACTCACTGCACACAGCCTTAGCCATAGTCATTAGAGGCCAGTTATGCTTGAGGTTCTCTTTACTGAAAGGAGTCCTGAGGACAGAAAATCAACACAAAAAGCTCCTGTGCAATGCTGACAACACTTCTTACTCTCCCTTTTGACTTATGCTGCACTTCGGCAGCAAATGCCATGGCATCAGGGTGCTGCAACTGGAGTGATATGTGTAGCAAGCAACATAAAGCTCTATCAACTCAGAAACTGAATCAGATACAAGGTTAATCAGAATGAGACATTGTTGGGGGGGGGGAAGAAGAAAAGAATCCTGTGGTTGTAATACTGCGAGAAAACCACACCTTTTAAGATGCTGAATGTCAAATCTCTTATGCACTGTTCCCATGTTATTAAATAGCCCTGAAATGTTAAGAATATTTTTATTATCTGTATATCCCACTCAATTCTGAATGCCATTTTACATTTACCACATGGATCTGACTTGACCTAAAATGATTTGTGAAGCACGCTACAGAGTCTAGAGGAGACTGAGACAAATCATGTACATTTTGATTGCTTTAATATTGCAGGATTACCATTTAACACAGACAACAGTATATTTTCTATTGTTCTCATTGTAGTTCCCTGTTTAAAAGCAAGTGAGAGTAGAGTAATAGAGATTTACTTTGATTGGATTAGGGCATTTTTAACTTTTGTTCTTTTAAATTAGAGGCTGCCTGCCAATGCTGTGATGTTCTGACCTAAATAAACGTCTATGATGGGTCTCAAGGACTGGTTTAGATCCCAATCTGAGTCACTCAGATTGTGGTGTATGGTGGTAATTCTGGTTTGTGCTACACATGGCTTTAGAAAACTTTATCCCCCCCAAAAACCTTATTATCTGAGAGGCAGAAAAATACTGGTTCTTTTTCAGCTCCCCCAAATCTATAAAACACAATGAAAAGTATTCAAATAATATACATGACTTGAGCCAAAACCTCTGAGATGGCCTAATAACCAACAATGCATTACGCTGTCCACTGCATGGCTTTTAGAAATAGTTTGAAGTTTATTCACTAACCAGTTATGACATTGGCATATTTCACAAAAATGAAAATAACAGTTAAAAGTTCCAAGACAATTATTTAGTGCTGGAAAGACTTTAGGGCACCTGAGGAGGGCAAGCCACATTCACTTGAATCTGCCAGTCATATTTGCATAGCATAGGTAAGACTTTATTTCTCCAACTACCTTCTCACTCCTGCTGCCACCAAAACTGTAGAGCAGTGTAATACATAATGTCATGTCTCTACAGTAGCACACTTCCTTTTTTGTCAGGGTTCACCTTTGCCTCCAAAAGTACAGTGCAATATTAACACTTAACTACACAATATCTTAATTGTATTGCAAAGTATTTGCATGCTCTGACAGTTTCCTTATCAATTTCCACATGTAAACAAACCTTAACTGAAAAAAATACATCCTTGACAAAGGATAGAGGTTCAAGAAAGGCAAACATTAATAGTTCACACAAAATGGGTAAGGCCACAAATTTCAGTAAAAAAGAATGTTACTACAAATTAAGAAGGCATTTTATTAATGAAGAACAACAAGAAACCTTTGAAGTAGGCTGAACAAGAGGAACATAAGCGTGGTAAGGCTGCAATGCTGAATAACTTAACTGCTTTCACTCACAGTTATTACCCTCCCCCCCGCCAAGGCTTTCAACTCTAAGATCTTAAGATTGAATTGCTGCTTTGATGCCCTGAAGGAAGACATTCAACCTGTAAAATTTTCACATAGACAGTGGCAACTACACTACCTTTCACAGCAGACAAGGAGATTGTGAAGAAAGAAAAAAAAAAGGTTGGTTCAGAGAAAAATAATTGTCAATAAACCCCAGTCAATGAGAAACACTACATTTTAGAAAACAGAAGAGGTCTATGACCATTTTGTAACTAGAAAACCTTGAAAAAGCTGCTGAATAAACCAACATTTAATCTTCTGTTAAACAAAGTCTCAATTCACCAAGACACACATGGGCACTTTAATTCTCTTTTCATTCATTTTTTCCTCTTATGGAAAATAAAAGATTACTAAGCACACATGCAGACATGGCTAGAGGATTTCTAAGAGATTAAAAATCATGCCATAAAGCAAGGTAACATCAGTGCTGAGTACTGGAGGAAGGATGCTTTGAGAGGTAGCACATGTTAGTAAAGCCTCAGTTCCTAGCCCGAGTTCTCCAAATAACAGGGGGACCTATATATTTTGCTCCTACTAAATGATGATGAGCAGTTGTACTTTCAGACAGGAGATTCCTAAGTGCTATAGCAAATGCAGATTTACTGGAAAATGAAGACGGCAGCGGAGAAGAGCTTGTTTCCAAACACACTGCCCTGCACGAGTGCAGCCTGTGAACTCCCAGGCAAAACAGTGCGGACACAGCCATGAATCTAAGCAGCCACCTGCATCTACACCAAGCAAATATCTGCCTGTGATTAGGATGGGATAAGAACAATCATAAATCCCGATTCAGAAAAAACAACACTGCTGGTCATACAGATCGCTGGGCATCGAGACACTATGTCAGAATCAGAACAGACTGGGACAGCAGCCATGCTGCAGCCCAGCAGCTCCGCTGCTCCGACTCCTGCCATTTCCGCCTTTTAAGTCCAGAAAACGCTGTAGGCAGACTTGAGAGTTTCAGCAGGAAAGAGATCCAACTAGAGACAGATGAAGTCACCAAATGAATTTAGTTTTGACCTATCCAGAGTTTTGCTGCTGCCCTCCTCCTCTCCGGCATGTATACATTCGGAGGTGAAAGGCTAAAGTAACACACTGATTTACTCCAAGCATAACGTAATGCCAAATGAGATTTGGTAATACTATACAGCCCTCCTGACAGGGGGTCTGAGCAGCCTCCAAGTGCCTCAGAACCCTGCACAGAGCCAGGCAAGAGAGGCAGTGACTCAGCAGGAGACGGGCACTGAGCATTCACGCATTTCAGAAGTCTGTGAAGAAGGGAAAACAGGAGGATTCATCAAGGGGAAATGCAATGCCTTTCTCTTAACACATAACTGCCATTTCCTAACGTGAGACTGCAGTACACTTAATAAACCCTGGCTATCCAAGGCAGGCAAAGATAACAAGGAGAACACTCTCATGGGAAATCTCTTGCACTAGCAAAGAAGGGACTGCAATATACCTTTTCTACTCACAAATGATGCAATATGATACAGAGAACAAGGACTTCGTCATGCATCAGCTTTTTTCTCTTCTACATTAAAAACAAGTGTAGATACACACAGATTTATGCATTACAACATTTATTCTAACCTTAATAAACATGTCTGTTAGAATCACAGAATATCACGAGTCAGAAGAGACCCACCGAGGATCATTGGGTCCGAATCCCCGTTACCACAGGGAACAAGGCCCTTTGAAAGGGGCCTTCCTTAAAAGGTGGCCTTAGCCACCACCACTTTGAAGGTGTCTGGAGTGACACCAAGTAAGGGACAAGAAACAGCACAACAACCACTCATGCAACCATCCCAGGACTTATGGGCAAAGATTCCAGAGCACAGCCTGCACGACAGAGTTGCTGAGACATCAGCCAGGCAGCCAGCCCCACTCAGTCCCTGAATGGCAGGAAGATGAGGACACTGATCAGGGGTATAAGACAACATTTATTTTAAGCCACCTTTACCCTGAAGTTGTAAACAAGCATGTGACAACACATGAAGCAACACACAACCATGCTGGCTGATTTCAGTGGTGCATCACTCTCTAAAACACTGCTGTGTATTTTTGTGATTAAACTCTAGTATGGTTGCCCAGAGTTCCCACTGCTGCCACAGCTCTGCTGACATTTGAGGTGGAAAGGAGAAGCACGAGGCTTTCTGCCGGGTATGCAGCAAATTCAGTGGGCAGGTTTCTAGGGATAAGCTCCAGGCAACACCTGGGACCCGAACCAGCTGTAATTCCCCTGCCAGCACTGCCTCTGGAGACCACTGCACCAACACACTACATAGCTTTTCACTAGGCTCTGCATTCAACGTCTCTTCCACTTCTCTCTCAACTGCTAGTGAAAGCTAGACCAAAACCAATATTAATGATAACACTAAATCTTAGAGTTCTAACATCTCCAATGTTGATGATATAGACCCAAATAAATAACCCTGTCTTTGGCTTATACAAACTCCCTACAACATCATGGCTAGGCTTCGTGAATGACGATTTAGGAAGGCTCTATCCACATTTGTTACAAGCACGTTGGTGGTTTATGAGGTCAATACAAGATAGACATGTCCGATTGCAAAAGGCACAGCAGAAAGACTCCTTAGGTGGTATATTCTGCAAGACACGATTCTTTCTGTGTTCTTTTCTCCTCGAGAGTGATCCTGCGTGTGTTCTCAAAGGAAGCAGCAGCGTTATAGATGGTGTGTCTCCAGCCCTCCCGATTGGAGGCCAGAGTAGACCAGTTATGTTGATCAATAGGGCCAAGGCTGAGATGTTGTTTCAGGGAGTCCTTGTATCTTGTGTTCGAGGCTCTTCTCTTGCAGCAGCCAGTGGTAAGTTCACCATAAAGCAAGATCTTAGGGAGGCGGTGGTCCTTCATCCTGGAGACGTGCCCTGCCCAACGTAGCTGTGTTCTCAGCAACATGGCCTCAATGTTGCTTGTTCTAGAATAGATGTATTAGTCTGACCAGTGGATGTTTAGGATTGTACTGAGGCAGCATTGATGGAAGCGTTCTAGGAGATGCAGGTGGTGGCAGTAGATGACTCATGATTCAGAACCATATAAGAGAGTAGACAGCACTATGGTTTTGTAAACACTGATCTTGGTATTTTTCTTCAAGTGTTTATTTCGCCATACTTTTTTATGGAGTTTTCCAAAACCATTACATGCCTTTGCTAACCTGACCCCAAACCTGGAACGGCAAACCTCTGTGTGCTCCTAAGCTCCCCTCTCCTCTTCCACGGGGGTGCAGTACCCGCTGGCGAGGCTCCCCCTCTTTCTCTCCTTTCTCCCACAGGGGCTAGGGTGGGGGCCGACCACGACCAGGGGCCGGGGGGCCGGGGTCCCCGGACCTCCGCCGCACGCGGCGCAGGGGCTGCCAGGGTCCCTGGACCTCCGCTGCACCACAAACCATTGTTAATATTATACAGATTTCAAGTGTTAAGACTATCAGCCGCAACACTTTATTTTGGGTTTGGATACCGAAGTAACTTGACCTCCTCCCTTGTTCTTATGAGTTCATACTATAACAGACAAGGAAGCACTCTTAAATTACTCTGGTGCTCAATGAATTACCAATAAATGACTTGCACTTAAGAATTAATCCTACCAAGCACTATCTAGAACAGGGCTGAACTTCTACGTGCAATTGCTTAACTGCTAAATTAATTTTGGAGCAACTAAAACTAGAATTCACTAATCCTTCAAGAAGTAAATTGCCCTTTAGGAACATGCTAGTTCAACCATCTGTGATTTATGTAACGTATTATTCTTGCTGTGTGCCAGTAACCACAGACTGATTTAGTATTGTTGCACTACCAACACAATTGCTGAGGCTACCGGCATCAAGTTAAGTTTCCCCAAAACGTATTTTTTCAGCCACGTTGGTCTTTGAAGGTCTGTGAAGTCGGCATTTTCCATCAGATTTTAACATCTTCTGCCTATCTAAAGGGGGAAATCCCCAAACCTCTGTTTTCCATGTTCTTTAGGTGGTGCCTACTGCTTTGATGCAACTGTGATTGTAAAAACAGAATTAGTTACAACAATCTTTATCTACAAGTCCCAGTAAAGTCTGGAACCTTAAGCTAAGAGAAGCATAAATGTACTGTTTAATAGGGTTTGGTCTCCTTTCATAGAATATCTTGAGGTCAATTCCTAAAGTCTATTGCTTCCAGCTGGCAAATGGTGACATTACCAAGTTCAACTCCTACAATAAACAAGGGGAAAAAAAGTTTATTGCTTGAATTGCCTTCAACTACATATAAATGTAGTTAAGAAGGTAATCTGTGCTGCAATGTGAATATTTAGTTTCTTCAATCCTCTCAGTGTTGCTGCAGGCCATGCAACAAGACAGTTTTGTACCACTCCCTGTAAAAGCATGTCAAACTAAGCAGACATCTGACACAGTTTAAGAACTGTGCTCACAATTAAAAATTTTGCAGATTAAGTTTATCAATAAAGAAAATTCTGCATGAAAAAATATACAATTCCTTAAAAGCAGAGGGAGCAATTTATCAGCTATTAACTTCAAAACATAATCTTTACTTGCAATGTAAATAATTAATTTTATGACATAGCAAAACTATCCCTTTGCCCTGCTGTATCTCTGCAAACTTTTGGTCATCTCAGGGTACTAAATTGCAGAAGTTGCTCCCAGTGATTTAGAGAATGCAATATGAAGTAACCAATACACTTCTGCAGCAGCAGCAGTATAGCTTTTGCAAGAATTAAACTAGAAAACAGTTGAAATTGATGATGTCAAACTGAAACTGAAAACACACATTTTTCTTTTCCTTTTGAAATCTTTGATGACAAGGATGATTTCACCTTTATGGCAGTATGGAATTTGTTGCCAGATGATATTCCTTTCACTTTTAAAGCATGCGATTTCATTACTTTATTTTTAAGTCATGAGCTGTTTATGCCTATTAAGAGTTACAGAATGGGATCATAAAGTGACTCAGGTAGGCAGGGAACTCCAGAGAGATCTGCTCCAACCTCCCATTCACTGCAGAGTCAGCAAGAGAGGGCTACCAGTGATCCCATCTATCTGAGTTTTGAGTGCCTCCAAGGACAGATATTCCACAGCTCCTCTGAGTAACATCTTCCAGTGTTTGACCATCCCTTCTGTGAAAACGTTTCTCCCAATATATAAAGTAATTTCTACTGTTGCAGCTGCTGCCATTGCCTCTCATCCTCTGCCCATGCATCTCAAAGAACTTGACTCCATCTTCTTTAAATCCAGCCTCCCATGAGACAGCTAAAGACTGCAGTGAGCTCTTCCCCTCTCCTGAGCTGTCTCTTCTCCAGGCTGAATAAACACAGCTCACACGTTCCAGCCCCCTGATCATCCTGGTGTCCCTCCATCACACTCATTTTGGTATGACACTGTCTTTCTCAAACTGGAAAAGCCAAATTCAGACACAGTGTGTGAGATGTGGTCTCAGAAGCACCAGAGGGGAAGAATCACTTCCCCGGAGCTGTTGGCTTCATGCCTGCCAATGCAGCCCAGCATGGGCTTGGCCTTCTTCCCTGCAAGAGCACACTGCTGACTCATGTTCATCTTGTTCACCAGCACCACCAGATCCACACTGTATAGCACTTCAGGAACAATTGCAGGGAGGGAGGGGGAGGGGCATTGGGAGGGTGTGCTTAACGTGGTAGTGGAAAAAAACACCTCACCATATTAAAAATAGAGCTGCTTGAGAGACAAGGCAGTTCTAGAGCACCCCCACTGCTGTGTAACTCATTTCACACTTGGGGACCAAAGATGTGTATGTATATACACAAAGGTATATTAGAGAGCCAAACTTCTGCAGGCAGAAACATACAGAATAATAAAACGGTTTGGGTTGGAAGGGTCCTTAAAGATCATCTAGTTACAAACCCCCTCCCATAGGCAGGGACACCTCCCACTAGACCAGGCTGCTCAAAGCCCCATCCAGCCTCACTGTGAACTCTTCCAGGGATAGGGCATCCACAACTTCTCTAGGCAACCTGTTCCAGTGCCTCACCACCCCTATAGTAAAGAATTTCTTCCTAATATCTAATCTAAACCTACTCTCAGTTTGAAGCAATTGCCCTTTGCCATGTCACTACATGTCCTTGTAAAAAGTCCCTCTCCAGCTCCCTTGTCAGTCACCTTTAGGTATTGGAAGGCTTCTCTAAGGGTTCCCTGGAGACTTCTTTTCTCTAGGCTGAATAATCCCAGCTCTATCAGCCTGTCTTCATAGGAGATATATTAAATGAAATAAAAAAAAAAGAAAACATTCCTTATGCCTCTTTGAATCTGACAACTGGCACGACATGAATGTGTTTACTGAAAACAGTGTTTTCAGACCCTGATTCAGAATCTACATCATATGTAACTTTGAAACATTAATATGGGCAAGGAGTGATATGGACCGCAAACAATAATTCAATAAAATACAACTAACACTATTCTGCATACCAAGGTTTCCAATAAAATGGCTAAATTACATATGAATTCTGTCCTTTTGGGAAAATGTATCACTTCTATTCAACCATTTACCACTGCCTTCATGTTCTCAGCACTCCTACACACCATGGTCTTTCTGTATACGCAAACTCCTGCAGGACTTTCATATCACTGTGCTATGTATTCCACTTCCATACAAACAATTACTCATAGATTCTATAGTTATTTTAACAAGCTATGATTTGTGTAACACTGAATCCATAAGTAAAACAAATGAGTATTCTACTGCAAATATTTTAGTGCTTCCTATTCATGATATTACTGGACTAGCTCCACAGAGATTAACCTTAAGAAGCGAGGCATAACAACCATGTAAAATTTGCCTAAAATGAATTTTCATTCCTCCAAAATTGTTTAATGCATACTGCCAGCAAGCCCTTCCAAGCATCAACACCACATTCCAGAGTGACAGGCAAGAATTTGCATTCATGTGCATCTCTGAATAATTACAGCTGCTTGGGTAGGAAATCTGTATGGTACTAAGGACCCATACTGTCAGGAAGGAAAATTCACTTGAGTTGCTCTTAAAAGATAAAACTGAAGTCCACAGATTTTGCTAACTAGCTCTCAGGGTTCCAAAGTAGCCAAGAAACATAATATTGAAAATTAAACCTCTGAAACAATACAAGGTGGTCACACGCAAGGCCAGAAGATCAACAGCACAACCTGCATAGCATATTTCTCTCCAGGCAGAATGATCTGGCACAGTTGCAGGATTTCCTAAGGAAGCTACATCCTTAAGTCTCAACTCACTGATGAATGTTTACGCTTCCTGTTTGGATAGCATAGCAAAAACCCAGATTTAACACAAAAGCACCCTTCACTAAGCATGAGGCTCTACGGGAAACAAATTATTTCAGAGTGGTTAAGCTAAGATATTTAATGGCTGTGCTTTCAGTATACAGAGCTCTCTCTACAAAGTATTTAATAACTTAGTATACCACCAGAAAACTAGATAAATTTCTGTCAAAATATCATAGGAAATATTTTCATTTTGAATTAAATATTTGATAGCGTGAAGACAGTAAAATTGTGTTAAAAAACCCCCCCAAACACAGCTTTTAAAATCCCAACAGTTAAATGTATGCTTAGTAAACTCTTATAGTTGATATTCCACTTCCCCTCCCACCTAATTATAATGAAACAATATGAAAAAGATGCTTAATCGGTGAGTCAGGCAGCAGAGGTCTGAGCAAGATCCAAACAGCTACGCAGTCACAGCTAACGCCATCCACAGAAGAAACACGGATGTTTTCCATTTACGTTCCCTAGCACTGATGCTGGAAGTGAGCGACCAGCTGCTAGCTGGAGGCCAGGATTCAGGGAGCGAGGAGGATGCAAGGATGCAAGTATCCAAACACTGTCCTGGTGCAGTGTGAGTCTTGCTGCCGCCGCCACCACCACCAGCACCACAACGCTTATTCCGCACTACAGCCTTCGTGCCATCCCACTCAGTGGTTTGCATGATTGAGAACAGATGTGGTGAGACCACTCGTTTTCAATTATCAAACAAAGGCTGAAAGTTTCATCTCCAAAATGAAAAGCTGGCACACGATTTATCTTCTTCCTTACCAAGCCTTTGCTATACTTAGTTTTGGACATGAGGAAGGAGAAGAGACTGTCAAATTAAACTAACCTCCCCACCAAAACACAAGACCTCTGAAGATATTTTTGAAGAGTCACTCATTCAAGGGCCAAGGCTTGAAATGCAGACCTACCACACTTTTTTTTTTCTTACTGTCTCCCAAAACAAGTTTTATATCTCAAGGTTAGTCCAGGTATGCTGTGGTCCAGCCTGACTGTCATGAGGGTGTTGCACCTCCCTTGAACTAGCCAAAGAAATAGCTTTAATCAGGATCTCTTGCCCCACCTCCATATCACCTTTCTTTTACAATGCAGCATAGTTTTCAGTGCCTGTTTTCCAGGGACACTAGATTGAAGACACGAGGCAGAAGTCAAACTGTCTGTTTCTAAAAGTGACAGCATCAGGTTCAGTTCTCAAATATCTGAAACTTGCTCCTTTTTTGTTAATATGCCAGAAACACATTGCTTTTGCTATGCAGCTCAACAAGGTAGTTTAAAAAAACCACATCACACACCAAAAACCAGAATGCAGCCTCCCACCTACAGGATGTTTCTGAAACCCATGGAGGCTGGGTGCAGATTATGTGTTCTCAGAACTCTTTGGTGAGAGTGCTTGGGTGCATCTGAGAAGATAGCGCTGTCTGAAAATCACCTCCATTTCCTTACGCAAACTGGGCTGTCTGTGGAGTGCTGTTTTGTTCCCCTCTCCTGAAATCCCATAAAGTTATCTGCCTCTCAGCTCCTGATTTAAACAAATACCCCCAACACCCAAAACACTGTGAGGATAATTTCTTCAAGGAAGATCAAATCCACGTCAAGAGAGGTAGCCCAATAACGTAGGCAGGGATTATCTAGGTTTCAAACTACTGATGCAGTATTGAGCAGAGTCATCCTCATAACCCTCGGACATGTTTATATGCACTCACATGTGACTCCCTGTTATCTTCAGTTTCACCCTGTGCCTTTTGAGAGCTAGACCCAGCAGAAGATACTCACCAAAACAGCTCTCTCTAGACAGAGTACTCCCTAATCAGAAAACAAGATTAAAGAAGAGCAGCAGTGGTAGTGATAGGAAGACAGCTTTATGAAAGTGAAAAGAGAAAATAAGTGGGTACCTAAGCTCACAGGAACCAAGGAAAGATTTCTGCATGGTCCCTTTTAATGCTGGCTAGTAGCTGCTGGCTCTAAGTCATCAGGACAGTCTTCTGCCCGTTAGCTAGTTGCAATCCAGACGCTTGACAGACAAGGGGGTTATCACAAAAATACCACTTTTAGAAAAGCTCAAGCCAAATTTATGGGGTGTGATTTATGTTGGTTTGTTGCTGGGGTTTTTTTTAAACATTTATTATAGACTTTCTCCTTTCAGTAAAATCTAGTACAAAATTCTCATAATCTGCAACAAAGCTGTTAGGTGAACAACAAATGCCTCTGAAAATAATGATTCAGTTACTAATATATAGTAATAATAGTAGTATTTCCTTTGACTAGCATTTACAGTTTCAGAAGTCACACCTGTCTGTACTACTAAGCAAGAAGATAGCTCCTTGCTTTTACTGTGTACTGTCTCCCAGTTCTCAGCAAGTTTGTGCATTATTATATTAATTTTATCAACACAAATGGTCTTTTTTACTTCAGTGGAACTACCTGCTTACCATATTCAATGGAACATAATTTTAGAAGACCCTTCAAAAGGGTCTGACTTATGCCTTCTGCCCACAGTAAGGCATAGCTGTAGGTCTCCCTTTGAACCCTGAGTAAAGCCACACGTGTGGAAGGCACAGAGCCACCAGAGACAGGGGCAGGTCCTGCGGAGGGAAGGATGCTCTCTGCTGCCCAGGGCCAGCCTGCATCCGGCAATTCACTGGGAGGTGGGAAGGCAAAGACCAAAACAGATTTTGCTATAACGTAAATCTCCACTTTCAGCATGGAAGTTATCAGCTCATACTGCTGTAAAAGGCAGCCAGATACGCTCTGTAACACCCCACAGTTTATTTCAGCAGTGGGTGAGGAAATCGCCACTTCTGTCCTGCTTTCATTATTATGCAGAGCACCATCGCTCATTGACAGCTTACACAATGACTTCTAGAAGGAAGACAACACTTAGGAAAACCAGATATTTAAAACATAACTTTAGAGAGGTACACGCTCATAGATAAAAACTACAATAAAAATACTCTTTCCTTTCAGCTTAGTGATTTGAAGAAAAACAATCAGGAAGTTGGGCCCCCCTCCTTCCACTTCGTGCAAGTTCTGGATATAAAACTAAATATAGCCAGGGATGAAGGACCAGAAAAGCGTTTTTCTAGCAACACACACAGATAAACCAAAAGTTAAGCACGGTCTCCTACAAAGGAGGGTACAACAGTTTTCCCCTTTAGAACTAGGGTGGGTTAGGTATATCATTCAACCCTGGAAGTATTCAAACTTTTTGTACAGTTAGCTTTTAAAAATATGATGAGCTGATCTACCACACAAAATGCCCAGATTCTGGCAATAAAAGTACTGCAAACATACCCTATTTTAAAAAAAATTCTCCACACAGCATTTGATTTGGTTTCTCATTAAATTTTTTCAGACTTCTTTGAACACAGAAGCAAAACTATAATTAAATGTAGTGCCATTCTCAGAAATTACCCCAAATCTATTCTGGGCCAACAAAAAGATGCTTCAGTACCAAAAAAATTTTAAACTCAGTCTGGAGGACATGAAACAGCATTTTACTAGAGCAATACAGATTGATTACAGTTATTAACTCTAAAAGGTGTAACATCATCCTGTGACTATATTTTATGCCGAAGTGCCTGGTTTCCATTTACCACCTAAGTAAAGCTGGATGAGAAACTTAACACCTTGGGCCCGTATGTCTCAGTCTGCACAATATAATATGTCCTTTGGAAGACTTGGAAAAACTATTTGTGGCTTTGCATACGGAGCATACGGTTAGGACTTGTGGTACAGGTTCAATTCCCTGCTGCATCCTCAATTCAGTGGATAACTTATGGCATCTCCTTCCATGTCAGCCTCTCAGTCTGTAAAAAGTTATAAACTGCAGTTGTTTTTATGTCTGATTCAGGAGTTGCATATTAAATCTTTGGTAAGACCTGGTATTAGAAATAGCAAAGCTTTTTTTTAGGTCTGAGAATATCCAACCTGATAAACACAAATTTTCTGATCAATAAAGACTACTTTTGTTTTAAAACATCTATGAAACAGAACACGTTAGAAATTGTAAAATGAGAATGCATTTCTGATATTACAGGAGAGAAAGACTTAAAGGCAAATACTGAACTTGAATACACATGGGAGATGCAGGTTAAGAGCAAAGCTGCAGTACGCACAAGTGTTTTACGAGCAAAGTACGTACTTCTAGCTTTGTACAAGTAACTGCTGATCTGATGTCAAGCTCCAGGGTGTGTTTAATGACATATTTATTTCATATTCCTAGATGCACATAGAACAAGCCAGCCCAACAGTCAGAGGCATAACAACTTGATGTGTCATATGGTAAGGTCGTACAAGCTGCTCTGTAAGGCTGCTTTGAAGTCAGCAATGGCACTGACAGTCCAGCGTGGTTGTAGGCACTTTACTGATGGTATTCATCTGTTATACTTACTGAGCTCCTGCTGCAGCTCAAACTGGACAAGCACCAAACTCACCTAACTAGTCAAGGTTTCCATGGAAGTTAAAAGCCATTTTTTTCACTACCAAGGAGAAGTTTCACAGCAGGTTTCACATATTTTCTTTAACATTTCCCTTCTGTTATGCTTGCCATTTACTTCCTAAAGTACTTAAAGTTAGAAATGAGAGCAAGTTGAGTATCATTCTGTCCCTTGGAGAAAGTGAGAAATCAACAGATATGGATGCCATGACTGTGCAGATCAGGCTAAGTTTCCACAAGAAAAAAAGAACCTAAATAGAATTCCCCAGTGGAAATTTTTATTTGAGCATTAAAGGTTTATTTCTGGAATATATCGAACTGGATTACTTATTTACTGCCCAAAAGTAACACGCAACATTAGCATTAAGAGTTCTGTATTCCTTTATATTGCTCTAGAGAGGAATACAAATGGATTCAAATCCCTAGAAGACTAAGGAGTACTACTCTGGATTAAAGGCTATTCAGATGCAGAATAACTTCACAATTTTCAAAAAATTGGGCAAACGATACAGTTATTTCTATCATCAGGTGCTTAACACAGCAGCCTTGCAAAATGTTCTTTCTAGACAAAATTCTATGTCTGATATGAAAGGCAGAAGGACAAGAAAACTGGTTTGTTGATGGCTGCAGAAAAACACATACAAACCTATTCCAAAGGAAAAATGGAGAACCTGATTTAACAGAGGTTTTCCAAAGAACCCCTCTGAAGAAGTGAGACAGTAATCAGTAGCACCTATGACATGTCAGAATAACTAAACACAGATGCACGGTATTTCAAATATATTTCATATTTCTGCTTAGGTGCACCAGCTTTCCTCTAAAACGGAATCTTGTACTACTCAGCTAAAATTTACATATAGGAAGTGAGAGCTCCAGGCTTTCTGCAAGTAGAAATAGGTCCTTACAAAAGCAAATTTGCTACTTCGTGCTAAATGTGTGCATTGGGGCTCCACTGCACAAAGTATCAGCAGATTTAGAGTGAGATGGACTAAATTATGGGCAATTCAAACAAGCCACACACTGGGATCGCCGGCACACTTCGAGATCACGCGTCAGAGTGCGATCAACAATGAGATTCACTGTTAAGGTTATTAATGGTCAGCTACACCGGTAGCAGCTCCGTTACTCCTTAGCAGAAGAAAAATACTGTGATTTTCTTCAGACAGACAAGCCATGTCATCCACGTTTGTTTTCATCTAATCGAGCATACAACTCGCCACTTTAGTCAGATATTTGAGAGCAGCATCATTTCCTGTTGCTTGAAAATCAGCTTTAAGGGGCGTGTTCTCTGCAGAGGCACTGCTTGCTGTCATCCAGGCAGCATTTAAAATAACTGTATATTGACATAAGGGGAGCTACGGGCCGTATTATCACCCTTCGAGTCGGCAACAAGGAGCACATCAAACCAGTTGCGTTCCGGGCTGCGCCACGACCCTTATCAAACAATGCAAACAATTTTAATGAGCTTATCTGCCGGAACATATTGTCAGAGATGTTCATGCAAAAGCGCTGCCAGCAACGCATGCCAAGCGATTCATCAAAAATGCCTACAACTGCAACAAAAGACGTG